>NC_088607.1:31014166-31317196 GCF_036013475.1 Columba livia | reverse complement strand
AGCAAAAAAATGTCTTGTCCTTATGAGAAGATGTGCAAGTACTCAGAGGCAGGGAGGCTGCCTCATCATAAGCACAAGGAAACTGATAACTGAAACAATATTTCTATTGCATTATTTTTTCTGTGCTACAGAAGCTTGGTTTTGCTAAAGCTATTCAGAACATGTGGAGTTTTTAGGAGACAATATTTATAAATATTTTCTGTTCGCCATTTGTATAGATGTTACCTTAAATTCAGCATGGTACTTCTCTCAATGCCGAATATAGCTATGTGTAAAGCAGTAGCCAAGTTGTACGAACTGCATTGTGAGGATGCATGAAAACAATCCTATTCTCTTCTCTTTCATATCTCATACTATATTATATGCTGTGTAATATGATCATTTTAATATCTTATTGAGGAATAAAAGAGGGGAAGATTTCTTCCTTTTTGAGGTGTTGGCTATACCAAGAGTGAGGACCAGTTGCATGATTAAATATTTGGTAAAACTAGTTCATTTTAATGCATGTATTAAACATGACTGGGAAGAGAGTAGCTTTGGTTTTTCCAGTGTTTCTGTCTAGGACCAACACAGCCATGATTTTACTGCTTGGTGTGAGGGGGAGCAAGCCTGGCTTTGCAGCTGGATTTACAATACTAGAAATGTGTATTGTTCCTGTTGGTGCTAGTGGGAACATCACTGGTGGCCAGGGTGCACTGTTTGTATGTATATTGGCCACATACAGAGGTAGTTTCAGAAGTCATCCTTTTTTGTTTCTCTTCTTCCTTACCTGTGTAACACTTTGGTGAAGCAGATGCTTACTGTGGAATGCCATTTGGTTTCTTGTACTTTTATGGAGTCTCCTCAAGACCACAAGAACCATTTCAGTAGTGACAACAGACTTGAGCCTGAGTGGTTCAAAGATGATGCAAACCAACTTTGCCTGGTCTCCTCTGTACCTATCATGTTAAGCTATATCTTTCAGGAAACATGTATTCTTCATCTAGATTTATTTATTAAGAATTGGCTTGAGTTGTGTGTGATCCAGTGGGGAAATAAATGAATAAAAAACTTGTTCACATTTGAGAGGTCAAAGACTTCTTGTGCCAATATTCCTGTTCCTTTTTTGTATGTGTTTTCACCTGCCCAAGGCTTAAGAACAAACAGAGGACTACCAGAGCCATCAAAATGTGTCAGAAGCCTTTACATACTTGGGCAAAAATAGGTTTTTCCATTTATTCCTTCAGTGTAAGCTGAGGAATGAAATAATTGAGAGGTATAGCCATGTTTCTAAACACATGGGAAACAGCTAGTCATCTGCTTTATCAGAAGAGTAATAAAACATGGGGCTCAGACCCTCAACAACTGTAAACTTGTATGGCTTCAAAGAAGCTGTGCTGGCAGTTAAGCTTAGATTACTTACATCAGGTGAAAATCTAATTATTCCAACAGAAATACCTTAGATAAAACCAATGTAATAGAGAAATGGTTCTAGCACACAGTGGAATTAAAACCAGAAGTGGAAGAGGAGCATTGGCAGTTCCTAGTATCCAAAAGACTGCAGCCAAACCAGCAAAGATTTAAGGAAATGACTCATGGTACTCAGAAGAAAGAAAAACATCATAGTAATAGCAAGAAAAGCTAGGTTAATGTAACCAAACTGTTGCAGTCAAGTTTACTAGTCCACAGAGGCAGAGACAGGAAGCACTGAAATGACTGAATTACATTCCTAAAACAAGTCTGTAATAGTGTTTTATCAGGTTAGTGACTGTAAATGGCCAAGAACTTCATTGGACATAAAGGAAAACATTTTGCTCTTGGACATTTTTATACAGATGTGTTGGAGGAAATGAATTTGTACATGCAACAGATAAAAGATTTGATCCAGAGATTGTGGTTTAACAAATATTCTTTGGCAATACCATGAAGCATGTTCTTTAGTTTGCCTAATAAATACCTGACTATCAATTTGCTTATATACCTATTTTCAAAATGTTAGTTTCAAAAAATCCTGTGTTTCAATGATTTCTGAGCTCATGTTTGTCTTGCTCTTAAAAAAAGGTACATCTAAACACAATTACTACCAAGACTATTTATATAGGAATGCTTGCTATCTTACTGCATGAATGGGCTACAAATAGTAAAGCCAAACCTGGGTTTCCATTGTAATTACTAAGATTGTATGTTGACATAGAATTAATCTGAAAACTAATTTAAGACATAAATTGGTATTTCTTTCCAAACTTGAACAACTAATTTAATGGTATTTTTCTGGAACAGTTGGTGTTGCCCTCAGCACAATCTCCAGTGTTCCTGTGGCTGCAGATAGAAGGGTTGCCTGACTGATAGCTATTATTTTTTCTTTTTTCAAAAGAGCAGTCAGCTGATGACAGGATGGAGATAGTGGATGTATCTTAGAACACAGAACCCTGAAGAGATTGTATTTAGAACATGATCACCTTCAGGATGGTCAGATATTGGAACAGGTTGCACAGGGAGAGTGTGGCCTTTCCATCCTTTGATGGCCCAGAACTTGGCTGGACATGGCTGTGAGCAATGTGATTTAATCAGCCCTGCTTTGAACATGGGACCAGGTTGATGACCTTCCACCTTAAATCAATCTATGATTCTATTTTCTTATGCAATATACCAAGGTGTTCTTTTCTGAATATGTATTTCAAACTGTTGTATGTTCTTATTCTAGAAACTTAGTCTCAAACACAATTTTCTAGTTTATTTATATGAATGTTACGTGGAACTTTGTTAAAGGCTTATTTTACTATTCATTGTGGACTACATCTGCTAGTTGAAGCCATGGCATATTATGAACAAATATGGCTATGCTTTATGCCATAAATGTTCAAAAATCATTTACTAATAACTTGTTCTAGTATCATATTTGATTATCTTTCTAGTCTCCCACTTTTTTTCTGGTTTTGGAGTTGGTGCTGCACTCTTGTATTTTTGTATGTAATTTTTTTCTTAAGGACTGTGCTGAATGCTTTCTTTTTTTTTGTTTAAAAAAAAGTGTTCCGTAATGTATCACCTTCATGGAATGATAATGGCTTTTGGGAAATACAGCACCTCTGCTCTGGTGACTGGAGATGCTGCTTTTCTCTCGTTTTGCAGAAAGCTTTGGTGCCTGTAGATGTCGGAGAATGGGGACTGAGTTTGGTTTGGCATGAAACCCCTGTTTATTGCCCAATGGAGGCAGCAACTAGTCTCTCCCCTGGAGCTCTGTGTGACAATCGACTGGTGTCTCAAGTAAATAGCTGTCTCTTGTGAGGCTGACCACACTAACGTTGTTTTTTCTGCTGAGCAATTTTCTGGCAGCAGAAGGTGTGGATTTACTTTCCAAAATGCTAAACTGGTGACTGCTGAGGTTATTGCGTTTCTGGATTTAGTTGGTGTAGGTGAGTACATTAGAAAAAAATGGTTTCTCAGAAAACAAATGAAATTAGGCAGTCAATTTAGTTCTGTTTACAATAGGAATCAAGCACCTAATTTCTTTTTGTGCCTCCCTGGAATTTTTTTCTACTTGCTGCCTTCTCCTGCTGCTTAGTCTTTCTGCAAAGCTGTGAACAGTACTGAGATTAAAGCAAATTTGATTTAAAGCATTGTTTGGAGTAGTGATTGGCTAGGACTCCCAGGTACAAGTTACCATGGACTGTCCAGGAGGTAGAAAGTAAAAGTAACTTTGCAAATGTGTTTCTACAGGTACAAGTCTGCCTGTCTCTTGATTGAATGCCAGTGTTTGAACTGGTGCAGTCACCAGAGTAGTTTCAGGTATGCAGGTATGTCTTCTATAGCAATCTGAGGGGCACTGGGAGGCTTGGATGGCTTCAAGGTATGTGGCTTGCTGTGCTCTGTCACAACTACCATAGTATGTGGCAAATTTTACTCCTCTGGATGTATATTGAATTCCTGTATGCAGTTATAATACAGAGCTATGCATGGATAAAATGAAAAAATAAACAGCCTTCCATTCCTTTTTTGTCCTAGTATGTGCACTTTTAAATTAGATGAATCACTAACTTGACTTGGTTAACCCTAGGGGAAGGCCTTTTAATTATTAACTTAAATAGTTGTGGGAGTTTCGCACATTTTTCTCTAAGAATGTTATGCATTTGTACTAAAATGGACTGAGTGTGTCTTATCTGACTCTGTTAGGATATTTAAAATAAACAAATCTCTTAATATCCAGTACAAAACCACTGGTTGAGACCATGTAACCAAATTAAAGAGGTGCAGCAGTGATTCCATCTAATGAGCAGTACTCTTCTGTACAACTGTCATGCACGAGGAGGAGCTAGTGGAGTTAGAGAAGAGCAGACCCATCTCAGAGGGGTGCAAGAAGCCAAGGACATGGGGGCTCTCATTTGTGAGATGTCATATTGCAATACAGGGACTACTGTACACATTCTGCATGCTAATAAATGAAGCTCACTTAACTAGTCTGTCCTCTTCCTGAACTCATTTTATGCAACAAGCTGGGTGGTGTTGGAGTGGCCAAGGGGATGTATGTCTTAAGGTGAAAGCAGATGAAAGATGCATAATCATTTATGTACAAAACCAGTACAACAGGCACATAATCCAGTGGCAGATGTATAGTTACTGCAGTGGCAGACTGCTTAGATCCCTTGTGAATGTCGTAGTCAAGAGACTCACCTGTGATGTCCTGTCTCTCAGCAGAAAGGGTGAGCAGGGCACAGATCCCTTGAGCAGCCGCTCTGCAGCACCACAACATGCATGTTTAGCTAATAACATAAAAACTGTGGACACAACTATTCTGAAATGGCTGAAGCTGATGGCATGTACATTTCTTGACATCAAGATAACTAGATGATTCTAGACAATATCTAAGAATATAAAGGCCATTGTTCACTGTGGTGCTTAAGCCTGGCTTAATGTGTAGAAGTAGGTTCACCAAAATCAATTGCCTTACTTGTGTGATTGAATTAATGTCTGCTTATGTGTGTTGCTGGAATGGAGTCACATACTTGAAGCTCTGACATGTGAATGCACTTCAGGGACAAAGTACAATCCCCAACAAAATGAATTGCACAAAAAGGAGGCGATAAAAAAATGTATTTGGCTGTTGCTGTATGCAAGTCTGAGAGCCCAGGTTTGACAAGTGGAGCATATTATGCAGTGGGGACTGGTGTTTTGGCAAGTGCATTGTTGCTTAGAAGTTGGTATTTTGGTTCATGGCAGACTCCTCCGAATACTTTATCCACTTTTTAGTAAGAAAAAGGTATATAAGGACACTTAAGAAAAATCTGTTGACTACTAATGTTTGTTCTGGTGGTGAGGAAGCATTTCCAGTTAGATACCATTAACATTCTGGTGAAAACTCATCTTTTTGTATCAAGGAGCTGATAAAACAATAGCTAATCATTGAAAAACCTCCATGTGCTCATACCAGATTAAGTTTCACAAGCAACATTCTTGTGTCTTACAAATGAGCTGCCATGGCACTGCGATTCCTGAGCTATGAGAAAATGTTTTCTTTGGTTTACAGGTGGGTTAATATTGGAAATTCCTATGAACAGTGCCAGATATTATTTGCTCTGATAAGGAACAACAATTTAGCTTTTATCTTGTGTTTGGGAGGAATACATCAGTCATCTCTGCTCAGCATGGAGGTAGCAAATTTCAGAGTAATCTTTTTAAAGTTTATTTTTTAAAATCTTCCTACTGTAGTTAACTTTAGGCAGGCACAAAATGTTATTTTTTGCCTCTATTTTTTCCTTGTGACATATTAATTATACCAAAGTTATGTTTCTTTAAAAAAAAATCTGCCTTTTTTTATACTAACAGCTCAGGTACTACTCTTCAAGTTGATATAATAAATAAGGGATTAGTTAAATTAGTGATTTTTTTTCAGTTTCATGAAGGTGAAAGCTGAGCCTTTAAGAGACTGTGTTTCTAGACTCTTAAACATTTATTGTACATGCACTTATTTTAATGTTTAGTCTGTGCTAAGAATTTGGGGATCATTTTGCATGAATTTTGTCTCCTTTGTCAGAATGACCCAGTCTCTCTCATGCTCAGCTTGTCTAGTTGGAAATCTCGAGGAAGATGAGGAGGTTCTTGGGCTTTGTGGGTGTTTTACCCTCTCGCTTCACCAGTGACGTGGTTCCTTTCAGGCTTTTTCCTCAGTGAGGAGCCTGTTGGGGTCATCCCTGCAGCATTTACTCAGGCTGTACTCCTGCTAGAGCAAAGCTGGAGGTCTGTGGTGTAATGAGTGAATCCTGCTCTGGTGGGGATTGCACAACGTGACCCAAGGGCACCAATGTGTGAGGAGTGACTGCAGGGCTGTGGCTGATCAAAAGGCAAATGTCTCAGTAACTGGCTTGCTTATGTATAATTGTCATTTCATATGTTGTGCTACCACCCACGGCTTGAAGCTTAGAACAGTTGCAGTAGTTGGAAGCTAAATATTAAGGACTTAAGCAGTGGCTTTCAATGTACTGAATTCAAACATAGATGCAGTGTGAAGTGACCTGTGGGCCTTTATCTTCCTCGCAAGATGAGTGTGGGATTAAATCAAAAATTAAACCACAGAAATACTTGGTGAAGAGCATACTGCCATCGACCTGGATTGCTACACTGACATAGTACAGTGGGAATAATCCTTGACAGTTCATATAGCTCTTAAAATGATGTAATAAGTTTTACAGTATTAATATGAAATATTATTTTACAAATGTGTTCCTCATGTTTTTTTCCTTAGTGGTTCTATGAATTCTGGTTCATTGTTGTGAATTTATCATTATTTTTCCATCTTGCTGTCAAGTGGAATGCCCATAGATTCTTTGGAGAAGGCATGGTGTGAGAACACACTGTGTCTGCAGGGTCTGGGTCTAAATTCTCCTGTGAGTAAGAACATAGGTCTGGACTCAGTTGCTTAGTCAGATGTATCAGTTATGTGCATAATGTACCAGTGTTCTGACTGTTAATTGTAGCCTCATGTTTATCCAGCACTACAAGGATGTTGCTTTATAAAGCAATCTGCAATTAATAATTTAAAAAAAATGTAATTGAAAATTATTAGGTACATTTTTGTTATCTTATGTAAGAAACATGTGTTTTTTTCCACTCTGACAAACGAAATAAATAAGCTGTTGCAGGATTTTTCTGTAATGCTGGAAAGTAAATGTACCTCTAATAGTTTATGATGGCTTGAAATCAGCGCTGGTAGGATGCCTGAAAATTCCTGTTTCCTGTTGAAAGCACATTCAGCACACTGGGACACATTCGTCTGGATGTGATACGTAGAAGGTCTACTTTTTTTTATTTGCACTAAATTTTCAGTGATCCCTGTTATTTCAAATCACGTACACCCACACGGCTATAGTTACTTGGAATCTATCTGGACTGGAATATATCAGGAGTAATTGGGTTGGTATGCCATCTTTTGTTAATAATTGGAAACTCTTGGATCTGACACAAGAAGTTAACAAATTCCCTGTACTTAGCCATATGTTTTAGAAGTTCTTGCAACAGCAATTTTCAGGTCATTTGTCTAGCTGGAATTCAAGAAGAAACATATGGCTACTGCTTATGTCCTGCCTTACTATTCTTAAGAGTATTATTTCATAAACAGAAAAGAGTGCATTAGCTGGTAAATTATTCATAGACCAAGCTGGAATCGTACCAGGTATGCACAGGGACTGTCGAAAGAGTCTTTTTTTAATAGCCTACGTTTGAAATTGTCTGGGCGCAGATATAATTCTCTTTTCAGTAAGACAAAGAAAACACTACAAAGCCATTCATCTCAGTTAAATCAAACTGTATGGCAATTTCACATTAAATATTTCTCATGTGTGGTGAAGATTAGGAAAAAAAATGCTAATAATGAAACAGTGGATTTAGCTGTAACTTGCATTTTGATGAGCTGTGTAAAGCTGTCACTTACAGTCAACTAATTAAACTGCTTGTATGCATAGCAAAGATGACTCTTTTAAATATAGTGTATATATCTGCTTTGAGACCATTCCAGATTTCGGTTCCAGTGGTCCTTTATATGAATGTTAAAATATTCTCTGGTGCCACCTAATGGTAAAACTATTCAGTTACTTTCAAGTGAGAATAAACAATCAGTACCCACCACGTTTATTATTGTACTTTGGTCCATCAGGATCTGAATACACTTATAATAAAAAATGGCTCCTGACCCAAATTGCTTCCAGTCAAAACATTTCACTGTTAAAGGAAAAAATACAGTAAACCCTGTACTACTTCTTTTAACTGTTTTAACTGAACTGTTTTAAAAGGTTTGGGTACAAACCTGAACTAAACCAACCAGTACTTAAATCAAAGTTGCATTCTGAAAATAACCCATAATTTTGTAAAAGGACAAATGAAAAAATCTCATATGCTGTTCACCCTTATTCTACTGGGAACAGAAAATTCAGATAGGGAAGCTAGGTTTGTGTCTAGTTTTTTTTCTGTATTCTTGTCATAATGCTGCAACTCGCTGGTCCTGTGTGATCTCCAGCAAGCAGAAGGATGTGTCTCTGAATGTGCGAAACGTAGTATGGATGCATGGCAATAGCGCCTCTCATTTTGCACCATCTTCAGAGCCTCTGAGTGTTTGGGAGCAGCTGTGCTACCTGTGCAGTTGGTGGCTCTGCAGTGAATGCAGTCTGCAGGGCGGACAGGGCTGGAGGTGTGCGAAGGGACCCCTGGCAGCAGGAGAGGGGTTGTCTGAGGCAAAAGAGGCTGCAAACCCAAACCAGAAACTCTGCAAAGCCTGGGGAGACACTCGGAGGAGGTCAAGTTCTTGTAGGCGACTTGTAGCATGGAAGCCAAGCTTTTCACCTGCCTGATGTAACCCCTGGAGACATGGATCTGCTTCATTCTGTGTGGAGGCTGTAGGTAATTCTTTCCAGTTTCCTTTCTCTCATGCACTTAAGATTTGGTCTTTCCATTGTTTTTTTAATTCCACTTGCTTATCTTGAAGTTCAATGGGACATAAGCATGCTTACAGTTTTACTATTGCATGCTGTTGTGCCTTGCTGTGACAATTTACACACTTCTCTTGGGGAGTGAATGAGGAACTGTTTTATTATGGGAAAAAGAAGTATCTTCCTGCTCTACATGGAGTAAAAGTGTATGTGAGTATCTTGCTAAAGTCTGTAGAGAAAGAAACTAGTGAGAAAATAGATGCAATTATTTATCCTTAAGAAGCCAGTGGGAGGGATCGTGTAGCCAAAGGATGTTGCAAAAGAACTACTTTAATGAATTATTTCTCAATCCGCTGGAAAAGAATGTTCAGTATGTTTTGACAGATCAATTCTGCTATCACACATTTTCTGAATACCTGGTTAAAATGGGATTAATAGAATTGAGGCAAATAAACAGCAATACCCTAGAGACAAGGAAGAGTTTTATCCAAATAGCTGAAATATCAGGTTTGCTGCCAATTTCTGGGACTCAAAAGGCTATTAAATAATTGTCAGTTATTCCAGTCAGAACTGACTGTCCCCGACATAATGTGAGCTGCTCTTTTCTGCTCTGATGTCTTGTTTTGAACTATGGACTTACAGGAGATTTTTTGCACATTTTGAATCACCTTTCAATTCCATCTTTGAGTCCTTTCTTCAAGAATAACTACCCTTGCGAACAGAAACTATTTGTGTGAATAGGGGTTCCAAGATCACTTTTAAATAAGTTTCATTTAAAAGTGAAACAGTCTGCTTTTTAGTGATAGAATGCTTGTATTTGGGGATTAGAAGTGACTTTTTCTTTGTAGCTAGTTAAGTTCTAGGACAAAAAAGCCTCCACCTTGCTGCTTTCTCCCAAGTATTCTAGAGAACTGAGCATCAGTATATGTGAATAACATGGATTAAGTAGTTTCTATACAAGTAGTATTTTTTTTCATTTGCATGGGCATAACTGGGGGAAAATATTATGGGCTGAATTGTTTGCAGATGTAAGTGTTGTGGTTTCATGGAGTTACAGACTGATTTTCAAAGATTTTGTCCCAATAGGAGATATGTACAAAGCACTTCTAATGGTCCAGCCAATTTGTGGGTTCTCAGTCTGAGCTCAGAAACTGGCACTATGTGCTTTTGGAAATTGGTTTTCAGAGGGCTGTGCCACAAATTACAAAGGGTTTGACCCACTTAGGAAACTGCCTGAATTCAAGTCTTTGATACTGTTTTTTTGAGGTCATCCCAATAATAAAATTGTTTCCTTCTTTGACTTGTAGATAAGAAAGGAATCCCTCTCTGTAGGTGTATTGTTGTTGTCCTCAAAGGCACTGTTCACTGACAGTCATGCTTAATATCAGTTCTCTCTGGTTGGGATTCTTCTATATGAAAAAAGGCCAAAGAAACATCCAAGTTCACTTTACATCATTTAAAGTAACCGTCCCGAGGCTGCCGGCTTGTCACTGTAAGCAAACTGTTCTTGCTTTTGTGGTTCTTCATGAATCTGCAGCTGACAATCCAGAGTCATGGGTACTGTCAACTCAAAATGCCTAAGATCATGAAACTGGCCCAAAGTCATGTCACTGATACACTGTTAAGCCACATAGCTTATGCATACAATTACTGTCTCTGTGTCAAGAATGGGAAAAGGTAGAGGAATTAACTCCCAAACTATAGGGATGCAGTGAGTGAAGCATTAAGAGATGAACCCTTGGCACCACTGCAGTGAATAGCAATAGTTCTGCTTGTCCCACACCACTCCTCTTATCACAATATTGCAAGCATTCTGGAAACATGGTGATGTGTATTTATTGTTGGTAGCTTTGTTAGTTCCTGAAATTATGGGAAACTCAACTCTGACCCATCCACTCTTTTCAGTCTCCTTTGTTTGTTTTGTATTTTGGTGTTGTTTTTGTTTTCGTTTCTGAAACATCTTCTGAATTATGTTTTATGGCAAGTTTTTCCAGTCACTGCTCATGGTTAATTTCTTCCAAGGCAAGCTCAATGGGATTTGAAAGCATAAATTTAAGGAGCTTCATGTATATCTGGCTGAGTGTGTGGAGAGAGCTTTAACTCCCTTCCTTAGTAGTGCCTAGAGCACACATTGTTAAGGGCTGACTTGATATCTGTACATACCACTGTGTAACTTTATATAAAGTTGTTTGTAGTATAGGTTTTATGAAAGTAGGTTCAGGAGAAGGCTTTATGGATTCCCACCTATGTATCTTACAAATGTACTTAGTGTATTGTAATGTTGTTGGTTATTTGCATGCAGAAGTGTTGACTTAAAAAATTTTCCAACCAGATGGCATGTGATCTCAATGGCCCTGAATCCTCCTTTCCTCATTAGTGAGGCCTGGGAAACCAGTCAGGTTGCTAGCTGTGCTTCTCAGCCATTTCTCAGCATTCTACCTGTGAAACTCTCTACCGGGACACAGCAGAAGTGTTGCTTTTCTGTGCTTCTGTAACTGAGAGATCCACTCAAACAGCTGACCTTAAATGTTCCTGTTATTACACGGGTGGCCATGCCCTAAGCTCATTGTGGAGATTCATTTAACCTGTTTAAAGCCATAGTTGTGCTCCTCATGCCTCCAAAGAAAGTATTGGAGCCTACTCTGATAATTTCTGTCATTAAATTGAATGTTTTTCTCAACAGCTGTGCTGTGTAGAACTGCTTCAAGTGTTGCTGGGCTGGTTTTGACCTGTGCCTCCCAGAAGAAAGTGAGAACAGAAGAGCTAGACTTTGCCTATTTGCTCCAAGTTCCTGTTTTGTTGTTTTGTTTTTTTTTTTGTGGTTGGTGGGGTTTTTGTTTTCAATATAGCTGATCTCTTAGATGTGAAACTGAGGTCTTAAAGCACACTACCTAAACAGTCTGCTGTGTGTGGTTATTTTCAGAGGCCTCTAAAGAAGACTCAGAGATCGAGTATTTCCTTAGAGTCACAGTCTTAGTACAGACAACACGCTGCATGCTGAGTTCTCCTGTTTGTGTGAGTCATGAGCTACAGGAATACTAAGGGCTTAGTGGTTTATGGGCTGGCACTGAATCTCAGAGACAGAAATGAATCAGTAGTGAAGCTCAGTCAAGCACAATTGTCCTTCTGCTAGAAAGAGAATGAAAAAGTGATGGGCATCACAGTTACCACTGTGGTGCTGGTGCATGGAAAATGCTGCAGGCTGGGCCAGGATGGATGTATCCTGCTGGCAGCCTTTGCCAGGGCTCCTGCAGAGCCCTACTGAAAATGGATGTCCTTCTGGAGAAATCTCTGTCCAGGCCAAAAAAACCCAAACAAATTAAAACAAACAACTAAACCAAACCAAAAACCAACCAAACAAAAACAAACAACAAAGAAACACAAACCCAAACAAATAACAAACCCCCAACCAAATCAAACCACAATGGAAAACCTAACAAAAAAGCCCACAAGTTGTACCTCACTGCCTTCAGATTCTTCTTGCTTTGCTGCTCCCACTTCGGCCTCTGAAGGTCTCCTTTCCTACTGGGTTCTGCTTTCAATGCAATTTACCACAGGAGTCTGAAAAAACCCTTTTAAACTGAGCTCCTGTGTCACCGATACCAATACCTGCAAAAAGAAACAGCACTCTGGTGCTTACCTCCTTGATTTACTCTGCTGTCACCCAGGGCAGGCTGCCCTTTGATGCTTTTGTAACTTTGAGGTGGAGGAGCAGCACTGCAGAGAGCGTTCCCCAGAGCAAAAGCAGGACAAGGGTATACAACTTTTCAGGGATAGTGCTTGGTCCCTGTGAGCAAATCCTCTGAGGCTGCAGAATCAGTGACCAAAATCCCTGAAGAACAAATCCCTGGCAAACTGGGGTCTGTTGCCCGTGTCCCAGAGTACTGGTGGGACATTTTGCTCTGGAGGGAGTTAAGTTGCTGCTTAGTATTGTCAGGGAGGCAGGGAGGTAATGTTCCAGAGAACCTGCCTCAGGGCGAGGGCACTGCAGGAGAAGATATGGGCTTGTCAGGGAGCATCTGTGGTCACAACTGGGTGGGCAGATCTTGTCTAAGTAACACTCCCCACTTTAACCTCATGAAGTCTGTGGCTGTCCTTGGCACCACTCTGTTTCTCTGTTTTATAGAAGCTTTGGCCCCATCAGTAATCACAGAGTGGTTGGGCTTGGAAGGGACCTCTGGAGATCTAGTCCAACTGACATGCTAAAGCAGGTACACCTAGAAGTAAACTGCACAGGAATGTGCCCAGGTAGGTCTTGAATGTCTACAGAGGAGATGCCACAATTTCTCTGGGCAGCCTGTTTGCTCTGTCACCCTCAAGGTAAAGAAGTTTTTACTCATATTCAGATGGAACCTCCTCTGCTTCAGATGATGGCAGTGTTGAACATCTCAGAGGCACTGGCAACACTGGTGTTACTATCCTTTCAGCAACTGTTTTTGGTGTTTTGTTTTTGTGGTTTTTTTTGTTTTGCTTTTTTTTTGTTTGCTTTTGGTGTGTTTTTTGGTTTGTATTTTTTTCCTTTGCTGTCACTTTTTAGACCCTTTAATTTTAAACAACAAAAACAAAACAACAAAACAAGCAAAAAATGGAACACTTGAAAGACTAAAATAAAATAAAACGAAAGCTCCTCAGATTTTTCTTCTATCTGTTCTGCCTTAATCTTATCAGCAAGATGCTTGGCTTGTTCAATTCAACTGAAATATTTCCTCCTGATAAGCCTTATCAAATAAGCTCTTTCTGCGTCTCGCACAGCCTGGGGCGGCGCAGCGTTCCGGGTGCTGCCCGGGACGCTCAGCCCGCCGCGGCAGCGCTGGCCGCTGAGCGGCAGCAGCTCAGGCAGCGCCGCTTTGCCGAGCAGGCTCTGGGCTCGCCCTGGAGCGACATCGTGCTGCTGTGCGGTAGAATGCGATGCAGGAGCGTGACATACTTACTGTTTCCCACTTTTAGTGAATTTAGCTGCTTTTTACATGCTGTCTCTTAATATTCCTTGGCAGATTTGCCCAGGAAATACCTGTTTTGCAAGAGAAGTGTATTCACTGTCTGTGCTTTGCCACACTGTTGACTTCTCCTCCAGCATGTGCAGAATAGGTAATGTTGATGAGCAGCTGTGCATCTTTTGTTTGCTTTCATCCCCAAAGAGACAATCTATTTTGTTTTGCCTGGGTTTTTCGTTTTGCTGGATGAGCATTCAGCTGCTAAGTCATCCATCTTTCTCTAGATGCCAGAGAGATTCAGTTGCTCTAACAGCACCTGAAAGGCTTTGGCATTTTGGGGTCACTGGCTTGGATTTGCAGTCAGTGCTAATATTATTTGACTTTTAAAATTGGGTTTTAAGCCTTGTGCAAAGCTACATGTGGCCAGATGTTAAACAGCAGTGGCTATACTTCGTAAAATTCATCTACCAAGACCCAACAACTTAACAGTAATGAAGCCCAAATGAGGCTAGTGTGTATACATGTAAACAAACACATCAATTCTGCGTCTTTGAAAGCAATTAGTGAGCAGGATTTCAGTCCAGCACCTGGGGCCAAAATAACAAGACTATTTTTAACATGTTGCTTAAGTTAAAAGCAAGTCTTCTGGGTGGGGAGGTATTAGCCAGAAAAAACATGTGAAGATACAAAGACAAAATTAAAAAAAAAAAAAGCTCAATGCAGTGAATGCATCCCTGAATGTATTTGTGGACAGATAGGCAACAATTTCTAGAAGACTACCAGATCCACTTTGGAGGGTGTTTTTATTTGTTAGGAAACTCAAAGTAAAAGGCAATGAATAAATGGGCTGTTAAATACAGGAGGAGAAAAGAATAACAGAACAGATGATTCTCAGTGTCAGTTAAATATTGACTCATGTGATCAGTCCTTGAACCTAATGTCAGAAACCTCTATACTGGCTTTAGGTAGCAGTATTTCTGAAGTACATGACTTAAGACAATAATAATGGCTCATTTATTTTTCAAAGTTTCCAGCAGTAGCACTTGCATGAAATACTGGCAAGTACTACTGAAGAGCCCCTCACTGTACTATTTTGTGGCTTACAGGCATACATGATGGCAAACTTAGAAGCCTGTGCTCTATTACTTCACTGTTTCATATTTGTGAGGCTGGGCCTACAGAGGAAAGGGACATGGATATGAAACCTATTTTTTCTTAATACTTGCCCTCTCTCTTCTTAATGCCCCTGACCCCCACTTTCTTTGTGGAGGGGTGGCTTAGCAATGGCAGCAATTCTGTAAAAACGTTGGGGAGAGAAGCACGGCCAAAGGCTTTCATTTCAGCTGTGACAGGTCTTGAGGTCTGATAGCTGGAAGCACAGAAAAGCTGGGACCCACCACTGAACACTAGGAAAATACTTTGACAACAATGCTGAGGACTTTAGATGATCCACAAAAGCAAAACATTGCTCTTGAAATATTCTCTGTGAAGATATCTGTCTGAACTTCCTATGTGACCCAGATCTGGTGGAGATGGGGAGCAGATGGGAAGAGCTGATGACAGCTTAGTATAGGCTAGGCTGCAGGAACTGAGCTTCCCTAGAAATTCAGCAAGAAAGACTGCAGAGAGCATAATGAGAAGGAAGGAGGTAAATTTAGTTTGGGAAAAGTTTGTGGTCAGGCTGCAGTAGGCAAACACTTCTGAAGTGGTCGTGAGAGAAGATAAAAAGGTGCTGAACAGCTTTGAAAGAGAAGATGGGGAGCTGTGCAGGTGAGCAGCTGGTAGGGGGTAGGAAGAGCACCAATGGTGTAGCACAGCCCGGGACAGTCAGTGAAATGACACCCAGCTTAAAAACCAGTACCCGCAAAAGCAGCCTCATAAGCAGGGTATGGGCAAAAATGAGTTGAAAACAGGTTTGTGGTCTGGCACACGCAGGTGGAATCACAGTGGAAAGATCAATGGAGAGGAATATTCCTTGCTGCTACTGGGGTCTGTTACAGACTCTGGCTGGCTGCACACATGAGCAAAGTGGGCTGCTCCCCAGGCGCAGGATGCCTTCTCAGCTTGTGTTAGAGGCAATGCGTTTTGACAGAATGGTGTGTTCTTCTCTACAGCCAAGATCGCTCTCCTGTGTGCAGGGGCCTTTGCTGGTGGAGGGACTAGTACTTTTGGGTGGCAGCTTCTCCCATGAGCCAGGGACCAGCATTGGCTCCCCTAGCAGCAGCAGTAGCCACAGCCTGGGCCGCAGGAGCAGCAGTAAGTTGTGGTTTCAGAGCTCTTCACTGGTCGATACCTCAGCCTGACTTCTGCAAGTTGCAATGGCCAGGGGAGGTGGAGTGAAGAGGAGCTGGTGAAGCTGAGAGGAGGAGAAGCTGTTGGTCTTCTCAGAGTCCCCCTGAAAGATCTGCTGACCTCCAAACTCTGATTAACTGGCAGTCAGCTCAGTGCTACACCAAGCCTTTGCTTATGTGTCACCTCTGCTCAGCTCTCTTTCTGCCCTCTCCCACACTGTCCTTCTACCTCTTCCTCAGACCTCCTGGCTACAGCCCCAAACCAAGGTTTTGCTGAGAAATCTAAAGCCAATTCTGTAGTGAAAGATATTCTTCAGTAGAGACACTGGTATGGGGCAAGGTGCCAATGTGTCTTGCTCTTTCCAGTGACATTTTTGTGGCATTTGTGTACACAGGGTAAAAGCAAGGGTTAATGCTTTGCCAGGCTGAGGACAGTGGATTAAGAATATATGGTATCTACAATTAAACAGATCTTCCTGTTCCTCCTCTATTATTATTATGGTTGTTATTACTGTAATTTGTAGAGCATCTAAGTGAAGTTCATCCAGAATACAAATGCCTGAAACTGAGGAGGAAGGCAGAAGAAAACAAAGATTTCCAAGTGGAGGTGACCTCTGTTTCTCTTTGAGCTCAGACTATTTTTGGCAAGAGCAGAATGAAGAGAAGGCTTGTCCTGGAAAGAAGGCGGTGTGGCTGCCAAACCCTGTAATTAGCCAGAATGTGGGGAGGAGGTCACAGAGCACATGGGTCCTGCCATGGCAGAATAACGCCTGCAGGAATGTAAAGCCCAGCTTAAGTCCAGATACTGCAGCTGATCCCATGCGAATGTGAGAGCCCTTCATCTGGGAATGATGAGTCTGGTAATGTATAGTGTGTGCTACACAGGGTGCACAATGCTGCCTGGTCTTTGGAGCAGGAAACGTATAATCTTCTGTGTGTGAACAGAGGATGGGTTCAGTCCTTACCAAGAGCATCCAAGCATACTTGGAAGTAATAACTATTCAGAGTAAACTAAAACCTTGATAACTCTGAATTGCAATTGCAAGCAGACTTCTGAAATGTACAACAGTGCAATTAATAAATTATCTTTGCGTAGTGAAATTGTGGAGCAAAAAGCATTGCAACAGGCAAAACTTTTCTGGCAACCTCTGTGTTAGTGAATCTATCGTACTTCTTTATATGTAAATTCCAGACCTGCCAAGAGCCTATGTGCAAAATATTTTCTGCTGATAACTGAAGTAGACTGTAAGATTATTTTTATGAAGACTTTTTTGCTCCTCATATTTTTTTACACTTGTCATTTAAGGAAGATAATCAAGGAAACAAGACAATAAAAACGTATTTGTCAGGATTTTTTTCACTACAAATATTTTCCCTCCATTATATTTATTAGGAAAACCACATTTAACTTTTCCTAAAGCAATGCGTTCATTGTTGTAGGTTGGCTTAAGGAAGCAAAGAGTGATTATATTACACTCAGGAGTCACATGGTGATAGGCATGGGCTTCATATCAGAATATAGACAAAAACCGCCTTTCCATGGTGAGATTGCTTACTGGCTGCTCTCCTCCATGGGCAGCAACACAGCGGTGTATTTGTACACTCCCCAGAAGAGCTGGGCCAGTTTCTGGCCTGAATTTTGTTGGTTTCTAACAAAGCACAGGTTCTCTATAGAAAGGAAAGCCAAGGAAACATGCAGGTGATAGGGGAAGATGTCTTTCAGCCTGCTGCACTCAAGTTGTGAGGCTTTACACCAGTTCCACAGCCTTTTTTTGATTGCTTTTTGTCTCTGTCCCTGTTGGAGAGACAGTGGGAAATTCATTTTCTCAAGAGCAGCCTGACTTGTGGGGTATCTCAGTTCCCCATTAGCTGGTGGAGTTACACAAAGTGGGATACTCTCTGGGACTTTAAAATAATGATGTGTGCTCCTTGAGAGGCATTTTCCACCAGTTCTGTATTGGATTTCAGTATTTTAGGTAACCAATGTATTTCTCTTGGGTGCCCTTGTGGGAATTTCATTTCCATATGCATGGATTTGTTTCACAGGTCTGTTTCTGATGTCTGAATGAGACAGCTGAGGTGAAAAACAAACTTATAAAGGAGCGAAGATGCAAAAGTAAGCATAATAATCTACACAACTAAGATGTTTCCTCTGTAGAATCTCATGGCTTTAAATTTTTTGTCTCAATATGTTTTAAACTGCACAGGCTATGACATGGATTGACATAGATTTTTATAACAGTCTTCATTCACTTCAAAACCTTTCTTCAAAAACCTTCAACATTTTTTTCTGGTCTTCACAACTTTGCTGTGATATCTGATGGGGATGCCAGATGGCCCAAAGAGATAAACATCAAACAAGTAAAGTGTCCCTGTATCCAGCCCTTGAATTGTCTCTGTGGTGACAGCTCGCTGGAGATTTATATCATAGAAATACTTGCACAGCACTTTCTCTGACTTGGGCCGGGATTCAGGTCCAGAGCACCTGTCTGCACTCTGCAGTTCCCTCCAGACCTGATCTTCTTCAATCCTTTTCTTGTACACGCAGTACTTGCTCTCCTCTTGTGTTCCTAGCCAGGCAATGGTGACAGAGTTGCAGGTCCTCAGTTTACTGAAGGATTTGATTTTTAAGCTCTCTGGAAGAAGTGGGAATAAGGGCTTGTGGAAATGGGAGGACACCTGGACTTTCACAGAAGAGTTAGACTCCTCTGTGGACCTCAGCTGCACCAAATATGTGTCCAGCATCTTTCCCTTCAGAGAGAAATATCTCAGCCCTGAGATGTTTTCCAGTGCCACCGTTTTACCATTCTTCGTTATGTGAATCCGTGCTTGGCCATGACACAACAGAAAGGAGAACTGTATTTTCTTGTGCATTGCCTGGTACTGCAGACTGTAGAATTTACCTTTTTTCCCATCCAGGACAACCTGAATCACTTTCCCATCTTTCAGCTCCACCACCTTAGGTTCAGGTTCTTCCAGGGTTCTTGCAAATGTGCCAGTGTAAGCAGCGCTGGCGTTTGTGAGGAGATTGACAACAAAAACGTCGAAGTAATACTGAGTGCTGGGGCTGAGATTGGGCACCGTGTATGTGTTCTTGGTACCCACGCATATCTGCCTGACTTCCCCACTACTTGCTTTGTTGATGATGCTCAATTCACTGTTGGACAATATCATCACCTGCTGTGGTTCAAGAAGGTAAGGAGAGAGAGACAAAGCCAATGCAGGTGGTGGTTTCATTCCAGAGGATCTGATTGCTGTCTCAGCGGCGCATAAGCTCTTATAGTTGTGCTTTTCATTAACTAGAAGACAGTACTGGATGTTTTCTCTATGTTGCAAGACAGAAGGACTGTGTTTCCAGGTCAGAGTCACTGTTGTATGCCCAATGCCAACAACATCTAAGCGTGGATCCATTGGAAGTTCTGGGTAGAGGTGCCCAGATGTTGTGTCAGTTGTAAAGTACACGGTGATGTGTGTGTCTCGCTCAGTGGATAAGAACTCTAGCATATAAAGGGCAGAATGAGAAGACATACCCATGTAAGTCTCTACAGAATTTCCTTTATAGTTAAAAATGGTGGATACCATGCTTGGAGCCTTCTGAGATTCTGAGTCTTCTTGGGTATCATGATCACCTGCAGACAAAAAAAACCAGACTTGTTACTTTTGTTTTAACAGATGTGTAATAAAGCACATCACATAGGTTTCTTTGTTCATACATCAGGGAACATTCCACTTTCTTCCTGAAAACAATAATTATAACTAAAAATACTTTTTGCTACTGATTATTTATTAAAGTGCTTTTAATTTAGCAGTGCAGCTGGAGAATTATGTTTTCAAAAAGACCAATTATAAAACTACAACTTGCAAAAGCTTGACTTGTATTGTGCCTGATGTCCCTACAGTTTTCTTTTTCCAATGGCTATCTCTTCAGGTACTTTGTTCAAGGAGACTCATACTTTCTATGAAAGGAGTTTTCTTTGGTTTAGTTTTGTGCCATTGTCTCCGATGAAGAGGGAGAACTTATTACTTCAAAGGAATGTTATTTGAGCTCCTCAGTCAGGTGTACCTGCCTGACAGGTAAGAATTTGTTAATGGCAGCTTTCAGATTTTGGTTTGAAAAAATAATTGTAAAAATAATCATGAAAGAGAATGGAATTTCCTCTTAGGCTAAAGGCAGCATAATGCCCACTGCCATTGTAGATGGTATTCCTAAAAAAATAAACAGCTAAATCTAGTCCACACCACTGTGGGGAGCAAAATGGGTGGTTCAAGTGGCCTAAGCCACAGAAAAAGAGCTGAGGCAGCAGAGGGAAGTTTGGGACAGTATAAACAGCTTGTGAAGGCGATCTGTATTTGTGGAACTCTGAAGACCCAGGGTTGTTCCCAAATATTTACCTTAGATTTAAACTTTTTCGCATGTAATCCTTAATTTACTTGAGTTGATGGTAAAATCCCATGTTTCACCCATGGGGACAGGAATGTTCCCATCAGCTCACGGCAGTTTACAGGAGAGGGAGGCATGAGATGTTTAAGCCTGTGGGGAATTTCCTGTACCACAACTCCGTATGAACAGCTTATGCTCTCTGACTCTGCTTGAGCAGACCAAAGGTCTTACCTCGTGCTGCTTTTCCAAGGAAACTTGCTGAAGCCTTGTGTACATGGATGCTCCATTCGATGGGAACATCACAGGGGGTCACTGTTATTGTGAAAGGTGCAAGGGCTCCGCCTTCCTCCAAAACAAAGTAATACCTGTAAATGTGGATTAAAAACAGAGGGACAGTGTCAGGAAATTCGAGTCTGCCTAAGACTCCTTGTAATCAGCCATTCTGAAGTGTGTCACTCCACTATGGGTAGAAATGACTGATGGTCTTCGAGGTGCATCAGCACAAAGAGATGTTGAATGTCCGAAATATTCAGCATGGAAAGAACACATGCTTTTTTTTTTTTCTTTTTTTCCTAATCCACAAATATTTGCTGTAAGTTTTTTCCATTAACCATTGGCAATATTTTTCCCACTGAATTTTAACATGCATCGGGTGACTATCACAAGGTGACATCAGTCTACTTGGTCAGGCTTTGACTCCTACTTAAAAAAGCCCAGTCTCCTGTCTGACTTCTTTGGTTTTCTGTTAGTTTTAGTGTATAGCTTTATAGAGCCATATAAATGTATGGACTTGGGTCACTCACTGTGCAGTTAAATAAAAGCAATTCAAGCGGTTTTTTTTGTTCATAAATGAGACAAGCCTAGTCATTATGGATAGATCATGTCAGCCCAGAGGTCTGGCTTACTTTCAGGACATGGCTACTGGGCTACTGTCAAGCTCCACTGGAAACAGTTCCACATTCTGGAGTCCATTACTTTAAGCCAAAACTTGTCATCTCTTGGTTTCCTGTTTGGATGACTCTGGGATTCATAAGGTCCTCACCTGATCATACTAAACTGCAGGAAGTTTTGCTTCCTGATTGCAGTCTTAATGTTATGCTACAAGAACATTGCAAAATTAGCTTTTCTGATATTTCAATATCCATTTGCCTTTAACAAGAAGAGTTCTTGTGAGCATTGTCACATTATATAACATGTGCTGTGTTCCAGTTTCCATGCGATGCATAGCAAGACGGAACCATCTGGCTCACTCTCTGCTCCATGAGCACTCTGCTCGGGTACATGTCAAACTCCACACGTGTTGGTCACTGTCCAAAGACGAGTCAGATTCAACCCCTTGGAGTCTGTCTGTTCCCCAACAAGCAGATCAGCCTTTGCTACCCGAGATGCAGTGCCAGTCGTAATATCTAGATCACCACCGTGTCTACATATGGCATAAAACTTTGCAGATATTTTGGGGAAGTGAATTTCCACATGCAAAGCACTTTTGATCTTAGCAAGCTTTAGCACCATTCAACAAAAACACTTCCAGCGTGCAGGACACTGGCAGAAGATTTTCTGATAAAAGAGGAAGTCTGAGCAGATATTGATTTTTTTGAATAGTTAATTTGCTGGGTAAAATAACGGTATTTCACAGTGAATTGAGGATGGCTAATGTATCTCTACATGTCTGAAGCCAGGCTGTTTATGTGACACAACTGTTTGTTGCTGGAGCCCACCTGCTCTGAATCAGCTCTGCTGCTGCTCTGACAAACACCACCAAAAAGTGCCTGAAATACATACATGAATCTAAACTTCACCTCAGAGGGTCATTCCAGATTCTGGGTAATGCAAAGGCCCTTGAGCTTGATAGCAATGGTGTATTTCTCTGGAAATTAAGTGGACACTGAGAGGGCAATTCTTGGCTTGTACTGGTAGCCTGTGGCTCCCAGTGTCAGAGGGAAGGATGTGAGAACAGGAGGGACTGGTTTGCTCTTACCTTTTAGGTATATCCTTCAGCAGGTGAACTGTAGTTTCCTTACCATCAGCAAGTATCAGGGAGTGGTAGAAATTGAAGAGATCAGTCTTAAAGCTCAGTTGGGAACTGGTGGTGGGCACTTTTATGGAATGACACAGGCAAGCCACCATGAGAAGATGGAGAGGCAGATAAAACCAGAACATCTTCAGTACTGCAAAATAAGATGACAAAAGTGAATGGAAAATGCTGTCTTTGGTGAGAAAGTAGTCAATGGCCCTCTCTTTCTGTGTCTTTCCTTGTATTTATCATAATTGCAGCAAGGCAGGCATTCAAACAATGCCAGTCTCCATTTTGCTAAATTGCTTAAAGTTTGCAGAGAAATATTTTTCAGAAGATCTCTATGCAAAGATTTAATGGCAAAAGCCACTATTAAGTCTTTCATTATGGAGAAATACAGTCGATGTAGCACAAGTGCAATATCACAAGATAGTTACTAAAAAAACCTTTCACTGCTGACAAAATGAGTGGAGAATTACATTTGAAATACTTTTCTCGTTTATAGTGCTCATTTGCTAAGCTTCAAGGCTGGGTTATTTGTAATGGAACTGCCATTTTCAATCTTACAGTAGGTCACTATATCTGAAACACTGCTTATACTGTTCTGTTACAGATCATTTCATTTTTATTTCATCAGTCATGACTACAGGTATGTGTGGAGAAGAGGATCAGAGTAAGTTATTCAGAGCAGTATAAGACACTGTTTGATGAAAAGTGGGGGGATCCTGGATAAAAATCCCTAAGTTAATACTTAGGAGTTTAAGCTCTTAGTGTATCTCATTTGGAGGAAAGATTTAATGCTGTAGAGCAGCTAGAGAAATCATTCTGAGATTCTTTATTGAACATCCCTTTCACACCTGCATCACTTCCAGCCCATTGCAGCATTTGTTGTTTTCTGGAACCTGTAACAGACTATTGGATTCACTCCGATAAGAGATTTCAAAAATTGTGTATGTCCTCCTTTAACCAGGAGGCTTTATTGTCAGCTTTGAATCTATGAAAGTAATGCATGCAAACGGTCCTAAAAATCATTTCTGAAAATGGTGAGTTTATTTAAAGTGTGCTGTGTACATTCCACAGAGCTGCACAAATAGGATGCTCCAGTTAGGACAAGAAATTTTGACAATACACTCTTAGGTGAGGTTATTCGTTATCCTTACACTTTTTTGTGTCTGCTACATCCAGTTTCAGAAAGAGAGGAAAGTGCAAAAGTGGATAGGGTATAAATGGGAGAAGGAAGGGCATGGACCTTTAATACAGGTGCCAGCTGTAGCTCAGGGATTTGAAAAGCAGAGGGAGCTCTGTGAGCAAGATCCCTTTTTTTTTTTGCGGAAAAAGTAGCTTATTGCATCTTAGAAGCAGCAAGTAGTAAAGATCCTGGTTAAATCTGATTATTGGCTAATGATAGAAGAGAACATAAGACAAAGGCTCCATCCTTTGTTATTTTTACTTGTTTCTGAGATCAGCACTTTCCTCATGGTGCCTGCAAATGTGCAAAAGATCTTATGCAGTCAAAATATCTACAATTCAGCAGACCTGTCTGTTACAATTAAAGTGACTTTATGAAAGAATCAGTTTCTTTACAAATCCATTTCAAACATGCACATTTAAACCTAGTAATAAATACATCTCTAGTTTTCATGTACATAATTTGTTTTCATCTGTGATTCCCGAAGTAATGCACCTCTTTAGTATTGGTGAGATTATTATTGAAATTATCACTACTAGGTCATATGAATGTCTTATTTAACATCTTAACAAAGTTAGGATATGTTCTTCTTCTTTGTAATATTTTTAGCACCTGGCGGAATGCAAGACTAAACAAGCATTTGAACAAGTCGAAAGAACAGCTTATTGTATCAATTCCATTTTAATGTTATTATACCAGAGCTTTCATTATGACTCTGAGTCATCTCTTTGCCACTTTGTTATTCTTGCAGTCTAACTATAGCTTACAGATTCGAAACATAACCCCAAATATTTTGTTTTACCTTTGACAGTCGAATCAGAGTTGCTCTCTGCTTTGGAGAGGATTGGGAAAAAAAAAAAGGTTTCCTGCTGCTTAAGTGACAGGATCTTGCAAACCACACTGATACCACAGCAGCTCAGCTGTTCTTGTCCAGGAAAACAAACAAGCTAAGCGACCAACCAACCTATAATCAGCTTATCCCAAAGACAATATCATGCTAAAGGCTGATTTCACTCAATTACACAAACAGTATACTCTCAGACTCTTGAAAATGTTACACAAGAAAATGCTCTGCTTACCTATTGTGTTCCTGGCCAGATGATTCCCAGAGCACTTGTTATATTTGCTGAAAAAGGGTAAAATAAAACAATATAGACTTCTCAGTTCTCCGTAGACAGATGAAAACCAAAACTGTGCAACCAGTTTAAGGGTAGTGAACTGATTTTTCCATATGGTTCCTGGGCAGACATAGTAACAAAAATGCTTGCAGTCTTTCAAGAAAAGGAAAAATAACCAGAGACTTCTGGTGTTTTCTTAAGTTGGGTGTTTCCAAAGGTTATTTTAGACTTGCATTATTTTGAAACCTTCAGCATTCTGATTGCTGCTTTTTCAGTTCTAGAGTTCCTTCTGGAGGGCTGGGAGGCACCTTTGCCGGCGCTGCCTGCGGGCAGCCGGACTCTCCTCCTGCACAGAGCCCCAGCCAGACTGCTGGAGCTGGCCGGAGAGCAGGTCTGTCACAGAAACGCACAGGGAGGAGGAGGGGGTGAGATGGAGAGAGCAAACACTGTTAACCCTTCTTAGCCCTTCATACAAGCCAGCCAGGGGCATGCTGATCTCCTCCAGAAAACCAGCTCTGCATGAGTAGCTTGATGGTTCCTCCACAGAGCACATGGTCTCCTTGCCCACCGCACTGCAGAAGTTTTGGATAGTTCCAGGTGTGCCCTGTTCTTGGTGTGTTTTTATGGCCCAACAGGTGCTGACTGGCTTATGGAAGGGAAGACAGAAAAGCTGTAAGGGAGGGAATGCTCTGCATTTTTTAAGCAGATTGGAATTAGCAATCCTTTGAAGACTGTCAGGAATCTACTGAATGGAACTGAGCAGATTTCTTGGCTTGTGGAAGCCATGTGAGAAAGAAACTCCAAAAGCATCTGGGCTGGGGGAGCATTTCTGGTGTGAAAGCATTGTGACTGGGGCAGCAGACAGGGTGCATGGGAAATGGTCTTAGCAAGCACAGTTGCTTCTGCTGGGGCTACCAAGCAGCTGTAGCAAAGCCATGGTCCTGCAGGGGCCTGCTCCTGCTGAGCAAGGGTGTGGGATGGCCAGGGGACATGTGCTGCTTGTGCTTCATGGCCTCTCAGCCTGGGATATGGGGAAAGGAGCCCTGGGGTTGTCCCTGCGGGGATGTGTGCTCAGCTGCTTCCAGACTGCTAAGAAAGGAGAGTCCCAGAAACCTGCATGAGCTTCTAGGCAGGCACTTTGCAGGGAGTAAAGACTGAGTATAGTAGGGAGGCTACACCATTCCTTTATTTACGAATAAAGTCTCTTGCCCAGTGTTTGGAGAGAGTGACTTGCAGTAACTGTTTACCATTGTCCCACTGAGATTCAAGATGTATTATTTAAGCCTTTCCAAGACTAAAAGTTTGCTAAGAAGAGGGGCAGGTGAGACAGGAGTAGGAAGAGGCTTCAACAGTTTCCGTGTAGCAGATTCTTATGAAACCATAAATTTGCTTATCAAATGATGTAATGGAAAGAAATGTTTACAGTGTGTTTACTCTCATTGCAGAAGATGGCAGAAATAATTACAATGTTGTTCATCAAAGGCTTGCTAAAAATTTGTTTGCAGAAAAATGTTGCTGAGCAACCAGGTTTTTAAAAAAGGGACAGTGTGTGGGAATCTTGATACATGCACCATATGATCAGAGTACTTGCACTGTCAATCTAGGAAAGGACATTTCAAGATCTATGCTGGACAGCTAGCAAAAGTAAGGTAAACGGCAAAAAGGATCTGTCAGACAAGTTACAATTTTGTAGTGAAATCCAGAACAGGTAGTGTTTGGGTAACAGACATTGGAACTAATGCAAACGTAAGTGCCTAGCCAGGGGCAAATGGTTCCCCTAGTGAAAGAGAAGCATGATAAAACTGTGCTGCAAAGTCCAGTGAGTTCCCAGACCAGGCCTGGAAGAGGGAAATGTAGGTCGGATGAGGTGTGTTAAAAAACGTGCACTGAAAACAGGCCATAAGAGAAAAGATATAAGTGTATATAAGCCACAGTATAAGTGTAGGGACTATAGTGCGTTTTTGGTGAGACTGGGAGGGATTAATGGGTAGCAGAACACAGAATTGTAAGGGAGTAACCAGCATTGTTAAGTAGGAAGATCTATGGGCAGGGCTGAGGAGCAGACATCGCTTGTATCTGGTAAAAGCCCTAGTCAGTATGAACACAGCAGATATGTTTGTTATAGAAGGGATGGACTCACTGTCTTGTCTTCCCCAAACCTCCCCACTGCCATCAAGACAAGCCATCAGCCAGGGCACAATTCAGCTTCCAGGGAAGGCAACAGGAGTCTTTCCATCAGTCATCATTTCAGCTCTCTTTTAAGCCAAATCCTTAAAGGAGCACTCTGTCTTGCACTGAATAATACCACTAAAGATGTCAGGCGAAAGAGGCCGACAAGACAGCTTAAGTGTGGAAGTAGTCCAGTTTCTCTCACAATAATTCCTCACATACTTCCCACATGTGTTGTGCTTACGTGCTTTGCTGGAGCAAGATCCATCTTTGGAGACTTAGAGGTTGACTGAAGCAGTATCAAAGGAAAAAAATAGTATTCTCTATGGAGAAAGTTAAAAGCTAAATTCCTGACTCATGTAGCTTGTCTGAACTCAGTGGAGTTATAACAGGAATAAATCAAACCCTTGATTTGGCATAAAATTGATACAACAGACGCCTCACTAGAAAAATGTAGCCTGTAGTGAGCAGGATCTGCTGCACCTCAGGGCTGAGTCAGTGACTTCAGGAGGGATGTTCAAGAGATCCTACCTTTGTCCCAGCCCTGCTGGCCATCAACAGCTTTCACAAACACAAGAGATGACCACCTTTGACACCAAAGGCTTGATTTATACTCTTATGTGGTAGCTCTGCTAAAAGATCAGTAATGCTAAAAACAAAGGAGCTTTGTTGAAAGTGGAGCAGAGTCAGACAATCAGGGATCTCACTCTTGAAGAGTGAGAGTGAAGAGTGAAGCTCTTGAAGATGCTTTGAATATGTATTTCCTGGAACTGTACTCCCAGTTTCCGTATTCAGGTGTAGGATCCTGCAAGCCAGAGGAGTGTCCCCTGGTCCTGGTAGCACACTGTTCCCCAGCACCCCTTGCCCACAGCATTTGGTTGCCCTTTCATAGCAGCCCTTGCAAAAGGATGCTCGGGGAGCTGTGCAGCCTGCTCCAGCCCACCCCATGCAGCACTGCTTGGTATGAGGCAGGGTGGCTGCAAAAAAATCAACCTCATGTATTTCTGATGAGGCTATTCCCTTGCCCTGGCAACCTACCTTTGAGATGGTCAGGTCACCTTCATCAGAATGTGGTGTCTGTGTGAAGGGCTGGGAGAGCTCTAGTTCCCCCTGTTACTATGATGTGTGGGCAAGCGGTGATAGGACTTGCAGGGTCTCCCCTCCTGCCACTCAGCTGGATGGAGCCTTGGCTGTGACCCAGGGATCACCCAAACACAGACAACTTCCCTGCGCCCAGCCCTGTTCAGGGAGTTCTGTTTCGTGAAACTCTGTAAGCACATTAAAAATGCATGGGGAAATAGAAATCTCATCTTTCAGTTATGGGACCAACAATATTCTCCTTTTCTGTCTCTTATATATGCATACGTGTATCCTCTGAAGAACTGAGCTGAAATTGTTAGTCTTTGGTTCCCAGCTACCCATTTGCCTGCAAGATACCTTCTTAACTAATTAGCATTTATGAACTATGTTTGTAGCCCTGAGTGCAGCAGCTATGGGAGCCTGGCATTTTCTAGTGACTTCTATATCAGATCTGCAGGTGAAATTATAGGATCCAAATACATTCTGCATTTTCTATGGCTGCAAGTTGCAATCTCTTCCTCTTGGCAACACAATCAAACTTCCAGCTTGTCCTTACGGCCGTGGAAAGGGGGGGTGCAAATTTCTGTAAAAATCCCTTCCCAAGTGGAGGGATTGTTGGGATCATTACTCGACAGCTACTGGAACTAGTATGTCCTTGAGAAGTTAACATGCTTCTGGTTAGTATTATTGTTCAAAAAAATACCTTCTTAGACACACAGCTGGGGTCCAGAAAGAATCACACTTTCCTTTGAAGCTGTGAAAGATGAGTCTAAGCAAAAGCCTGGCACTTAAAACCTATTGAGGGTACCATAGTGGGGTAGCTGCTTCTATTTCTTCCAGGTTTTGTCAAATCCTGGCAATGCACAAGCACTCAAAGGACTGCCTGATAAGAAAAGCCCATGTCTGTTACTTTTCAGAAGCATTAATAACCAGGAGAGACAGGGAATTGCTTATAAGTCAAAAGCAGACTTAAACTTTTCCTGCAGCATGTACCCAGGTGAGAATATAGGAATAGGTTGTTTTGGAAGCCAGTGAGTTGTCCAGGTAGTACGTATAGTTTTTGTGGGATAAAAAGCCAGTGGCCTTCTATGTTTTGGATTCATAGCCTAAATTATGGCATGTCTGTTAAGAAGTTCTCTGGCGAATTATATAGTGATAATTGGTCTATCTACTAAAACTGCATGTGAGTTTTTTCTTAGTGGTCCCTTTCCAGAATAAGATGTTGTTACCTTTACACTTGAAAATGATTTTTTTCTGATGCTGCTGAAACTAAAGATAGCCTTGGATGGTCTCTTAGTAAGTAACAATCTAAAGATTATGGGCAAATTATTACCTCTTCATTCTTTTTGTATTCTGCATTTTTAAGAATGATTGTAATGAGAGGAATTTGTCAAGGAATAATAGATGTGACATAGGGGAGATTTCCTGTGCAAATCTCTGACCTCGTGAGCTGTGAGAGATTGCTTTTGAGGTTACTATATCCAACTTAATGGGAAAATTCCTCATTTTTATGAATTTGTTCCTCTGCAGGAGTAAATTCAGTGCAACAGAAAAATCTTCAAGTCTGCAGCCAGGAGTCAGCATTACGGTAACAGCTTCTTTATGAATTGAAGAAGAAAATATATTGAAGGTCCTGAGCTGCTATTTTCATTTCCTTTTCCATTTACCATAGCCCTAAGCTTTCAGGATTTTAGGTTAAGTCCTGTTATATAGTATCTTAGAAAATACCTACAAAATTATTTTCAAGCCATCAAAGCAGCATAACAGTTTGGGAAGGTATGGAATAATAAGGTGAGGTTTTTGGCTTAGCTACAATCTGCTGGTTATCTCAGTTAAGAAAGTCACAGGGAGGAAAGAAGTGGCAATGTCTGTAACCGCTCTGTCATTTTAATAGGGTAATCCTATATTTTGTTTTTAGCTACAGTGTTGCTTGTTTTATATGCCAAAGGATTAAACTCGTATAAATAGAATTAATCCATCCTGGTGGACAACGAGCATCCAAGTGTTTCCTGTGGGGGGCGATTCTCAAGCGCTGGTTTAACTCCTTTCAGTGACAAGTTAGAGAGGGACAGGGAATGCTGAACAGCCACACTCTTGCTCTTAAATCAAGCATGGGCCCGCCAAATTTCACCTCCCTGGAAGGAGGCTCTCTGATCCTGCGCTGCTCCATAAGCTTTCTATAAACACCTTCCATCTAACCAAAGGGCCATTCATCTTGGAGGTGCTGGTTTCATTTACAGCATTTCAGTTCCCTCCTGGGAGGGAGCCCTCCTTCCTTTATGTCCCCAGGGGAATTTGCAAGCATCCAAAATTCTCACCTACAGCACTGAATGCTTTTTCAGAAGGATGTGATTATTGGTCCTCGCTTGCTTTGTCCCCATGGGCTGCAGCAGTTGCTCCCGGGAGCTTTAAACTACAAACCACCTCTTAGAGTATTGGAAAGTAGCCTGCATTAATTCTCCTGTCCAGACCTCCTCTGTGGTGGCCGGCAGAGGAGGAGTTAACCGCTGTCCTCTTTTCTGCCTTTGCTGGCTGGAGTCACTGGCGTCCCATCTGGTCCAGGCTGGCCATAGCTCTTCCCAGCGTTCTCTGGGGAAGGCACTACAATACCCAGGAATTTGAACAATCCTAAACAGATTGGGGGCCACATATGGACCAAAATGATTAGATTATAAGAAAACCAATCACATTTGCTGGCTTATATTTTTAAGCATGATCAGGCTTTCTGCTCAATTAGAAGTATTTTACATGCAACAGAGACAAAGTTATTATGTTTGTCTCTCTGCCTTGTCCCCAGAGGAATAGTATACATTTTAATCTTTGCAGGAATTTAATGAATAAGTTAACATTACATCTAATAAAATCTGCCACTTCTGTCATAAATCATCACAGTGACCTACTGTTTGTGGTAAACTGTGTAGAAGAAGGAATATAGGACACACTCATACATATGTATGCAGAACAGGAAAAGTAAACTCCATGCTTTGTTTACTCAGCCTTGTTTACTCTAATATTTTTTTTCCTGTTCAGTTAAAAAAAGCTGGATATTTCATGAGAGAGCTTAACAATGAGAGATTATTTCTGTGAAACAACTTTTTAGCCAAAATTCTTTATTGTGCAAATCCCGCCAAATGCTGAGCGTAAATACAGAACTGAACAGGAAATCATGGAGCTCAACCTACAGCCATCTCATCCTGCATCTTTTGGTATCACATTCCCTTGTGATATAGAACTTCTCCTGCTGTTATGCTGTAGCGGCCATAAAATCCTGTCTACTCTTCCAGCATCGCTGGCCGAGCACAGACCAGCAAGCAGCGATGCATTTTCATACAGAGTTTTTGTGTTAGGGATGTCCTTGTTTTTGAATAGGCTTCGTGGACATTTGTTTGGGTGACAGCAAAGTCCCCAGAGCTGGCAGAAGATCATAGAGGTCAATGGGGGCATGTCTTCAATTGCATGGACAGCTGCCTTTGCCCCATGTGGGTACCCCTGGGCCAGTCTGTCGCCTGTTCTCTGCACTCCCCTGCTGTGATCCTTCATGACCCCAACAGCTGGAGTGTCGTGCCCATCCCTGTCTGTTCCTCAGCCTACCTGTCTCCTGCTGCCCTCTGACTGTCTTCTACCTCTCTCTGATCTTTACATGGGATTGGTAAATGCATGCATCCCAGTGGGCAGGAATACAGGTCCTTCCTAAATTGCAGAGGGCCTTGCTAAATGGCCAACACAGCTTCCTGTCCAAAGGCAAGCCCAAAAGGTCACAAAATAGTGAAAGGGTCCCCTCAGGGAATCCTCTTAGTGGAAATACAGAGCTAGCTCATCTGGTTCTGCTCGTTTTCCTTCCCACAGACCAAAAGTTTTGCCTGGGGTGAATTTTCCACTTAGAAAATTTGATTATAAAAATTGTCTCGCTAATTCTTCTCCTGATGCCTTGGATAAGATGTTAAGTCCTCAAGCACGCCCTGAAGGAATCCGTCTGCCAGGCTGTTGAAAGCAGGGACTGCTCTACTGGGACAGCCTGATAACCAGAGGGCTTTATCTTGTCCCTGGCACTGGTCTGCAGCAGGGATCTTAGCAGGAGGTGGAAACCTTTGCTGTAGCATAGCAGTGCACCTAAGACCAGTGATTAAGAGCAGTGGCTGCAGCCAGCTGATGCTTCAGAGTCTCCAGGAAAGCTGCACTATTGACATTTTTTTTTTTTCTTAAATGACCGCTATAAATTTACAAGCTATTTTACAGACTCATTAATTTTTCACAGAGGAAGGATAAATGAGCAGTTGGAGACGAGCTCAGAATATGGGCTATTTACACTTAATATATAAATTATGAAGTTGAAAACTGTAAACCTTTATGGTGCTTGGTATCATTTCATAATAAAACGGAATGAATCTCTCTGCTTCTACACCAGATCTGGCATAACTCTAGCATCTATGCTTCCAGGCAGCTTCTAACAGCAGTGACTGAGCGCTGTTCCGCCTTGGGGAAGAGGAGAGGTTTCCATTGCAATCCTCTCAGCAAATTTTCCTGTGCTCCCTTTTCCCTGTAGCAGATGTTTATCTTCCACATTCTGTAGATTGCAAGTTATCCATTAGAGTGCCAGCATGGTCTGGGTAGAAAACGTGACTCTGTCCTGGCTCCAGAACTATGAGGTTTCATCTCTATGCCCAAGGAAGCAGAGTCAGGCTCAGTGATCCTACTGCGACTCTACGAAATCGTCCCATGAGGCTTCTGCAGCACAGGGGTGAACTAGGGAAAATGAAGGCAGCTCCAACAGCATGTTCATTCTGGAGGTTTATGTGAGATATCTGGGGCAAGCATAACAGATATTACCCTTTCTGTGCCTCTGCTGTGACCATTAGTCTCCATGGGCAAGTTGCTGGACTCATGGATGAGCCTCTGGAGAGTCCTATAACAGAAGTGGTGATGGCACTGCAAAGGCTGAACCACAGAGGATTTGGGGAAATTCCACCCTTTACCTGATGCTTACTGGGACTGGGTTTGCACCAAGTCAGAGGCAAAGAAAGCACAGTCACGAGCCTATGTGGGACTAAATCTGTATTCTGCCTCCATTGACACAGCTACTTACTTACATGTCAGACTTGGTCTGTGTTAAAATACTGATACTGACATTAGATTAGCTCTGGTGTTGTCCAGCTTTTCAGGTTTATTTCCAACACTGGTCTTGTTTATTTTACCCCTTGGTCAGTGGCCATTTCTTCCTGAGCCTTGTCTTTAGATTTCAGCATTAAATGAAATTTCGCCACCTCATTAGCACTCTCTATCAGTGCCTGGCTTTCCAGCAAGCTGCTGGGAGTAGGGACCGCTTCAGCCAGGAGTGATCTGAGAAGCCTGTCCCATCAGTGATGGCCCACACTGCCAGCCCCTTGGCTTCTTGCCCCCGTGTTTAGTTTTCTTTTGAGGATTCTGGTAATGTAATGCCAAACTATTTCAGGATGAAGTTTCGTCAAAGCTGTGAAGAACAGATTATCAAAGAGGAGCAATCATCAGAAATCCTGGGGCTTTCCTGCTCTATTTGTGAGCTTTTGAGGACTTAATGCCTTGTTTTTTTTCCCTACATGGAATTGTTCTTGGCTTGAGTCAGACTTGATTCTAATTTGTGTCTGTCTAATATTAGGACTGATACTAAGAATGACTAATGTTGTGATGTTGGCAGAGCCTTGGCATCTGTAAGTGCATCTGGACTGCATGACAACTTATGTAATTTCAGACTTAACCTTAAGTGATTATTAGAAATTGTTGCTGGATTTCACTAGCCATGAAACAGGTTGCATCAGCATGGCCCACCCTGTACAATAGGAAGCAAAAACATTAGTTTTTGACATTCCCGGAGCTGAATCCTTCATGTGGAGGGCTGTTCATGTTTGAGTGCTGTTTCTCCCCCAGGCTGTTGGGAACTCATTTTCTCTGGCTGTTGTGTTACACCCAACTCAGTGAGAGGGGAGCTGGGGGCTAAGTCTTACCCTTCCTCACAGGGTGTGTGTGTGGCAGGGGTGGAATTTCTTTGCTCTAAGTCATGGATTTGGGACTGGGCCAAGTGTGGGACATCCCTGTCACAGAAGGAACTACCTTAAAAAGAAGCTACAGTGCAAGTCGGCTGTAGGAGAAAGACTGTTTCAAGACACGGTGAGCCACAGGGTAACTAGCAGGCAATGGTTGAACTTGCAAACAGAAAGTAGCAGAGCTTCAGGAAGTGTCTAACTCTCCCAGCAGATGCTGTATTTGGAGGAGTCATAAGGCAGGGTCAGGAACTGTCTCTTACCAAGACCAACTCTCTCCTTCTCTTCCAGTTCAACCAGGCGTGGAGCAATCGGGAAGGGCAGGGGCAGCGTGAGAGCAGCAGCTACTCCCTGCTGCACAGAGAGGAGCTGCAAAGGGAAGGAGGTGGTGAAGAGAGAGCCAGAAGTCAGGCGCAGGAGGGATCGGGAGCAGAGACAGCATTTTAGTTTCATGTTGTTGCCTCTAAGGCTGGGTGCTGGTGGGTGGGGGGAGCTTCTCTTCTATTTCCATTTTAACAATGCAGGTTTATCAGATCTTCTTGGCTGGAGCAACATGCGTGAACACATGATCTGTTTTATTAGTTTCCACAACCTGGTACTACAAAAGACAAAGAATAAAAATATGTTCCCCCTCATCTGGCTCCCAGAGTGAGTTTGTTTGACATATGGTATCCCAGATCTATATTTCTGATTTATGCTAATAAATCCTGTTTTCACAGGAAAACAGGGGAGGAATCAGAGAAGTGGAACTTTAATGAAGAACAAGCAACTGGTGGGGAGCTAGATATTGATAAATGTTCTCTCTGGGAGAATACCTTCCTAAGCAAAACTGTTCCTAGCACTATTGTCGAGTAAGCAACAGTCAATTCCTTAAAGGAATTCATATCTTCATTATTGCCTCTAAGCTAAGCTAGCTTAGTGATTGCACTGCTGTCAGCAGGGGACCTCTGTTAATTGATTAAAAATGTTTTTTCACTGCAGTGTGCACCTGACTTATTTATCTGATGGAGAGAAAAAAAATCTGATAAAGTATCTTGTCTCAGATAAAGATGCTAGAAGAGAGTCAAGGGAGAAAGATGGGGAAAGACAGTAGATCTCCTCAAAGGATCTACTGAGAAATACAAAGCAGGTTGTCAAAGAAATGCATTCAAAGGAATAGTGTCTCTCTGCGATCATATTCCAACTACAAGACCACAAGGAAAGGAAATCCACCTTCACTCTCCAACATGCTAATCTTATCCAGCCACAGAAGGAAGCATGTGCATAGGGAATGCATATTGTACTTGTATGAAGACACAAAACCTAACAGACAGCTAAGGAAAGTCAGCAGTCTAAATGGCCAAGACAAACGAGACGTTGTTTGGGCCAAGTTGGCTTTATTCCTGGGTTTCAGAAGCCCACACATGAGCTCTCTGAACTTTAGAGCAGATGATCAAGTTGGCTCCATTGTGCTCTTGTGAACAAGCCAACAAAGTCTTTTCAAAGTGGTTGGTTGATTGGGGGGTTTTATTTTATTATTTTTTTTGTGTGTATGTGTTTTGGTTTTTTGTTTGTTTGTTTGTTTTTTATATAAATGTCGCACCTTTACAGAACAAACCCTTTTTTCCTTCCTTCGCCACAGTAAAAGTGCTGGAGGGCCTCTGCAAGCACTACTCATGAATTATTTACAAGGCTTCTCCTGCCAGTGAAGTTATGCACAGGGCTGAGCTGAGCCTTTGGCCCAGAGAACACATTCTGGCTTAGAAAGGTGCTAAGAATGTGCTTGTAATGGCACAGTTAAAAAAAAGAAAGCCAATTAAAAACTGATTAATGCCACAAACAGTACAGCTTAATCAGAGGTGGGCCCCTCATCTTTGAGACAGAAAGCCCCCACAATTTCGTCATCGCTATATAGCTGCCTAATGCACAAAAGAGGCTGAAAAATCTGGCAGTCTGACCACATATTTTCCACTTATTAAAATGAAATGTGTGTGACCATTTCTCCAAGCTGCTTCGACAGTATCTACCTATTAACTTTCCACGTAAGAGATTTCCCTGAGATTTTCCATTTCTCAAAAACTCCTTTTCCACGCTGGCAGCTCCTGCAGGTGGATCTGAGACTGCAGCTACCCTTGTTATTTTGAAAGCCTGAGAGACGTGAGTTGCTGCTGCGTACCACAACAGAGCAGAGGGGTACCAGGCCTGTGGGTTGGGTGATCACCACCATTGGAGCACTCACAGCATCCTGGTGGTCCCTGCCAGAGGAGCAGGCTGAGCATTCTCACAGAGCTGAGCTTGACCCTGGGGATCAGCTTTGTTCTTGGCCAGAGGTGCCTAAAAACTACCAAGAGCACAGGTGCAGATTGTATTAATGCTCAGAGAAAGTGATTGATATGACACCTTGGTGAAAAACCTGCCTCCTCTGAGCTCTCCCACCATAAACCGTATCACAAAGAGGTTTTGGTGGCAAAACATGGCTCGGTAGTCTTAAGTTACCTCCCTTGCTGACCCTGCTAGACACTGCCCAGCACTCTGCTGACATGTCCACACTCCTTCCAGCTAAACAGGGAGAAAAAAGAGCAGAAGCTGGTAGGAAGCTGTGTCAGAAGCTGCTCTTTCCTTGTAAGATAGGTTGAATGTCAAATATGGTTTGCAAGACATGCTTAGAGCCATCTCTGAAAGTAGAGGATAAAGCTCTTGCTCCTGGAGGTGCTCTGTGAAGTCACCAGCTCTTGCCAAGCTGCTGCAGATCCAGAGCTCAGTTTCTGTCAGGGTCTTTTAGGGGGTGTGCTCGAGTACTCGAGAGGGACCTGCACTCATTTTATTACACTAGCAATAATAGATATCAGCATTTAAATATGCTGATGCAAAGGCTTCAAATTACGCATGCTTTTAAGGTCCTCTTATAGAGGTTTTCTGTTTAATTAAATCTGCGTCTGCTTTTGTTGCTGATGGTGTTTTATTTGGTAAAAAGAGAAAAAGCCTGCTTTCTCCTAGATGTCCTTTCCAAGCTTTTCCAAACCTTTCCTTCCATGGGCAATGGGGTATGAAAACTGGCATGGCATAATATTAGCTGGTCAAAACAAGGAAGACAAGTCACATCTGGTAATTTGTCGGTTACATTTCCTTTGAGCTCTGTCTTTTACTCTTCCACTTTCCCTATCACTGGGAGGTTTTGCACAGGGCTGATTGTGCTCTGGGCAGGTCCCGTGACTGGTGCATGGGAACACACAGCCTTGGTCAGTTCTGACCGTGATTCCCTGCAGTGCCATTTGTGAAGATGATGCTTCCTCATGAAGAACATTTAGTACAGTACCGGGGTTTCCAGTTTTCTCCCTCTTCCTAATGTTGCCTCCACTATTAACTCAGTCCGTCATTCTGGGCAGTGTCTTCAGTCTGCCCTTTCCATTCAGTGGGAAGTACAATACCTTTGCTGTCTTACTAAACCCAGCATCAGAAATATTAAAGAAAGTTTCAGAAATGTTTGCAAACCCTGGCAAAACTACAAACTGTTCTAGGTGCCAGAAATGAAAACAACTAGATCACCATCTGGAAATAATAGCAATAGTTTCACAGCAACATAAAAGCATAACTTACAATGGTCGTAGCATGGCTGAAGCTACTTATGTTTTCGCTATATTAAAATACCAATTTCTGAACCATATGTAGAGAAGTTAGGCTGCAATTTGACAGGTTGTGTTACCCTTGAGAAATTTTGCCATCAAACATATCTTAAAAAGCTGATTAATGACTCCTGTGTGGTGTCATGACCTTTATTTCTGTCCATCAGTAATGGACAGCAGGCACTGGTGAGAGATGGTATATCAACTTCTTAATTGTATTGAAATGTATATAGTTTCTGCAGCACAGATTAGACCTCTCTCTTTGACCGTGAGAGTCCTGGGACAGCATGTTTCCCTACTGCTTTTGTCAGTAGGTGATGCAGTCTGACTCAGTTTACCACTTTGCATCAGCCCCGGATGGGACTTCAAGACAGACAGGCAACAATGATGGCTTGACTGACTGACATATAAGCCTTACATGTAACACGCTGTCCTGAAGTGAGGAGAAAGTGCAAGCTCTGGTGGCTCTGGGTGCTCTGTAGGGTGAGCACACATATCTGATTCTCTATATTTTACCGGGGAGATTGTATTTAATATGCACTGAGAGAACTGCGACGGCAAATAAAGGCTGTGATCAGATCTATTCACTATGTCAGCTTGAATGACTCTTTTACTTTAGAGGCAAAATCACTCTGCAACACTCATGTCTCCTCAGTGACAACCCTTTCCCCTCTCCCCTGCTGATGGATGGAGCTATTCCCAGCCCCATGGTGTGAACGCTTCCCATGGGATTATTTGCAGCCAGGCCCTTCTCTTAGCTCCCAGCACAGCTCTACAAGCATTTTCCACATGTAGGAGTGGGACACAGTGCAGTGATGGGAGCAGGAGTTGTGAGGGCAATGTCAGAGGTGGGACTTCTCTCAAGCCAGTATTGCACCAGCTGTGGATGTTCCTCATGAGGAGAAGTTTTTGTGAGACAGACAGAGGTGGCCAAAGGGAGACCCTTTCCATGTGAGAGATCTCTTTAAACTTGAGCAGCTTTAAAAACTGAATTGAAGAGAAAAGCATGTAGGCTTTTTGGATACTGGCAGTATTTCTTGGTGACAAGTTTGGTACTTGTTCCTTTAGCCTGTCATTCAAAAGAATTTAGCCTTGATTCTTACCTTGCCTGTTGTGTCTCTGTATTTTAGGAAGAAGAGATTCCCTCCTTGCAGAGCTGCTGCTGACTAAAGGACAAAATACCAGACTGTTGTGCCACTCTGTCACAGGCACAAGGAAAGAGGGAAGCTTTATTAATGCAAATTTAATTTGTAATATGTGGTATAACCATCCAGTGCTCTTGCAGATTGAAGAACAGGTGTGTTTATAATGCTGGAAAGGAGCCATGCTGGGGATGACAGATACATTATCATAATTAGAAACAAGGATAAATTTCATAGAACAAAATAATAATACTTCCAGTTTAAACATGAATATCAGCTCCATCCAGGAATCCCTGAGAAAATACATAGTTTGCAACATATAATTCTGTACTAAGGAGTTCAGTGAGGAATTCCTCATACTTGTGTCTCCAACCCCGGAGCCTTTGGGAAGCATGCTCTTTTCTCCACTGAGGGAAAAAAATTCTTGCAGACTTAGTGATGCCACTTGTTTCAGAGAGTGGACATAACTGAGAGCACAGGTTGACCATCTCCCTCATGAATTAGTCTTGAGACTTCAAGTACGTGAGTCTGCAGCTCCTCCTACATTTAGGTCAATTGTTGTCTGTTTGCAGATCATGACCCTCTTGTCCTTTCTGCATTGCTGAATGGAGTTGGGGGGGTGAAGATCAGCTGCGACCAGAGCACTGTGAACAGTGCATTTTTGTGGGGCATCACATCTGGGAAAGGCTGAGTCACCGATCTGATTTTCAGAAGAGAACAGATTAAGCATGAAGCAAGACTGTTTCCTTAAGACTGACATTTAAAAGGAGATAGATGCATTCTCAAATGAATGCTAATCAGTAAATCTGCTCCTACCTATGGTTCGTCTCGGGGCATTTATCAATGTTATTTGAGAGGTAGTGTTATCTGAGGTGGACTGGTAGACAGATTTGTATGGCACAGCTTGATGTTGAGAGTCCATTTAGGTTTTCAGCATTTATTGTCCTTATTGATTCACTGTTAGACCATGCTGTTGCCATTCAAAAGTGAAATGGTGTCAAAACCAAAAAGTTCCTTAATTTCCTGACCTCCACTGAAGTCCTACATTTCTTTGCTGTGTATCTCCAAACAGGTTCTCAACTTTTAGGTCTTTTTTCTGACCTCAGATAAGCAACCTGGTTACAACTAAGATCCCCATTTTGGGCATGCCTGAGTGCACATTGCACCATAAGTCTTAAATTTAGGCCTTAGGTTCCCAATACTTCATTCTTCCCTCTCATTCACTTCCCTCTCAGTGCACAGGAGTGAAATGGTTCAGTGTTTCCTGAGCTTCACATAGAGCTCCCAGTGAGGAGCTGAAACACCTTCATTTAGCTCAGTACAAGTCAATGGGCCTCTGGACAGTTTTGGTAATAGATGGAGATGTGGATGGTCAGATGAGTACTTGTTCTCAGTAGTAATAGCTGACAATAACAGATGGGATTTTTTAAAAACTATTCAATTTATTTTTTAATAGTACCACGAAGAACTGTGACAAAATTATTTCTCTAAAATAATGCAAGTTGCTCAAGCATTGATTTGCAAGGTGAATTACCATACCATCAAAAGAATCAATATGCAGTAGGAACTGCAAAATGCCAGTAGTTTATCATCACTCTGAAGGGTTAACAGCACGTTTCAAGCACCCAGCTTATTCAAGCAGGAGATGAAATGTCACTGTGTGAGGGGTTAAATTACTGGCCATCTCACTTTCCTGATCTCTGGTAATGAAATATGGAGTTTTTCAACTTTTGGTAACTTTGGGATCTACAAATGTGATTGAGAGTTATGACTGTTTTCTGTGAAATGGTGTAAGTCCTGTTCTCCAAGTGAGAGGTCTGTCTCTCTGTGTCTCCCTTCTTCCCCCAATATACCTACCAGTGTAATCCTTTTTTGGTACTTCTCATGGGGAGAGTATGCAAATGCCTCACCAGCCCAGTCAGAGGCTGTGCAGAACCTGCTGCCACACAAGGAATGGGAAAAGGCACAAGGAGGTTTTGCAAAATGGATGGAAATCCTTCTTACCGTGAAACATGTGAAAGAACCACCTTGTATAAACACTTTAAATAGGTCTGAGAGTGATTTTTAAATAGTGAGGCTATGCAGCCTCATTGCATTGAGTGACTAAGCAAGCACACTGCTTATACTCTGTGTGGAGATGAAACCACTCTACAGAGTGGGAGAACTGTCACTGTCCTGCTGCATCTATTGACATTGTATTTGTTATGTCTTCATTTGCAGTGGCTGCTCTAGGGATGGACACAGGTTATCTATCTGCAGAGCTGTCAATCAGTAACTTCCATCAATATTCACTTAATTTTTAGAGTAGAGAACAATCACACTTCACCAGGAGATAAGCGTATCATGTATTGCTGTTTACATGGATGTTTTCCTGCAGGTGCTCAAAGCATCTTGCATCAGGGATTTGTTACAATTGCTTTTTATTTTTCAGCAAAACTAGAAGTATGTAATTAGCACTGCTGAGTATGCAGCACAGTAGGATGTAACTACTGTAAGACTATCCCGTTTGATTGGAAGGGTAAGGTCTCTTTAACAGAGTCACCTACTAGGTTCTCTAGGTATCAAATACAGCAAAGTGCACAATGACTGTTTCACTAAATATTGCAATTCTATGTGTTCTTCCTCAGAACTGGTGCTTTTTTTCATTGTGGTGATACAGAAGTTCTTAGACTGTCCTGAATCTATCCATGTTTCACAATAAAATCAGGGGTTGTACTGCAGTGTCCTAGAATGTGCTTTTGCATCTTGGTAGCGGGGGTCTAAACATGCAGCGGGACATGTAACACACAGAAACTCTGCCAAACAGTCACCATGCAACAGAACTAATTAAAATGCTGCATAAGTTTTCATTCTGAGCTGTTGAACGTGGGCTAGGCAACTAAAGACACCTTGGGTGTATTAGGTTGGTGCAAAAGAAACTGCGGTTTTGGCATTGTTGAAATTTGCCATTTGATATTAGAGATGAGAGCCTTGAAGATGAGGAGCATAGTGACCGGCCATGGGAAGTTGACATCAACCCCTTGAGAGCAACCGTCGAAGCCGATCCTCTTACAACTACACAAGAAGTTACCAAAGAACTCAATGTCTATTGTTACAGTCTTTTGGCACTTGAAGGAAATTGGAAAGGGGGAAAGGCTCAATAAGTGGGTGCCTCGTGAGCTAACTGAAAATCCAAACATCATCGTTTTGAAGTGTCACCTCCTCCCAGTCTGCACAACAATCCGTTTCTTATCAGATTGCGACATGTGATGAAAAGCGGATCATATATGACAACTGGTAATGACCATCTCAGCGGCTGGACTGAGAAGAACCTCCAAAGCCAAACTTGCACCAAAAAAAGGTCATGGTCACTGTTTGGTGGTCTGCTGCCAGTCTGATTCACTACAGCTTTCTGAATCCTGGCAAAGCCAGGACATCTGAGAAGGATGCTCAGCAAATGGATGAGATACACCAAAAGCCGCAACACCTTCAGCTGGCATCCGCCAATAGAAAGGGCCTCATTTTTCGCCATGACAATGCATGACCACACATTGCACATCCAATGTTTCAAAAGGACAAGTCAGTGTATTAGACAGCTTGGAATGTTTTGCTGTTATCTCTGTATCACTGCTGTTCTGAGACATACACAAAGTATCAGGATAGTTCACTTGGCTTTCTACTGGATACTAAACTGCCACTTTCTGTAGAGAAACTGGGTCCTTATTAGTCCCACTAACAGGTCTTAACGGCCCTGACCAGCCTCAGCTGGGACTCCATCCACAGTCCCTGCCCCATGTGCCCAGGAGCTCTATTTAAGCTCAGCCTCCAGCTCTGTCTAGAGTTGTGTTCCAGAAATGCTCATCTCTAGCTCAGCTGTGCTGGTTCCTGGATGTGGACTCTGCTGTTCTGGACCTGCAGGCTGGTTTAACTGAGGACCTTCCTCATGGACATGAAGTTTTCTGGTCCAGGCTGCTGTCTGCAGCTCACCTTGCTCAGGTACTGTGGATGGGGCCCTGGCTGGTGAGGTACCTGTCCTGCCAGACCTGGTGCTTTGCCTGCCTCTCTCCCTGTTCCTTAGGAGGCAACTGGCCCCTGCTGCTGCCTGGTCACAGTTGAAGGACCAGCTGGGGTCATCTTTAGCACTGAGAGTTCAATTTTTATTAATGGATGCTCTGGAAAGCAATTCCTCTCTATAATAAAGTATACATGTGCAAATGGTATTAATTATTCAGATAATTCTCCCTGCTCCCAAACTGTTTCAACCTGAGGGGCTGTGCAGCTGCTGAAGCAATGTGGTTTTTCTCAATCAAGCGCTAGCTGATCTGTGATTTGTTATCTAGTGGAAGTGCCTCATGTGTTGGTGGAAGAGGTGCTTGTGTCTGAAGAGACAGCTTACGGCTGTCTGGAGTTGAGGTCCCCATGCCACATCTAGGTGCTGAAGCTGGCACATGCTGTTTGGATTTCTGTGCTTCCCCAAGGTGGATTTTGCACTGACTTATTGCAGTGCCTCCAGGAAGACTTCAAGGGCTAGAAGCTGTGAGCCATGTGTCTCAGCAGTTGTGGCCAACTTTTTGGTCTGTCTCCTCTTAATGGTAAAGAGGAAATGGGCTGTGCCTCTGTGATTTCACAGTGTCTCACTGCTGGCTGCCTGCTCTCTGGCAGGCTGCTGAGTCCCAGTTTGACAGCTGAGGAAAAATAAAGGAATGTAACAAGTCTTTAGGTAAAGCAAGAAAACAAAAATCAAATATGTAGTTCACCACAACTGCAGCTGTGCTGGGCTCTCTTCTGGCTCAGGCATGGGAAAGGTGTCTACCTGCGAGTGCATGGAAGTGGCAAGAGGTGACTATTCTGAATCTGCCTTTACAGCTGATTCCTGAATGTCTTTCTCTTCAGCAGCATCCCTGCACACACTTTGTGAGCCAGCCCAGCAGGTGTGGGAGTACTGCTTGTTTCCTCTGTCACCTAAAACTGGGCACACACATGCAGTGAGCATTAATCTGGAGTCTGCTGCCTGGCCTTTGTGTATTAGCGTTTCTGTCAGGGCAGCAGGGGACATAAATAACAGGGAGAGGGGATGCAGGTGAGGGCAAAGACCTTGGCAGGCTGTTTTCCCAAAAGGGCTGGAGCCAGCCTCTGCTCTCAGACACTTGCCATTCCCAGTGGCATCAACAGTGAAAACTAATAGTAAGGAAGCGTTCCACAGAGCAGACACACTGCCTTGGTCAGAGCAAAATATTCAACTTGCCAGATTACTAAATCTGAAAATAACTTTGCAGCAACTGTGCACAAACTCAGCAAGCATTGGTCCTGCAGGTGAATTTTAATTACTTGATAAGTGCACAATAAGTACCTGGGTCTTATTTTTTGGAAACCTTATTCCTAGGTTGCTGTATGTGGCTGGTTGTATGCTTCTTATTCTGAGTGTGGACTTCGTAACTGGGAGGGAAAGGCCGGAGTCCTGAGTCTTAACTGAAGGCAGATGCCCCTTTTGGTTGTTGCCTTTGAGATTTTATTAAAGTAGGATAGTGTTTCTGCATGGGGTTATTCAGTGCTGCTGGGAAGGGAGGAAAATACTGCCACATATCAGCTATCAGTGTAATACCACCTCTGAAATGGGATTAGACTCTTAAATTAATTTCTCCTCCTTTTCTCCTTTCAGGCCTGTTCAGACTCTTTCAGGATTTCTCTGATAAACTTAAAGCTCTCCATCCTAGACTTTTGAATGAGTGCATGTCATAGTTGCACATGAATATTTGCAGTCTAAATGCCATGGGATGGATATCCACATCAAAAGTGTTTGTGCAATCATCCTTTATGAGAACTAACACCATATGGCTCATTTGAATCATCCCAAACAATCAAACTGGCTTAATCAGTAAAAATTGTATAATTATTCAGTGTGTTTTATGATTAAAGGATAAATGTTTTAAAAAAAAGAAGGCTGTGGTGAGGAGTGTTGCAGAGGAAGGGTGATAAAGGGTGGATGTGCAGGGTCTCCTTGAGTGTTTGGGGAGCACAGCCACCCTTTACAGCTTGAGCCGGTCTGCAGAGGCAGAAGCATGCTCCCAAAATCAGAACCGTTTAATTTACTGTGCCATGGTGTGCATCAGACTTGGAATTCTGCTGTTTTTAATAGTCCTATAAGTCACACGTGCTGTAAATGATTAATTAGCCTCAAGTGTTATCGCTTGGACTGGGCTTCTCCTGGATGGCTCAGGCTGGATCTGTAGATACAGCTATGCCATGGTGCTTCCTGAGGGAGCTTTCATTTCAGAACAAAGTACAGACAGGATGCATAAAGGTGCCGAAAGAAGTATAACTCAGGATGGAGTAAGAAAAATAATCAGGAAGTGTTTAGGTAATTATGCCAAAAAGCACCCGTGCTGCAGTCTTCCCACCCAGATGAGCTTGAAATGTGGCTGTGCAGTCAAGTTGCCCTGCCTGGCCCTTCCCCTTCAGCCCTCCTGGCTGTGCAGAATGGGAACATGCCTGGGGAAGCTTGGAGATTAAAGTTGAAAGAGTTCTGCTTTTGTTTGTTTGTTTGTTTGTTTTTGTAGCAGTGGATGAGCAGAGAGGCTGTCAGAGCAGTTCAGTCTGTATAATCTGAGGCACAAAAATTGGTTCAGTATCTGTTTCGGTGCTTCTGTGTTGCTTCTGGTACATATTGTCCTTCTGACAGCCTTCCCTTCGCTTAGCGTTTAACTGCACTGGCCACTGATTTTCCTAGAACTAGCCTTTTGAAAGGGCAAAGGGGATTAAAAGGAAAGACTTGTAGTTTTCTTTCTTCAGAGCCTGGCAGCCAGCTGGTTCACCACTACTGAAAGCAATGAAATTGTGTGCTAAGTCTGTGCTTAGCTCTGAGCGCTAATTCCCTTTCCCCACTGACATCATTACGCTCATTTGCTAAAATCTGCTTAGGGCCAAGAGGCACCAGAGGGCCCAGGAGGGTGTCTGCTCCCTGCCAATCCTTACACAGCCAGGGCTGATGCCAGGTGGTCAAAGAGCATCATGGTGCTGATCCAGGGAACCGGTGCCTGGGCTTGTGTTGACTGCTGAGGGCACCTGGGAGTGGGAAGGCTGCTCTCTGACGTGGAGACAGGGGGTTTTGGGAGGGGACAGGGGGTGATCCGTTTTGTTGGGTCAGTCCTGCTTTACCCCTTCCTGTAGGATGGACAGCAAAGCATTTCCAAGTGTCTCCTGCTGTGGGCTCCCAGGGTGACAGCATGGGCGCTTCAGGGATGTGGTACCCAAAGACTGCCCAACAGTGCACAGAAATGAGTGTTGGGGTGTTCTGCTTCACAGGAGCCTCAAGTCTCAGTGCTGTGAAGCTCCCACATAACTCCAGCTGGATGACGAGGACTGAGACATCGCAGGCACGGATCATTGGCAAAGGTCATGGACAACAGTCCCAGGAAAACAGCAGAGAGCTTTCTTAGAGGTTCCACTTTTAACGTCCTGTTTCTCTACCAAACACAAAGCTCTCCTAAGCCCCACTGTCTTATTTTTTTTTTCTTTCACTTTATCAGATTGTTTGGAGGTAAAGAGGGAACAGCTTGGACCTTTTTGAATTCCTTAGACTTTCTAATCAGAGATTCACTGAAGAAATTCATACTCTGAGCCACTGGAATTGCCTTTTACCTTCTATTCCACACTCCCTCTGCCGTCAACTCATCCACACAGATTGATTCCTGTGGGTCCCTCTTCTTCCCTGCTTGGGGTTCATCACAGCTCAGGGGCTGTTCACATCTATCTGCTCTGAGCAGACCTACCTGGAGCAGGTCTCCAGGGTGATTTTGGCCCAAGCAATACATTTACTAATAGAAAAGCCCAAGTACAAGTGCAAGATGGGTTTCCAGCTCCACGGTATGCTGTAACCGATTTGCCAAACTGCTGTCTCATTTGGGCCAGGTGTGGATCTGTGCCCTGGGCAATGCCGGGTTCCCAAGTCCATGTGCTAACCAGCACTGCCACTCCACCTGCCAGCCCTGTGGTCCTTGTTCTCTGTTCACAAATGAATCTGAGAGAAATCCAGTATGTTTGTGGCCAATCTCTGAGCCCAAAGGCGTGTTCTGTGTCCAATGATCTCATATGAATTATTTGCCTGGCGCTAATGGGAACATAGGTGCCATGAATGGATAAATATGCCTTCTCCAGGAAAAATTTTGTCCCTTAATGGAGATGCAAGGGGATTCATCCAGCCTTCTTAATGTTTAAAATAAAAATTGCCTGCTTGTTAGTTGTGATTTATTGTTTTTGCTTGGGACCTACAAATGGAATGGATTCAGAAGGTTAAGCCCAGATGAGCTCATGCTGTTCAGCTGGATGATATTAGGAGTTAATCCCTTTGCGTGGTTCCATGTTCTGTAATACCTCTCAAGCCTGATGATTGCATCTGTATTTTAAAAGCTTTTTTTTTTTTAAGATAATCTGCTGGAAATGTGAAGCTGGTAGAAACAAAAAATACTCTCTTTCCGTAGAAAAGACACAGTATTTGTTTCCATGTTTAAACTTTTCTTTGAACTGGCTTGCAAAACAAATTCAGGATTGATTACAGCCTGCCAGTGATGACTTGTAGATTCAAATCTATTATAGAGGTGTAACTGGTAATGTTTCCCACAACTGCTGCAAGTAATTAAAGGTCTCCTTCATGATTTTAATAACCTGCTTGTGTCCTGGCTACTAAATAACTTTCTTGTTCCGTGTGGTTTTTCTTTACTTTGTGTTGCTGGCATGTAAAATGGTTTCTGGGAGCCCATGGACTGGTATGTGATTTAACTGTAGCTTGTCAACCAGGTAATTTTATAGCCTTCTGGCTATAAGATAATTAAATATATGTATAACAAATCTACCCTGTAGACTGAAACTCCAAGCGTGTGTTTGGTTGACCTAGGGGTCCCAGCAGGGGTTATTTGTTTGATTCCCGTGCTAACAGAATGTTTTAGGGATTTGCTACTTATGTGAAATCCTCGTACCAGGTTTCTGAGCCATCTACCAAACAGCTGATCCACTCATCCAGGTTAACCTTCTGGTTTCCATCTGTGTCACAGGACTTGGAGGATGGAAAGTGGATTGCAAATAACAGACTTGCTCTCTTTGAAGAATTGTGGGAACACTGCAATGCCTCAAGTGTTTGCAACACGCCTCTGAGCTAAATATCAATTAAAGTAAGCTTACTTTTGAAAGAAAACCAGAGTATTGCTAACTTTGGCTCTCTTTTTAATTCTCATGAGCTTTATTCACAGCTTCTGTGTAAAGGAAAAAAAAAAATCCATATGGTTGCAAGGAAATATGATCTGAACAAGTCCTAATAAGTTGAAGATCAGAAAGCAGAGTAAAGGGTTTAGTATAGGTAAGCATGCCTGTCCTTAGAAGGGCTGAATTGAAATGCAAAACTCTCTAGTACATTGTGATTTAAATATCTGGCCTTGGTCTGGTCCATCGGGGCCAAGGAGAGCTAGTAAGCAGCTCTTTCTCTTCTTTAATAGTATTTAGCGTATTGGCTGTTACTCTGAACTCCTTGTGAGCATGTGCTCTGTGTGAAGAAATGACCTCTACAGGCACACTGCAGGGGGCTTTTTTCAAGACCTATGTGATTTGTAAGTTAATCAAGTAATTCTGAGGGCCTGACTTTCAATTTAGGAATGCTTAGGTTTGCTAGTGCCAGGAATGAAGCAGAAGGTAACAGAAATTGTGTTTGGTATGAAACTAAGTAATGGAGGAAAAATAGACAGCAGAAGTGAAAAGCACAGGATTGTTATGCCATTCATACTTTTATTTTCAATTGATATATCTTTTTTTAATATATGTTTCCTTGATTCCTTTCCCACTCCTTCCTCTGTTGTCTTTTTCTGCTTCTCACCTGCTAGAAAACATTGGTCCTGCTTTTTAATCTGCAGAAATGTGTAGAAGAGATTGGAGTTTAAGGGACCTCAGTTCTAGGCTGGAATTTGTGTGGCTAAAACAGATTAACAGTATGGAGATTTGGCCAAGTATATAATATTGTTTTTTCCAGTGTTAAAGAAAAGTTGGTCTTAAAGTTCGTGAGTCTGGCTCGACAGGGCCAAGAGGGAGGTCATCTGTGCTAAACATGAGACTTGGCTGTATTGTTTGATGGGAGTAATTCTGAAGGTTTAATCTTTCAGTTTGTCCTGTCTTGCGTAGACTAAAAAGCTGCCTAGTTGAGGCTGAGCTAAGGCCTGAAAAATATTTCAGTTCTCCACTGTCCCTCTGAATGACCTTTGGCAAATCTGATCTCAGTGCATCTGTTTGACAGAAACATTTTGCCTCTCCCAGGAGTGGCAGAGGAAAGTCATTAATGTTTGCAGCATCTGCAAGTTTCAGAGGAATGAGGGGCATACAAATACCTAGAGAGATCAGCAAACTTCTAGAGCTGTAAGTTGGAAATAACTTCCTTATTTAGTGTACGATAGCTAACAACTTGTGAATTGCTTTAAATGAGCGTGGCTAAAGTCTGTTTAGTTTGTATAGAAAGCAATAGTAATATAAACTGTGAGCCTAAATTAGACCGTGGCAAATGTTTGTCAGTAATGTTATCCCTGCTAGCACTAGCCAGGTTCTTTTAGCAGGCTCTTCTGTGGAGCACCTGCATGTCACCACTCTGACAGGCAACTCACCCGCTCATTCTTCATATCTCATACTGTAGCTTACACTACCCCAAAGCTGCCCTAAAAATCTGCCCAGTGAGGTAAGAATCCAATCTGTAAACTGTAAGCTGCTACACTGTGCTGGCAGGATGGGCAACTGGAATCTAGTTCCCCTGACTGGGTGGCTGTGTAAGAACCTCTGGGAAGTATGAAACGTGGAGCTGAAGGGTCCCTGATGTTGTACTTTCCCTTAAGCTCAGAGCTCCAGGAGCTGCTGCTGCCTGCTGAGCACTCGGCACATCAGCTCTTTATTTCAGACTTTGACCAAACTCAGAGAAGATGGGGAGTTCTCTAGAGATGTACCTTCCCATCCCCTGGCCTCAGGTATCACACCTGGAAGTGAAGTGCATTGCATTTAAGAGGAGTGAAAACAGAGAAGCACATCTGGAAAAGGAAGCTGAACTTTCTGCCTGCCCAATTTATAGATATGATGTGTTTGTTATTCAACAGGAGGGGATTTTCACTTTAAGATTTGGTGGAAAAATGCTTCGACACGCTATGCCAGGGGAAGGTGTAAAGGTTGAAGGTTTTTCAGCTCTTGCTGGCCACGTCTGTGGTTTCTGTTGTGTTCTGAGGTGTGGACTCTCCACTGCAATATTCCCAAAAAGGAAGGAAGGAATTCACTTAGATAGTCAAAGTATTTTGTAGTACTGGAAGTTTAGGAATATACTATGTATTTTTTAAAATGTGAGAAAGCAGCAGTAATAGAAAAGTTCAGAGCTGTAAGTATTACTTCAAACATTCTGTATTTTGGCTGTGGTAGTACTTAAACAGATATTTTAAAAGTCTTTTTACAAACATGGTTGGATAATGGTTTCTTCAAAGGAAATAATGTTTCTTTAATCTGCTGAACTTCAAGTATACCAACAAAACTTTGGACAAAAGCACACTTAGCTTGTGATCTCAAAAAAGTCTCTGTTGCCAACACTACTCTTAAGAGTTTATTAAAATACTGAACTGTTATGGATCAAAGGAAAATCCTGGTTTACCTGCAGGCTAAAAGACTAAGTGATGAAAAGCTTTTTAGTTAAATTTCAGCACAAAGCTGTGTTAATTATGATGCACCACAAGATTTTGTTAAGAGCCAGATTAGATTACACAATATGCAAGGAACAGTGTTTTTTGAGGTTAAGTAAGATGGAGATAATAAGAATTCCAAGGAGCTTTCAGATTTTGGTGCTTTCCAATAGCAAATTAAATGTAGAATCTATTATTGCTGTATAATGCAAATGGGAAGAATGAAAGCAATGAATGAAAGGAAAATTGAAGCAATGGAAGAGTAAAGAACAACTGTTAACTGATCAATGAATGACTTGGATGTTGTTGTGCATTGCTCAGCAAACTCTGTGTGACAGGTCAAACAATAGACAAGTGACTAGCATATGTGGGACAGAAAACAGGACTGAATGCGTGCCTGAGCATGTGAGCACTCTTATCTGCTGCCACGTTTGGTCTTCAACAGCCTGGGAGGTGCAGTAGAAACCAGGGACTTGAGCTGGAAAGAAACTCCAGAAGTTCTCACAATGAACCCGTTATTGAAACAGGGTTTTTTTTCAAGAAGATTAACTATAGTTAGGAAGCATATTTTTCTACACCTCTCCTGTTTTTACTTCATTATTACCTGGTTTCTTACCTGAATGCCCTAGAGTACAGCACAGATGTGATTTGGGGATGGCAATCATTCTGGGTTTAAGTGGCTCTGTAGCTATTAAATAGAGATCAAGTAGCCTGGAGAAGGATGATCACAGCTTCCCTGGCTGTGTTTTGGCCAGATTAATGCGGGTCTACTCCCCTGGTCCCCATGACCTGCCTGGGGCAAACCCATCGGAAGGCATGAGGAGATCTGGTGTGTTGGCCCTGCTGAGCCAGGCTTGGTCAGAAGGTCCTCGCCTCCTTGAGTACACAGCAGTAGCAGAAAGATGGGGACCTGCTTGTCTGGGCTGACTCTTCTTGAGCTCCTGTAACCTTATTTGTGCTGGCAGTCTTTTTAGGCACTTCAAGGCAGGTGATGCCCAGTACCTGCTTTCTGTTTTGCATTCTTTCCCTGCCACTCTCCAAGGTGAAACAGGAAAGATGAGGCACTTTTACTCTGGGGGCCTTATCCTTCCAAATTCTGGCATAGACATGCTGGGAGGGAAAACTGAAATCCTTCTGGTGGAGAATCACATGGGATCTGGAAAGCTACAGTTACCTGTGGTGGTCAGGAAACTTTCCGTTGTTTGGGGATAAAGGGTTAAAAAGAATAAATATGTAGCTGGCAAAGGCTGTGACAAGACCTCTAACTTGCTGCTTGCTGGAGCTTCTCCCCTGCTGATGGAGACTCGTTTCAGGTATGTTGCTGGCTTGGGCAGTGCAGCTCGGGGTCCCTGTGGGTACTGGTGAAGGCAGCACCTATCCAAGGTGCCACCTAAGAGCCCAGTTCAGCCAGTGGCTGCTTTGGACTCGAGCAATTGTTAAGGTCATGACTCAGTTACAAAATGCCAGTCCTGTGACCATTTACAGCACAGTTCACAAGACTGTATATGAAACCACAGCCAGATCTTTGGGGTTTTAGCCCAATCATGAGGACATAGTTAAAAACCACAGTCTGACAGGGCTAGACCATGGTGTGACATGCTTGGCAGTAATGTGCTTCCCTGATGTGGTTATGAAGCAAGGCTGGTCTTCTTTGTGTTATATCTCCCTAGGACACTTCCCTCTTCTCCTTTTCCTGAGTCTGTGCTGACTGTTGGCTCTTGGCAAAGTGTTTCTGGTTTTGCTTTTATAAGCTGTAGACAAAAATGAGTTGCATGTCATATCACTGAGCAGGCAGAGCTTTTTTGTATCGATGCACAGTGATGGGTTTCCCCGGGGTGTTTGGATCACGCGCCGCATCCTGACCTGGGGCGGGCCTATGTACGCACACACACGTTTCAGAATTCTTTGTTTCCATTATGTGACATGAGTGTCCAACAGCTTTGCTGCTTGTTGTGAACCTGCAGAGCTTTTTCCTGAAAGAGGAAAGAAAATGCAACAGGAGAGAGCTGCCTTGGCCTTCAGCTGCTTGTGCCCGGGATGGTAATTTCAAGAGAAAAGCAGCCGCTTGTGCAGCATCGTCTGCCAGGGCCAGCAGCGAGGCTGTGCTGGAGCCCAGGATCAGGAGCTGAGCCTGATAAATGTGCTGCTCTGCTTGGTGGATGACTCTCATAAGTCAAGCGAGTCATCCTCACAGTTTGTAGGGAGCGGTAAAGCCCAAGATATGCAGATTATTTCAAGCTGCAGGAAGCCTTCTTCCTGAGCTGGAAAGCAGCAGTGACCTTTGAGCAGATTGCAGGATGAGAGCAATTGCCCAGGGTTTACCTTGATCATATTTTTGTGATACCTTAAGGCCTGCTGGATTAGGGATAACTGTTCCATCTGCCTGTAGTCAGCTGTGCATGGAGGTGACTGTTCCTGTCATGGCGAAACCCCGAGCAGACTTACCATATTGAGTCACCCTGTGTGCCAACCAGGTGTGTCCCCAGCCTGAGCACAGCCAAGTCACAGCCCCCTGGCCAGGGCAGGCTGAGCAGCGAGTGTCCTGGGCTGCACACCCCCATGCAAAGCCGGGCACTGCTCTGAGCTGGCTCTGAGTGACACCTTTTGTGGGTCACAAGGAGAGCCTGAGGGGACAGTGAGGTGCTGCCTGCCCGCTCTGTGGTGCTTTGTATCTCCAGCTACAGACAGGACAGCTCATGGCAGGAAATCTTCAGATGGAGCAGCTACTGAAAAATTTCTTGCTTAAAGGTTTTGCTGTAAAACGGGAGAAAGAGGGGAAGATCACGTTATGATATGATTCACACACATAATTCTTAGAGTAGGAGGAGGAAGCAGCAGACAAATACCTAAGGCTTTCACCGATCCTTCCAGGTGACTAAGCAGCAATTTTATTTTTAACAAAAGCTAATGCTAGAAAAGTGAACTGAGTTGATGATCCATCTGAGAGTGCTTGTGTCACTTCCTGCATTGTGAAAAATCTGTTCAGGCTTTGAGAGATGCATTGCATTGCGTTGTATTGATTTTTCTACTTTGGGTTGAGTGTGCTTGTTAGCTTTCTCCCCTGTGACAGATTAGGTCGTCTCTGCTGAAGGTCACTGATGGTTTTTCAGCATCTTTTTCATTACGAGAGGTTGGGGTTTGGATTCCCTGTCTGTGCTTCTTTTGGCCAGCAGAGGGTACTGAATGAAAGGTTAATATTGAAAGAAGTTTTCTTTTGCTGTCAGGCTGAGCACACAATTGAGGAGAAAAGCTGCACTTCTTATAATCGAGAGGCCTATAACAGACAAAAAAAAAACCACACCAAAAACCAATTAGTAATGCTTATATCCTCAAATTGCCTTTCCATGCAAATTTGCTTTGTTTTATGATTAAAACATTTGAATTTAAAACTTACCAGTCCTGTAAATGACTGTTGTTTTTATTCAGTTATCAAAGTATCTTGTTTCAAATCCTTGATGGCATTTTTTGTAGAAATGAATAAATGCTAATAATTAAGCTTTTAGTAAAAACAAAGCTATAAAAGCAGTCACAATTTCATTATTTAAAAGAAGAATTTACTTTGAAGAATGTATCCTGAAAGCTAGTGCTTGAAAGCATCAATATAAAGTGTTTATCCACTAAGATTAACACGGAATTTTCACCAACTATTTTTATCCTCTTGCCACTTCACGTTCTCTTATGTCACAGCCAGTGTACATTGCCAGATGCTGTGTGTCCTGCTTTGGGAAGGGTGTTAGATCCCCTTGCTCTACCTCTTTTCAGACAGGCTTTTTGCACAGGTTGGGATAAAGATCATGTTTCTCATTTCCTACTTTATTACCGCTTATTTCTGTAAGCCCTGGGCATGGCCCCGCTGTGTTAGTCACTGCTTCAACACACAAGTGCTTGAGGCCCTAGTCAGGGAGGATGCGCTGCTGAACCCTTCCTTCCATCTAGTATTACAATGATACCTTGTAGGTATATTTTTAATATAAATGTATTTACCTTTTTGTCTTCAAGTTTTATACATTTAATGCTAATATAAATAGTAAAACTGATAATCAGGGATTTACCAGGAAATGCAATCTGAGATTGAAATAAAATCTGCAGAAATGCAGAACTGATGTTCAAAGCCCAAATGGACCCTGTCACTTCTCATGATTTGTGATACCACCTCTATTACATGTTATTTGTCAAACAATATACTACCAATAGTGCACGGAGCCTGTTAGATTATGAATGTGTGCATGCATCTGCAGAAAGGTAGGACATGGGAGGACCACAAGCGTTGCCTACATTTGCTGAGCCTCAGTACTCTGCACCTTTCACCCTCCAAGCTGCAACAAAATGTGGAATCTTACAACTAATAAACATTTTTTTCAGGAAGTGGTAAGGGAGTGAAAGAGGCATTGTAAGGGAAGTTGGAAATCAACTGTGACAATGTGAAACATGTGTCTGCTAGCTGGTAACAAAATATGAAAGAATGTTCCTTAGAAACCTGAGTATGATCTCCACCTGCTTCTCCAGTTTCTGCCTCCATCCCCCTGACTGCTGTGATGTGACTGCTGTCTGTCACAGCATCATCTGTCCTTGCTGTCTGGTGTCCCCTTCTTCCCAGCCTGGCCCTGGGGCTCTGTTTTTTCTCTAGTAATTCTCCTCATGCTGCTAAAGCCTCTCAGACCCCACAGAGCTCATACCAAGCACACCCTTTTCACCCTTTTGGGCCTGCCAGCTGCCTTCCACATCGCTCCCTTTGGTCTTTCTCCCAAAACCTGTCCTTTGCATTCTGTGATGCTGTCACTGTCCAGCCCTTTATCTGCCCTTTAGCAATATCTGCTGGAAGATCTCTCTCTAATGGTCCAAGAAAATGCTGGAAAGATCACAGGAGTTTTGATCCCGTTTCTTCTTCCTTTTAGCTGTAGGAAAACTTGCCTGCAAAGCCCCAGGTAACCACTGCCTTGATGCGCACACTTCATCCTTCTCCCATCATACACTTCCTCCAAATGCAAGTCTGGGTCAGCCTTGCTGGCCCCATGTCACTGCCCACCTTAGCACAGCTTTCGAGCTTTTTCTTTCTGACCACTGCAGGCATCACCACTGTCCTGCTGTGACTTGGGTTGATACCTGCTGTGCGGGTATCATCTAGACCTCTGCAAATGTCCTTATGTCCAAAAGAGGTCTATATTTCACAAGCTGACCTTGAATGACAGCTGTACAGTCCCTCCTCTCCATCCACACTAAACCTCCTGCTCAGATTGTAACCCTTTTGCATCTCAATTACTGTAGTATGCTCCTCTCCACCCTTAGCAAACCTTCCTGGATCCATGTGGCATGCCAAGGCAAGGATTTGGTCTCAAGTCTGTTTTGAGCTCCCCATCTTTCACCCTTTTCTGTTCTAGCACAAGATGTTATTGATCTCTCCTTCAACTGCTTTCACAGTCTGATGCCTCTGAAGTCTTTGTAGCAAGATATCAAACCTTACTTCAGACTGGGCCACAACAACTTTCACCATCCCTTTGGCTGCAAAGGTCTTGTTATGGGCTTTTTTTTCAGTACAAGAGATTTTTTAAGTTCCTCTGGGCTTTCTATAACAAGTATTAGTAAAAATTCTAGTAACAATGTCCATGTGAATCTCCATCTGAATTTCTTTCAAACTGTTCTCTCTCTTAACAACAAATGAAGATGTTTAAGCGTTAGACAATGCTGCTGTTGTGCTGAGATCGCTGCCTGTCACAGTGAGCAATGCTGCTCGTTGGTTTTGTATTCGTACACTTACCTCTGGCACTTGTGTCTTGTTTTGTAATACATTTAATTCTTTGGCAGAAAGAAAGGCTTAATGTTTTTTGGCTGCATTACACCTTCTAACTGATAGCTAGAAAACACAAGAATAATGAACAAAATGAACCTCACTACTATTTATAAAATGAACATCTAAGCAACAATAGAGGAGTTTGCCATAAAAAGCTCTATAGCCACAACTGCTTGTTTGCAGCATAACATCCCTGGAGATACTACATGAAGATGTGAATTGGGAAGATTTTCTACACCCTGTTGTATCATTGCCTGGGATAGAACAGCCCTTCGTTTGAAAGGTGGGTTAACAAACTGTAAAGTAAAAACAGAGTGCTTGCTTTAGAAAACACCACCTTTATTCCATTTTCTGACTCTGAAAACAGAGATGCTTAGCTTGTGTGTAAACCCACTTCAGATTTGGGGCCTTGAGTCACTGAGTGATATTTAGATATTACTTAATAGTAGTGCTGTATTATGTATGAAGTTGTGGCATAGCTCCTTATGGACTTGTACTGTTTTCTAAAATAATTGTTCAGTTTTCTTAGTTTTATTTGCATCTTTCAGACATTTCTCTGGAGAAGTCTGTACAACTCAAGTCTTTAAGTGCATATTATGAGCTTCAATGATTTTTAAACCTGTTTTGCCTCAGTTATTTGTGCTAAGTGTTTACTACTGCCCTTGAGTGCTCAGCAGCCTGAGCAGGTCAGATGGATTCTTCTAATTCCTACATGTTTCAAAGCATTACATAGCATTTAAGCCACGTGATTCTCTCTAAAATCAGTAAGAGCTGTATTACTGCAATTTTGTGTAATGCCTTGAAAGTGTAATGGTAGCTATTGTTTAACACTTCAACAATATTTTTCTGCCTTCGATTCTTGGGAGCAGATGCAGGTTAATTAAGCTAAACTGAGCCTGAAGTAGGTGATTATCATCATTATTTATTCAGGATTAATACAGCTAGTGAAAATGACTCCTTTCTATACTGCAGCAGAAATCGTGTGCGTATCTGTACGTTCAGGAAACAGCAACATAAAGCCATGCTTTATAAAGTCTGCCACAAATCTTAACAGCTGTGCCATTCATTCTCATGTGCAGTATAATACAGCTACATAAAAAGTAAAGATTGATTGTAAAGCACTCTGAGGGCCATGGTGTATGCCTGGTATGTCAGCAACACTGGAAGCTTTCATGTGCCAGGAGCATGGGATGAGAAGGGAGGAATGGTATCGTGTCTGGTGACACATCATTGCAGACAGACCCGTAATTGATACTACTGCTCCAATCTTGGTTTTTCTCAGTCTGGACTAGACTTCACAGCTAGTCTGCTGTCTGGGGAGCTGAAACATGAGGAGGTGTCGTCCTGCTCCCGTTAGAATCAATCCAAATGGTGGCAAAGACAGCAATTAATGGGTTTTGACTCAGCTGAGATTTCAGATCTTGAGCTAATGTGGAAAAAAGTCAAATGGAGCTGCTTAGCATGCTGAGGTGCATGGACCATCTATTTCATGCACTGCAAAACACTTTTCAGTATCTGAAATGGCTGTGTGCTGGTAATTAGAGAATGTAGCTGCGGTGCATGGAGGAGAAACTCCTGCTCTAAGCAGATGCTCACACCTGCAGCAACGCCTGGAGTCTGAAGCAGCAACGTCACCCACTAAAACTGGTCTGAGAATATAACCCCTTTAGCCAGCTGCCAAGGCCTCTAGTGACTTTCATTTCCCATCTGGATAGGATTTCAACTAGTGATATCAGGGTAAAAATCTTGCTATCCTGTTACAAATCTCGTGAAACTTGTGTTTCATCAGCTCTCCTTGCTGGCAAAGCTACTTCTGGCACCCTGTCTGCATGGGGAGGTCTTCCAGCTCTGGCCTTAAAATTTAGGCAGTTTTACAATTAAGTTACATTTCCAGACAATCGGTAACATTTCTAAAAATGTTTGGCTGTCTTGAACATCTAGGCAGGGATTAGCCTAGAGGCATCTTTTAGTCTAATTGGATAATTGCCTGATACTGTAAAGACAGCTAAGGATACTCCCCTCCCTTCATATGATTTGCATGTATTTGGGTAATATAATTAGCATAATACACTAAGTAGCTGTTGATGCTCATTACAAGACTGCATCTGGAAATACTTGTAAGATCTATTTCTGCTATGATTTTTCAATTTGAAAAAGACAATCAGTTTTTACAGAATATATGAACAGCCCCTTGGGATTTTTCTATTAAAAGAAGCTTTCACAGTTCATGCCTCAACTTTTGATCGCAGGGTGTTATTAAATCCTCTGAAATATCATTAACTCAGCAGATAGTGGAAATAAAGACTTCCCCTCACATAAAATTCTTTATCTTGGACTGTAACTTTTGTGTTATATAATTAGGGTGACTTATTCCTATATTGAAGATGTGGTGTCAGGTGCACTGCAGACTCTGTCCTCTTAAGATGCTACTTAACACCCCTTTTCATACACGCAATTAAATTCTATTACAGTGAATGCTGTTGAACAGCTCCCTTCATTAGGAAGAGATGGCAATTACTCTACAATAATAACTTGTCCATTTTACATCTAATATTTTCTGTACACCCCACTAGGAAATTCTCAAACAATTCATACAAATTTGGGCATCCAATAAACTATTTATGTCTTATTTAGCAAAACCTGAAAAGTGATTTGAGAGACATAGGAGATGGCAGTGTAAATTGAAAATAGAAAATGTTTTTCTTATTTCTAAAATATTTTATTTAACGTAAGTTTAAGGAAGGCAAACATTTCTAGATACTACTTGTTTTGCAGCTGGAATATTTTGGTTATTACTTTTAATAAGCATCTGTTATAAGTAATGTTTTGATTATTACTTTGTTAGTGTAACGCTAAAGACTCTCTAAAACAATTTGTGCTGGAGTTTCAGTTGCTTCTGAAATATCGAGTCAAGGTCCCTTCTTGTCAAACCCTAAATCTGGCACTAACTGTTTCTATGAGTTGTGGGAGAATTCAGTTTCTGAAGAGAACACATCACTCCCTCTTGCAGCAATTCTTCAACCTGTGGTGCAGAGTTCCCTGCCTGGGAATCCCACGCTGCTATAGTGTGTAGCAAATCCAGTGTTTAGCAAGGGTCAGACAGTGGGTTGCTGACCTGCACTGTCATTTTTGTGATGCAGTCCTTACGATGTGCTGCCTTTGGTTAGCAACGTGAACTGGTTTTTGCTTGGTGCTTCCCTTGTGGTGAGCCACGTTGTTCTGAAGCTCTTCTGTTCGCCTCCTTGCTCTGAGGGACACCTGAATTGCTTGTTTTTCCAAAGTCAGCAGTTTCACAAACTGCAGGAACATGCCAGACCACTGTGGCTTACAAGTGGTTAATGGACTGAAGTCTGCCTCAGACTGCATGCAGGAGACTTCGATATGCTCTTAAAGCAATAAGAAAGTGTAAATATGGGAGTCTTGGCTGTGAGAGCATCTTCTGGAAATATTATTGTGGATGCTCAGGAAATATGCAAAGTGTTGAGTTAAATAACTGTATTTTTTTTTAAATAATTTTTAGAGTCTGGACAATGTCCATACTGGGATAAGTAAACAGGTCAGATTCCCTCAGTTCAGACCCCAGCAGAGACCTTGGGGACTCTCAGTATGTACTCAAGAGGAAGTTATAGCAGGTCTCCTGGTGATTTCCCTTGTTGTTTATGTGGTTAGAGGCATTTCAATTAGGAAACAATTGCTTTCCCCTGAAGGAACAGTACAGGATTTTTACAGGGGTTAAAGCCCTTAGGCCTGTATTAAGCTGAGAGATAAGGGTGAGCAGCTTCTATTTATGCCATGCAGCTGTTGAAATGAGCACATTGCTGGCTGGAGGTATGAACACAGCTGCTTTAAGTAGCTTACTGAGTCTGAAGCTTTGCTGTTCACTGCTGCCCTTTTATTCCTCCCAAAAACACAGACAGAAAAATCATGTTTGTTCTCACAGAATAAATACTTGTTCCACTCTTTCTCTAGCAAAAAAATTGCTTCTGAAAAGCAATTCAGGAAGTCAAATAATAATGTAGACTAATGCCAGTTTTCCAGAGCCTGGACAAAGCAAGCACCATGTGTGCAGGAAGAGGTCAAGCCCTGCTCTCAGCATACATGCGTCAGAGTAGGGTGGGTTTGTTGGTTGGTTGGTTTGTTTTAATGCCTCCCTCTCGTTGATCTAGTACTGGGTAGAGGATTTGGAAGTAGCACAGAAACCATGCTATGGAGGAGCCACCATGGAGCTGCAGTAAGACACTGGGTATCTCTGGGCCCAGACTTGCTAAGGCAGGGTGGAAGATCCAGGAGGGAGGGTGGGGGGCAGTGCATTGAACTACTGCTCTTCTCAGCCACCTCAGTGAATATAAAGAGTAGAGAAGATACCGAGATGCCTCAAGCTGGTTCCAGTTTGTACTAGCTGTGCAGAATCTGGATTATGACCCGGTTTGTAAAAACAACTTCAAAGCACAAAGGTTTTACATGCAACCTCTTCTTCCTGCTCCTTTCCCCATGTGGGGCCTGGAGAACTGGGATAGCACATGCTGTTTTCCTGCAGTGTCTGACACATGTGCGTAAAATGCTGCAGTGCTGGTTAGTGCCCTGTAGGCATCTAAGAAAAAGAGAACAAAAGATATTTCAATTCTATATAAAACTCAACAGAGTAATTAAATCTCATGCTGCTGCGGTATTGTATAAATAAAAAAATGTAGGTTGTCACCTTTACTTTCCATTTATTTTAAAATGTGGAGTTATTAAGTCCAATGTATCAGTTTCTTACTTTTTTTTTTATAGATATCTATGTAGAATGTGAATTCAAATCAAAACAACAGGCCACTAAGGAGCTAGAAACAATGCAGTTCCTGTATAAGCTTGTGAAAAAAGCTAGCCTTCATTTTAATTTTAGATATGTGCCTGGAAACATCATGAAACTTAAATTGAATAGTATATAATGAGTAATTTCAATCACACTGTAACTTTATCTAAAATTGAGGAACTGTTTCAATATCTTTCCAGAGAACATCCCATTCTTTTGTGAAAATAGGGTTTCAACAATAGCAATACTTTAATGAAAGCCTTTATTGAGAATTGAAATTAATTACTCAACTGTGTGAAACAGCTTATGACGAAATTAATACAGCACAAAATTTGTAATGTTAATTCAAATCTAAATTCACTATGGGAAAAAAAACACTTCAAAGGAACTAGTGCAGTGGGAGTCTTGTGCTGACTTCAGGAGGCGCGGGTAGGACTTGTAATTACAACAGAGCTGTAAGAAATGGCTGGAAAAAGACCAGCTGTAAAGGAGTATATCAGTGTGTGTGTCTCAATGAGTAGCCTGAAAGTGACGCGGGAATGGGCTCCAGATGTTGTTCTCCCTGTGCAGCGGCTGCACGGCCACCTCTATGAGTTTCCCAGCAGAAGGGCCAGGCAAGGCTGATGTTTGGCTCTCCACGGGGCCCCACAGCAGCTCCTCACACAAGGACATGCTGCCAGTCATCCAGGCTGAGAAGAAGATTGACTGAAAGTCTGCACACCAGCAGGTAGAGCTCCTGTCAGTTACAGGCCTTAATAATGTCAGGGTACTGTAAGATTAACTAGGGATGTGGTCAGCGCTAAGATGTTACTGGGCCACCTTGGCCTGACCCCAGGGCTTCCCACGCTCCTGTGGGCAAAATTCTCCCCACACCAACAGTGAGTCCCCTGTGCCCATGGTGTGAGGTGTTTACGAAGCGTAGCCCAGGTTCTGCCCCCACTGTGGCAGGTGCAGTCTCTGTCTCGGGATGTGCAGGTTACGAGACTCCTTTGGCATGCTCACGCCATCTGTGTACCAAGGATTTATTCATCCTAGCATCCTTCTGCATGTGAAGCCCGTGATAGTGCCAGGTTATTGATGCAAATCACCTGTTACTTGAGGCAAAAATCCCTGTCAATGAGGTGCTTGCAACTGACTCATCCAGAAATCTCCAAAACCTTCGGTAGCTCAGCAAATATACTAGAAATACGAGATGAGAGGAGCATTTCTTCAACAGCTCTGCAGCATTCCCGTGTACATAAGGCAGTCCATGAGAGTGCCCTACATTGGCTCCTGCTGTTTGAGATCCAGATGGGCATTTAAAACTGCACTAAAGACTGCCTGTGCACAAGGGGAAAAGGTTTGGATGCAATGGGGAGTGTTAATCTTGCATCTCCAGGTACTGCCATGAACAGGCTCATGAGCTGGGAAGAAGCAGAGCTGGGTTAGGCAGATGCACAGACCAACAGGAGTCTGTGGCATGGGGTTCTTAAAAATAAAACTGGTTTTATTCATGCAATTAAAAATGGTTATGCTGTTCGTTTAGTATTTCTGGGCTAGAAATTACATGATCTACTTCAGGCTCTTATAGAGCTTGAGACAGTTATAAAAGGAAGAAAATCTCTATTCTGTATAGAAAAAAGCTTCAAAACGATAATTACAGCTTCATCATGTAGATGTGGCAATTTACCTACAAATGTCATTGCAGCAGCTCAAGAGCAGATGCACAGCACACTGCCTTCCATGTGCTAACTGCTAAAACTCATTTTTCCTTTTCTCCTGGATTTTTTTTCTCCCCTCTTATACATTTGGGTTTTGGGTATTTACAAGCAACTCTCACAAACTGTTATACATCTGGGCAGAAACAACCTCAAAATGTTTTCACCATACTGCGTGTAGCCAGGCTTAAACTAATAAACAGTGCTAGGAAGAAATAGGTTAGCTACAGCATTAATCTGCTTTGCAGCCTAGACTGAAGCAGTACTAATGCTCTGTGCTCCTCCAGCCCTCAAGGGTTGCACAATGCCCTTGGGAAGCAACGTGTGAGATGCTGAATACCTTCATGGAATAACTGTTTATTTGATATGCACCCAGCTCTCAGGGCTATGAGGCAGCACCTGCCCTCTTTGCTATTTCTTTATGTGGCCAGAAGGAAATTTTGGCGTTGACCCTGTGTTCTTCCCAAACACAGTACCTCAGAAATAAACCCCCATAGTGTGAAGAAGAAAGTAACATGTACAATACATTTCAGTTGTTAGGATTAGCACAAGAAGCCTGTTTCTCTTCTGGCTCGGAAGCTTCTTGACTGATAGCAAATTACTAAGACAGAAAAACAAATGGCCCATGCTGCTTGGCTGTGACACGCACATTCAGTGCAGCTGGCTGGCTCCTTGGAGCGGGGCTGTGTCCTTGACTTTCTGCCTCCTGAGCATCCTCGTTTGAGGCCAAGGAGACTTTTAGATGCCACAGAATAATGGCTTTGAAGAAATGACTGTTATTACAGTTCTGATTGTTCTTATTGCCATCATAATTAGGAAGATGGTAAGAAGTGAATGCCTGAAAGATGAACTCACTGATACAAGTTTAGGTAGATTCTTGAATTTTCAAGCTATTTATATACAACAGACAAAAGAGTGAACAGATAAACTGGTTTATTAATTGGATTGGGCAGGAGTTGAGTTGAATGTGTTTCAGCCTGTGGCCAGGAAAGCTATCAGAGATTAAAGGACAATAAAAATAAGTTTGATTAATTTTCCAACAAGGTCCAATAACTGTTGTCTCTTTTATTAAACATAAGGAAAATTTCGTAGAGCTTGCAGGTTAAACTTGTGTATCCCTTGTGGGGTAAACATTTTGTTTATTGCTGCAGAATTTCCTGGATGCCCTTACACAGGTCCATTTCAGCCTCATGAGCACATTAAAATATATTTTAGACATCTGTCTACGGTGCTCAGATACCAGGAAAATTCCTCCTGGATCCCTCGGGGTATGACTCCTCATTTTGCTGTGTCATCCTGTGATGCATCATTCTGCTACATCATTGCAGACAAATCAGTTCCCTGGCCCACTCAGTTAACCCACCGTGGGTGTGATGCCATGTGCTGCTTTAGCACATGGAGAGACATTTTCCCTTTCATGGAGATACGAGAGGAGTTTTCTGCCAGGGAAAAGATGTGATGATGGTGAGCAACCAGCAGCCAACACCACAGATTTGGATGGTGGGATTCAGCACATGGGATCAGTCTTTCCACTAGCACATGTGTAAATGTTGTTGTCTCATGGGAGTGAAAAGCACATCATGTCAGCAATAGGACTGGCGTGAGGTTGGCTGCTGCATCACCCATGTTAACACCATGTCACCCCACTGCTACTTGAGAAACGGGTACTAAGGAGTAATTTAATGACCAGAGAGATCAGGTCCTCGCCCAATATTTCTTGGTGAGCACTTAGTGCAAATTTTTCAGTATTTGTCATCTTTTCAGCCACACTCCCCTGCCTCTGAGGGTGGGAGAACACTTTTGAACTTGGGCTTTCTGCAAAGAAAGGGTCTGCCCGTCAGAGGAGTGTTTACACAGGGGAGCTACGCTTCACACTAGTTGGGAATTTGGCATTGTACATGCAAACTGTGTTTTCACACGCATAAGCAAATGCTGCTGTAAATTACAGTTTATGCCCTCTGTAAGTATTTATTGCTGTGGCCTGGGAAGAAAAAAATTGTGCTAAATTTGCCCTTTAATGTGCAGCTATACTAAGAGGAAAGTGTGAAAATAAAGAGTCTTACTGGAATTGATATTGTGGGAAAAGTCAGAAATATTCCTGAAGCTGCTGGGAGGAAAAGCCTTTGCTGTATCGGTGTGGTCCTGGGTTTGTTTGTGAAACATTTGTTCATGCTTATACCAGAAGTAATTGCTCCATAGTACGGGAATAGTTCTTCCTTTTCAAGGCTATACAGCAAATTCTCTGGAAATTAGCAGGGGAGGAACTGCGATAAGATTTCTTACTTTTGCAGGAAGGTTTCCTGACCTCATATGTTATCTAAAGCTTTGGTTTTGCAAGGAATTTCAGCAAATATTTGTAGGCCTGTTCTACTAGGTTTTAGCTCCACAGACTCATTTGAAAATTGTAGCTCAGTGGCCACATTTTAGATAAAACATTAGAGCATCTCCTGTTTGGAACACCAGTCAGATGTACCCTGAAAGCTATTTCCCTTCTGCTTTGGCAGCTTGAAACGATATATCACGCAAATTCCCACCTGAGGGTTAAATTGTAATCAGCCTTTTCAGTTACTGGTGCCAGAATATTTGTCAAAAGCAACCAGAGGCGTTTTCTCAAGAGTGACTGACTGAAATGGATTTAGTCCATACTCTATGGGATTGCTGTCAAGCATCCCATTGACTGAAAAGTGTTTAGTGGTTATAAGCTCCAAGTCTGTAAAGGAATGCAAAGAATTATTTGCATTATTATATCTACATGTCTGTCAAGATGAAGTAGTAGTATAACAAACTACAGGTGCAATACCATTGATAAACAAGAGGAAATACTACATGTAATAATTGCTAAAACAATTCATATGAAATAATATTTTCCTAAACTAAAATCTAGAGAGGAAACTACACATTGCTGCAAAGCATTTATTTTAATTTTTGTTCATGAGAAGTTATTCAAGAATTCGCATATTTTGCATAGTCCTAGGGAAAAAGAAGGAAATCTAGACATTCTAGAAAAAGAGTCTCCTAAAGCACTTTTTCTTTTCTAATATTTCTAATATTTCTGTTACTGTAGCTGTTGATATGAAGCTCAGATCATGATTTATTTTTTTTTTCAGGTGGTATTGCAACCATGTGGTAATTCTCCTCTTGAATTTGTCCTAATTATGATCTCAAATACTCAATAAGAGAAAAATTTCTGCCCTACCCAAAGGGTTGATTTTTATGTAGAGATATGAGAAGTATAAATACAGGGATGTACAATGAGATTCCCAAGCTGCTAAATGACCTCTAAAATCCTTTCTAGACCAGTTTTCTGTGAAGCCATAGGCCTGTGCTGATGTTGCCTACTGAAAACTGCTTATGCACTCTCATCAGTTCTCCACTCTTCTGCCTCTTACATACAGATGCAATAATGAAATACTTGCACTAATGGACTGTTGCACCCATTTAATCCTTTCTTCGATCGATCAAAAACTTGCTAACAGTATGACATTTCAAACCCAAAGCAGGCTAGCCTGTACTATGAGACCATGAGGCTGGAACTGACCTTTCCAGCCATTCTGTCTGCTTCCCTGGCACACAGGCAACCGCGTCTCATCATCCTTCTCCTGAACTGATACCGCTCCCCACATACACAGCACATAATCTTGCTTTTCTGTACAAGCTGGCAGTTGTCATCTATTCTTCATGCTGATTCCTAACTAGAAATAAGACAGTATACCAATCTGCTAGCAAGCAACCTGTTATCTTGGTAACTAATTCTAATGGGATACTCTGGTTTTGGTGCCGCTTCGCTTGGGGGATCCAGGAGACTCTCCAGGCTAACTGACAGTGAGTAACTGGACAATACTGATCTAACAACCCTTCCTAGAGAAATTCATCCCTTGTGTGTCAGTTCTTTGAGAACTTGCTAAGGAATATGTCATTACAAATTTCCATCTGTTCTGCATCACTTTTATGCTGACAAAATCTCTGGGGTTTGTTGCTGCATCTGTATTTTTTATCAGATCACTGACTGGCAGTGGAGAAATCCAGAAACAAGGCTTTTGTTCATGATGCTCCAGAAGTAAGTATCTGAATCTGGAAATTAAATTTGAGTTTCTTGCCAAAATCTAGCAATAAAAATTTGATCGGAAGATGTCTCCCGTGTTGAGCCAAATTTTCCTAAGCCTTTCCTTTGGGAAACAATAGAGATATCTAGGGTGGACCATGCTGGGCTTGAAAATCTACAAATGTCTCTTTCTACTTTTAAGCCATATGTAATACGCACAAATGGCTTTTAGCCAAAATGATATAACAATTTAATCAACCTTCCCTCTCAGCCACTGGTATAATTGCAGGCCAACTCAAAGCAGCCAGTCTTAAGACATCAAATCTTTCTGCCAGCATAACTAGGCTGTGGGTCAAACAACACCCTTGTGAGGAAAGAGAATATTCCCATAGGGGTCTTATGGGGCTGATCCAAGCAGATTTTTTTTCTGCCACTGCTGAAACGCACAACTAAGCAACTTCTGTGCAGCTCCATTGTAACTCATCCAGACACCTGGGACCTGTTGTGAGTTAATGCATAAGGACTAGTATTTGCCAGCCTAAATTTTCCCAATCTGTGAATCCTTTTTCTAGTTCAGGTTGCTTCTCTGCTGAGCTATGGCCACTGTACCGTTTGACAGTAAAATACTACTTATGAGCAAAAATTTAAAAGCGTCTATTTGAAGGATGCGTATGCTTCCTTTGCCACCCTTCAGGTGGGCAAATACAGGGCCAGTGGCTTGGGTCAAAGAAACATGGTCATGGTGTCCACATTCCCTAAAACTCTGTCACTGCTGGCTGCTGCTGATGTTCTAGTTCAAAATAGCAGGGGCGAGTGGACCTCCCCTGCATTAGGGCTCTGACGTCCCTGCTGAACTCAGCCTTCACGTTGTGGTCAGTTCATGTATCGCAGACACTTGTTTCTAGCAATCTTGAAACAATTTTCTTAGTTCCTGAGCTTTTTTTCCACACCTTCTCTTACTAATGTAGCAGTCAGCTGGGCATGAAAGCAAAAAGAAAAGCATGAAGAGAAAAAAATGTAAGGCAGTAAAATAGATTGAATGAGCACGATTACTGGGGGGGTGGAAATGGTAAATCTGTTCTCCCCTTAAATGTAGACCTGTGAAAACTGTTTATAAACCTGATGCAATGTTAGTAATCTAACTGCTGTTGTCTTCTTTTTCCTGTGAAACATGCATCTCTATACAGAATGAGCTGGAATCAGTAGTTAAATCCTCTTTAAATAAGCAGAAGTTTCTAAATTGTTTTTGAGCTGAACACATGGCATGTGGGCCTTCCAGGGCTCTCTTGCCTGCAAGGCATCTTTGGTAGAATGAAATGAACTGTTGCACCAGCGTTCCAGGACATCAACAGCTCTGTGAGAGCTCTGAATATCACTATAGTAGCTGCCAGGATCACATCTGTTACCTGTTGGAGTGATGCTGTGATGCCTCTGATCTAAACCAGGTGTCAAAGTCAGCAGAATTCGACCTGTAATGTATGAACTCCTACTGGAGCTTAAAAAGTGGTGTTTAGATGGAATGTATCTGTTTGGTGCCCTTTATCGCTGTCCTTCACAAAAGACCATCAATTCTCAGCTGGAGAACAGTATCACAGTATCCGTGCGTTTGTATCTTGTGTTTGGCTCTTCAGGCTGTCAAAGGTGCTCGGGGGAATGACCTTGCAATCTTTTGAGTAATAAAATTCTGCAGAAAATCACAGTGAAACCTGGAATAAATGTGCAAATTATGTTGCAGTACATGGCACAGCACTTCTGATTCCCAGCTTGTGTGCCATGGTGAATTCTTTTAATTCTGAGCAGTGAAATGGCTGAGTATATGCACAGCAAGGCAGATGGGATTGATTCATTAGAGTTGAGTAGGTTATCATTACTGTAGGAATGGGTAATGACATATATTCTAATTAGAAAAAATACGCAGTGGTTAAGGTGAATTAAAGGCTAGAGCTGATTTGACCCCAATCAGTGCAAATGAGGATGTAGTATTTCATCATGCAGACAGCGCCAATAGCATCAGAGTTCAAAAGCCATCTATTCCTTCCAGCCTCTAAAAGAAATGTGCTCAAGGGTGTTTCTAGGACTGTTGTGCTTCAAACTTTGGTCTTTTCATGCAAATGGGAGCGAGTTGGGCTTCTTGAGGGCAAACACTTTAATTCTTATTTAAGTCATTGTAATGTTTGGGAAAAATTTAGCATGCTGGCAGAACTGGTGGCAAGGTGACATCTACTTACTGCTCGTATCTGGCCTAGGAATTGTAGATTATGTATTAAAACATGAACCCTCTCTCCTGGTCAGCCTTACTTTAGGGACATCTATAGGTTTGCAAATCATAGTACAAAGAGCTAACAAGCAACCACATTCCTGGCTGTTGTTTTTACTGTTTCTGAGATTCTTATGCAGCTCAAATGAAACTAAAATTGAATTTATCTCATAGAATGAAACAATAATAATTAGAGATATTGAAACATATTTACCAGCACTCTGATGCAATTCAGGTTGATACCTAGAAATTGCTACCTATAAGCTACACATTTTTATACTAAAATCACTCCAATATAGCGGAAATACCTGAGTAGGACACAGCATTTTGGAGATCTGCAAACATGGGGCAGGAAGCTCAGAATTGTCATAAATGTGTAAGCTGGAAACTTTAGCTAAGCGTTATTTTATATTCACTTGCAAGTAGTAGAACTAACAGTTCATTCTGATTGAATGTGCCAGTTTTCATTTCTCAGACTGATTGTTTTGGGTGGTCTGAACTTGAACAGGTATCAACATTTTTGCTTCCCCTTTGATCCCGTATTTCTGGTCAGTTTTGCAAGTCTAAGGACTCAAAGTGTGTTTAAGCCATTTAAAAGGAGATGCTTAGGTTTTGGATTGTAACTTCAAGGTAATGGAAAAGCAAATGGAGGCTTTTCACATCAACTACAGCAGATGCAGAAAGGTGGAAAAGTCATGTCCAAAACAGCTGGATAAATGAGAGAAAGGATTCAAGACAGACTGGGGAAAACAGGGTATTTGAAGTTTTACTCATCTCTGTATTTAGCCCCTTAATGAGCTTTTGGGGGGTAGTGTTCTACTTGCACTCTAGTTCTGCTAATCTTTTAGCAAAAAATAAAGCAGCCTGGGGATTTTTGTGTCTAGCTGTGAGAGAATGTAAGATCAAGTATGTGACGATGAACTGTCACTAGGTATTCGCAGCTTGAATCCCACCGGGTTCTGAAAAAATGAAAGTATTAAAGTGCATTACAGTCTTGCAGTAGATTTCGCAAGTCAAGCTTAGTGTATTTAACTTTCTTTTATTAAAATGTGCCATTAGCAGTCAAGGTCTTGGAGATAATCAGAGCTTTTGTTTTCAAAATATTTCACTTAGGGATGAAGTCCTTCATTTCTAATGGAAGTTATTTCAAGAAATATATATACATAAAAGCCTGTCTTAAACTTACTATAAAATATTTTATAAAGAAACTTTCATATGAGCTGAAATATGGTGGGTTTTTTAGGAATTTATATCTTAGTTTGGAGTATCAGGACATGGGCAGCACATGGACAGGGCGCTCTCGCAGCGTGCGGTTCTCAGCTTCTGACACTGGTTGAACTGCGTAGCTTTTAATCTATCAATTCAGATCTTCTTGCTTTGAATATAGCTTTGGATTTCTGGCTGTCAAGTTTGCATTGCAGTTGTGCAGTGAGGGCTTATGCAAAATGTTAGCACAGTATTCCAAATAAAATTAAAATACCTAGCTCTCTCCTGAAATCTAATTTAAAAAGAGGTATATATTATTATCCATATCCCACTTGTATTGGAATGGAAAAAATTAATCAGATAAGGAAGACTTTGTCATAAAGTCTAAATGCAGAAGAGAATTTCCCAGGTAATGAATCAATATGACTTACCAGAATATTAAATATTATTAATAGGCTTACTAATATTACTAATAGAATATTACTAACTAGAGTTCATATGCTAGTAAAAGAATAGCACGTATAAATCTGCTAAATATGACAATTCTGTAATTTTTTGCTTTTTTATAGTTCAAGAAACCTAACAGAAATACAAATAAGTAAAAATACAACTAATACAGCACTAAAGAAGGGACAAGGTCCAAAATGCAAATTGGACAAAACCTGCTTATTCTGTGCAAGAGAAAACTCTCAGTGGTGCAACACTTGTGTGGCTTTGATTCCATAGATATGGAAATAGCCTTATAATAAGCTTTTTATATTAAAGCCACTTTCTTTAGTTAATAAATATTGGCAAAGAAGTCTTACAACAACCACAGTTTTAAAATTTAATTATATAACAGTGCATAATGTATCCAATTTCAAATTATATTGTAAACACATTTTGGAAAGACAGATAATTCAGGGGTGGGGTTTTTTTAAATGCTTATTTATTTATTTATTTATTTATTTCCTTATTATACACTGTGCAACAATGTACTCCTAAAATAATTTGGTAAAATTGAGTTTATAGTCATGTTTATAGTCATTACCACTTAGTTTAGTTCTTTAAATTTATGGATAGCTGATGCTTACCTCTTTTTAGTAGAGAGATCTCTCTTCATCAGCCAATTCTTTTTCACACCCTTGGACCCTGCCCTGCCCAGGCAGCTGTACAGAAACTCTTAAGAATCTACAAACGGTGGCTAAAGTTGGCTCTAGATCCCTTCCAGTGAGGGAAAAAACACCATTAAATGGAACTGGTTCTGTTTGCTACAGCTGTACCCAAGGTCAAAATGCTCAAGAGAAGGGATGTTTCACTCACAGCTTTAGTTTAAAAAGAGACATTTAAATGCTAACTGCTTCCATTTTTCCATTATTGCTATGGGTGTACCAGGCACGTCTGCAAGAAAAATCTGGGGTATAAAGTTGATCATCCAGAAATGAAAAATAATTTTGAATGTTTAACTTTGTGGCTCACTCAAGTTCATCTGGCAATTTTATAGCAGAACCAGGATGCAAAGTTCTGGACCCCAGTTCCGCAGCCTCAACTCCACAGAGGCATGGGGCATTAATTTTACTGTGTGAAGAGTTGTTTTTTTTATTCTCAGATTGAGAATTAAGAAACGCAAGTAACCAGCAGTATTCTGCATACTGCTTGACCATACCTTGTTAATGGAGAGTTACATTGACATAACAGCTTTTATCCAGGACAGTAATTGCCATATGACATAACTGCTGGTGTCAACTGAGCAATACGAGTTTAATTCTGAATTCTTCTGTCTCTGCTTTGAGCTGAAGAATTAGACTTTCAGCCTTTCTTGAACTGCTTAGATTAGGGGCTTGACAGGAGCCTGTTGGCCTTTCTGTTTTGCCCTTGAGAGCATCAAAGTCACACGTGGAAGGGAACCACAGATTAATTACTGTGGGTAATCTTTAGTGTACATTTTTCTGCCAGTCCTCCTTAAAGGCTATTGTGAGAGCACAGAATCATTAATTTACAAAGTTTCAGGACCATTTTACACAGAGCCTTTTGTTGTGGTTGCTTTTGGATCATAAACTCCATCCTGGTATTCCACCGATGGATTTGAACACATGGGGCATAGTTTTATTGGCAGTTGAACACGCACTCATTTAACTTTGACCTGTTAAAATTGGAAGGAAGGGCAGGAACGAGGCATAAAGTTCTGTTGCTTTAAAAAAAAAAAAAGAACAAGAGTGATTAAACAGCTTGTTGGATGAAGAGAACAACAAAAGAGCTTGGTCTCAGAGGTCTTCTTATCAGATTAAAGGGTTTCTGTGGTGCTAGGGAAGTTTACAAATAGAATTGAATATCAGAAACTGTGGAAGAAGAATTCACTTGGAGGGAATATCTGTTAACTTATAACTAATTAATTAGGTAAGTCTTCAACAGCAGATGTCACTGAAGCCTTAAAATTTGAGAGGATTTCAGAAGGCAGAGGAAGTGAAACGAGCCTTAAAGTTAAATACACTAACTTTAACCTCGACCATAGTTAGTATGTACATTGCTTTTATTACTCTGAGAGTCTCATCGCTAGAAGATGCAATAAATTGATATTCTTTATTGCACTCACTATTGTTGTTACTGTTATATTTGACTCCATCTGCATTAATTTATGCCTGTGATTACTTTTTTTCCTTAAAATTGCCTTTCATATTGATAGCTCAACTTTATCAGCAATATTATGTGTAGCAGGTATTAGGATTATTCATATTAGCCTTCAATCTTAGCCCCTGATTAGGCTTAGCCTATGCCATACAATCCTGAGAAAAAAAATCTGTTGTCGTACCTTTTTTAATGCATTCACTCCACTACCAGTAGTGGTGGTGTTTTGTTCAGAGGTCCCAGCAACAAATGATGCTTAAAATGCCTTCTCACAGAGACTGAGGATCCCTGAGAAATGCTGTTCGTTTGGGGGCCCTGGGGCAGCTGTATTGATGTGACTCTGTCTGGGTCTCTTCTCTCCCCAATGTGGGGCAGCCAGCAGCTGAGATTTTGCCAGGAGGCTCCAAGGTTTGTGGTTTGCAGCCTGGTGATTATATTGCTGGGACTGGCTGCCCCAGTGACCCAAATCACTGTGGGACCCAGATCTCCCTGTGCTGAGACAGAGCTGAGGGAAGTGTTGGCAGAGAACCCAGAGAAGGAGTGTCCTGAATAAAGATATCGGAGATTAGTCTTTGTATTGTGTTAAGAGTGATATTAAGCTGCTAAGTTGTCCCACTTTTCAGGTCTTTTTAATAACGCTGCTTAAAATGGAAGCGAGCTTAATATCTGTATTTGTATCAGTCTTGATTGGTGCGACCCAAGACAAGGAAGGTGTGCATAAGCAGAGTCAGATTGATTTTTCTGTGCCAGTTTTTAATCTTCTCTTATATTCAGCCTGTTTCTTCATCTTGTATTAACATAATGCAAATGCAATGCAATTTTCTAAGAAGAAATTGACCCAGGATCTCTGACTGCTCTAAAAGAGACTGGACAGTTGCAATCAATTATGGCCAGTATGGAAAAGCCCAAAAAATCCAGACAGATGCAGTTATATCTTTTTATGTATCTCAGCAGCTTGCATTTTTAAACAACTCGTGATTAGAATGTCAGACACAGTTATCTAAGCTGAAACTTTTGTGGAGGAAACTTAGGAGAATGAATCCATGATTTTTCATTTCATACCCTGTTGAGATGATTTGCATAAGAGAGATTAGATGATGGTACAAATGTCACATGCTTTCCTGTTAAAATGTTTTATGTGAAAAAGGCTATTTTTTTGCATAGGTTTCATCTGTATTAAGCTGCTGAAAACAAATCAGTAATGTTTTCCAAGCTCTTCTGTATAGTTTGCTAATCCCAAATGTATGAGAGCACCGTTATTTGTAGCAGTAATTCATTCCTGACGCCTAAAAACAACATGGAGCGGGGCCAGACAAATATCTTGCATTAAAATCCTCACCTTGAAGCTTAAAAATTGCAACCTGTCCAACAAGATAACAATTATTGTTTGAACCAACAGGTAAATACTCTGGATTTAGGTGGGGTGAAGATTAAAACAAAAAGGCAAGGGAGGGAAACAGCTCTCCTTCTCCTGTGAGGGCATGGTTGGATGTGGCACAAAACCTCCCAGGTCCTGAGAGGTATTTGCCCTCACGTGGTGAGCACATCTCCCCTTCTCTCTCCTTTTTCTCACCACCTCACATGGCAGCGCTGGCTCTGTCTCTGCTGATCATCACAGACATGATGCTTTTTGCCCAGTGCAACACAGGGAAGGCTGAGTTGTGCTCAATTAACACAGATGAATAATGAATCCTGTGCTGAAGATGTTCAGGCTCAATCCCTATGCACTTTGTAAATCATTGAAAGAGTTAGTAATGCTCCTGCTTTTACAATAAACCTTCACAAAAGGACACTCTTCATGATTCACCTTACTCATTTCAGAGCTGCTCCGCTTTGAGAGAGAAAATCTCACTGCATTGAGCTGACAAGATTTCCTGGCACACACACACAGGCTGTATCTCATACCTTTGGTTTTGGCTAAATGATTCCAAATAATGAAATGTGTAGCTCCGATTGCACATTGCTTGCGAACAGCCCCAGGTCAAGAAGACTTCTCCTAGTTCTTAGCTGTGGTCTCCAGGAACCACTGGGGACGCTCCTAGACAGACCCCATATTAACAAACAAGCAAAAAAATGTTTAGGATTATACTGTAATATTAACTCACAGGTCCTATAAGACATTATTGACGAGTCTCACCATCTCAATTTGTGGCTTTTTCCATAATTACTTCAACCCTAAAGTGCTGCAAAGGAAGAAATACTCAGGCAGAGAAATAAATGGGATGATATGTAGATGCTGACAAACTATTCAAATGCCTCTGTGGAGTAAAACACAACTTACATAAAGAAGTCAGAGTCAATAAAGAGACAGTGGGTCATAGTGACAACAGAATTACTGAGGGGAATAAAGACACATCACAGACTATACCACATTATAGTAGAGGACAGCAATAAAAATAATTAATTATCTTATTTGAGTAACAGTATGATGATAAGTAAGTAAAAATTGGAGCACAATGTATCTACCCAGAGGAAGGGATGTGCAATCATGTTTGGAGTTTCTTGAATTATGAATGCGCAGCCATTTAACTACAGAATTTCTCAAAACCATTTTCACATGGAATGTGTGTTAACTGGTGATAACGATAACGGTGGCAGCTGCTGAGGAAGAAGCATCCGAATTTATTCTCTTGCCTCGCTGCTGTTTTCTGCAGCCATTTCAGACAAAAGGCAACTTCAAGAAACAATACAAAATAGAGTATCAAATAAAATGCATACATTAAGATATATATTGATTACTGATAAAGTAGATTTCAGCACTGATCTGAGTGCTGTTGTGTCCAGCTGCAACAGTTGTGTTATAAAGAAGGATTGTACCAAATTGTTAACGTTGCGGCAGCCAGGACAGCCAACAGTGGCTTTTCTGTTTGTTTTGAGACTCACCACAGTTCCCACCACTGCAGAACGCTTCTCCAAAGCGAGGATGCTCTGCCTGTCCTAAATTTAATCTAGTGGAAAAAAATCTTTTAGATTATGTGTCCTTTACTGAGCTCTTACCAGTAGGTCTTAGTGCCAATATCTTCATTTTTCATTTTATGCTGCTTGCTTTAACAATGTGTTCTTTGGCAGTCAGCCATATCCACAGCACTCTACTATTAAAATCTCTGCTCTCTACTGCAGCTGTCCATTTACTTTACGAACTGATCAGCCACTAGAATGCAATTTAAGAGAACAGGAGTAAGACATAGTTGAGGGCACAGAGTATCGGCTGATTTGCTGTATGCAGATCTGTCCTTCAGAGATTTTTGAACCTAACTTGTCATACTACATGTTTATTTTTTAATTAGTGCATAATGAGAAAAGAATTACTTGACATGCTGCACATAGTGGGTGAATAAAACCAATACTGCCATTGTGGAAATACTCTTGGTGCCAGGAGCACTCAGGAGTGACACAGTTGTCAAAGCAAACACAGCACATAATACTTTTCCTGCTTAAATGTTATTACAGGTCTAGAGGGCAGGATAATTTGAATTTTTGTGGCATTAGTTTTAACAGTTAAGCAGAGCAAAAATGATCAGTTCTTAGGAGACACTCGCATACTGCATTTTCTCTTGTAATTGCTGAGGTCCTATTGGGCTGAACCAAACTGTAAGCTGGATTTTAAAGTGAGAGACATTTCATAAAATGTCCTATTTGCCTACAACAATGGCTGTTGAGAGAGATGGTGGAGAGGAAGGCTCACTGGACTAATGAAAACAAAAGCATCTACTGATACAACCCAAAGTCTGGGTTGACAACATGTCTGGTAAACAAGGGAGGAATGGAACCAGAAATTAATGGATCATAATTGATGTGCTGGCAATTAGAACTAACTAGCAGGCAGGGTAATGGGAGGGTGACTCTGCTCCTTATGGTTTTTTGAAGTCGTTAGATAATAGTGTGGGAAATGGCTGTGGAGGAAGGCTGGGGGATGGAAGGAATTTTACTGTCGTCTTTGCCATCTTTAGTATCCCTGGGATCTGAAGAAGCCCACCTGCTTCCCCCACACCCTCCTCAACACTGCAGCGTTACTGGGCCTGATCCAAGGATATACAGTGATTAGATAAGCCAGAAATGTGCAATAGCTGAGATTGTGGTCTCATCTCCACCAGCAAACAAAACCTGGGAAGACCTCTTTTTCCTTCTCTGCCTTGTTTTTCTTCTCTCCTCTTTTACTTAAAAAAAATCAGCATTAGCAAGACATGACTTACTCTGTCTCAATATTTCCCTAAGCTGATGGCCTGTAGAGCAGTGAAAAGCAATGACTGAAATGGCTCAGCGATGATGTATATTTGCCAAGTCTCTGAGTAGCCAATGGGACAGACTGCTTGCATTCATTCCTCTAAGAACAAGCTGGCAAGATATATATATATATATATATACACAATGTATATATTTATATATATAAATAATGCAAAAAATTAAGGCAGGAGTATGAATGGTAAAAATAAGCATAAAACTAAAACATAGATCTGGTTTATAAAGTTAAGTACAAACAAGAAAGCACCAGACCTGTAATAAGGATTTTTTTTCCCTTCAGTAAGAAAATGGACAGAAGACCTCCAGTATATTCCTTTCGTCTCAGTCTTCGTCCCAGTTTATTTATAAGCTGACCAATACAGAATTTATTATGCTAATGAAACATAGCCTACTGCTATTGACTGCTTTTTAATATGGAAATGTATTCTGACTTGTATATATTAAATTATAGAATTCAGTGTTGCAGAGCAACTGTAAAACCCATTCTCACCACTCTGTTTTTATTTTTTCAGTTGACTGTACACACTGATGAACTTTTAGCATTAGTTTCACTCCCTCTTGGCACTGACTGAGGAACATCTAACATAAAACTTTAAACAAATCATTAGCTTCTGAATTAGTAAATTTCATAAGAAATCATATGCTCCACAAAGACAGAGGTAATGGATAATAGGATCTTTATCTCAAAGGAGTAGTAAACGGAATACAGTGAGATTGAATTCACAGTCACCAACTGGGTCACATCTCAGTGAAGATGATGTATCATTTCTGACAGACAATACGGTCTGATGGCTATTAAAAGAGTAAGAGGGGAAATTTTAAGTCCTAGTCTAGTCCTCAGTGATCAAACTTCCAGTGAAAACTGGTATTCTCAGTGGTTATCAATATTCCTGTCTTCTGACCATGGGCTCTTTATTCTATGAAGTCGAATGTTACACTAGTAGTTCCGGCAAAAAGGCCATAGGAAGTGTCTTCTCCTCTGGGAAGGATTTCTTAGCTTAGAGGAGAGATATGTTGGCAGAGCAATATATTCCTTAAAACTGTTTCTAAGTCATGTATAAATATAGGATTTTGGTTTTCAAGTTTTCAGTTTTCTTAATCTGGTACCGTTATCATCAGAGCTTTCTAAATTTGTAAGAGGCCCAAATCATCCTCTGCTGAATTATTAATAATGGAAAGATCTGAAAATATCCATCAATATATCTGTGGGTTGTTTTTCTTCCAAATTAACTTCTATTGTTAGAGATGACGTTTGCCATCAGCTGTGGACCCCTTTATTAAGTCTTGGTGCAACTTTTGCGCAACAACTTGGTGAAAAAAGCAGGCAGCTAAGTGATTTGGTACAGGAAAAATGATAATATCTTCCAATATGCCCTTAACCAAAATCCTAATGTTTAAAATTTATTTATGGGACAACATTAATTTAAACAATAGTTCTGTAGGTTCATTGTGCTTAAGTCAAAAGCATACGAGGATGGTAAACATTTGCATATCCATCATGAACCTACAGAAAATGTATATAGAATGAATTCACTTAAATTACATTTGAAATAAAATGTTACCCAAGCTGATAGTGAATCTACAACATTTACCTGGAGGAGCAAGACAGAACTTAAAAGTGTCACAGAACTGCAGATCCTTGCCCAAGTTTTTTTTAAAAAGCCAGTAACCTTGGGTACTAATGTACTAAAATTACCATGCAAGCATTTCTGCCTTTAAAATGACAATGGACTTCCATGACTCATTAAATGGCACCTGATCATTCAGTGACAGACATTCAAATGTACCTATAAGAACTGATTCAGAAAACAGATCTAAAGACCATTATGTTTCTATCTGATACATACATTTTAATTAATTCACTGAATATGCAAACTATATATTTAGCTAAGTACTTAAAATTGGCCTCAGGTGTAAATTTTTTACAGATCATAATTGTGTCTCCCCAGAGATGCTCCTGTGTATCTACCTAGTTAAGGGAATTAGTAGCATGAAGCGAGTGCAAAGCAGGGGCTTCCATTGCTCCAGGGGAAAATGGCAGGCCTGTTTTTTTTACTTCTCTCTTCAATATTTAATGAGATTTGATCTTCTCTTACTAACAGGGTTGTCTTGTCCTGATTTGGAGAACCTTTTTTTGTCTCATTTTGTATTTTCTGTTCCCCCTTCTTTCTAATCTTTTATTCCCCTCTGATTTTGCCCGTCTTTGGACCAGCCCGGGACACCTGCACCTAGAAAGACAATGCTTACTATTCTTATCTGCAGCTGCATCTGTGCTTTCTACAAGCAAAAGACTTTCAGGACACGGGGACTATAGGAGAAGCACAACTCCAGGGAAAACTAAGGCTCAATTATCTTAGCTAGAGTCTGCAATACTGCTCATGATTTAGATGCATCAGCAGCACATGCTATTATTCTCTTAATATTGAAATACATCAGTTTAAATGCAGACTACCATGCCACCTCTGCCAGGATGAAGGGTACAGTTATTTATTTAAAAGATTATACCTGTAAAGAATTCTGTCCTAAAGGAAATTAACATAAAAACTTTTTCCCCATCTAATTTCTCTCTTGTGAAGTATTTTGGAATCAGTAAGAGAATTTCAGTTGCTGAATTTTTACATTAATGAGGTTTGTCATCTTTGAAGATTTTCGCAGGACTAATAAGGTATCTGCTTTACAATGAAAATGCCTCCAAATCTCTTTTCCCTCTGGATACCACAGTGTGTCTTTAGCTAATTACAATTAGAAATTCTGACTCAAAAAGGAGAACCTTTTTTCCTTAAGTGCTTTCTGAGGAACACGAAGATAATTATATTCCTTGCAAAGTTATCCAACATTGTATGTCACTTACAGAGCAGTGGAATCTAGAGCCTCAGTAGAAATTAAACAGTACAACATACAACAATGCATGTCACTGCATGCACTGGGAAAGCCATTGTTCAGGTAGGACCATTCTCACTTGAGTAAATTAATTATTCAGAACATTCCCCTTTCACCAAGCTCCTCCTCTACCCATAGATACTGTACACAAACCCAGCAGCTCTCATTGTATCACTGATTGCATTGTCTAAAGTATTTTCCCTTACTTTTCCTTGGAACTTACAGAGTCATGTTGCCAGAGTGTCACACCGTTCTTCAAAAAGGATCACAGCGGATTATAAAAATATGGCATAAAAACCATCAACAGACAGGTAAGAAATGTTTGCGGTTAAATACACAGTTTAAAATTATATTACAGGGCAGAAGACACCCTGACATTCCCTAAAAGCTTATCCACTTATCTGTGCGTTCTTTGTAGGTTTACCATTTTCTAAATGCTAATCTAATAATACTTTCATTATATCCATCATTATGATTTGAGTTGGTTCTGCACTCCAACTGCATTTTCAGTAAAGGCAGATCCTTCAGCTTGTTTGTGTTATCCTCTTTTTTCTGCACTCCTGTTCAGAGCCTCTGTTTTTAACTACCAACGTTTAGATGAATATCCACAAATATTTCCTAAATTACTTGCAGTTATTAATGTTGAAGCTTTCTTACACACAGTGTATTGGAACTTATTTTCTTCCTCTACACCAGTTTGGTATGTAATAGTGTTTCATCCAGGGTGTTGCATGGTTCAGTCCTAAACATACTGATTTGACCATGTGGAACTGTGGATTCCAGCCTTTTCTCTGCCATGAGCCTGCTAACTTGATGCTGACAGCTTTCTGCACCTCACTTTATTCAAAACAAATTATAAGTAGCCTTAACTCTATTCAAACATATTCTGAGGATACATTCAGGTTTGCAGAGCACCAGAAGCTCCTTGATTTAAAATGATGTAGAGTGTAAAATAATTCGCAATGGTATCTTTATAGTGAGACTGAAAGGGCATCAGTTCTACTGACTAATAATTTTGCATGTAACTTTTCATCTGCTGGCATTTTCTACTTCATAGTGTAGACTGAAGACATATTTTTAGCCATTAAAATGCCATAGTCATGCTGTTTAGAATTTGTCCTTGAGCCTTGTGACAACCACCTAAAGCATACTCATTATTATTTATTGCATGCACTTTTAAAATAGTTAAGTCTCTTTCAAACTCGCTGCTATCTACAGCTAGTAATCATTAACTCAGAGTAAAACAACTTCAACATCTCCTGGTTTGAAAGTACAGCAGAACCTTGCTAAGTGTCTTAATAGGCAGAGCAGTGATTGAATCTCTGCTGCCAGTATTTCAAAATCTCTCCGGGTGATGTCTTCAGAAGTCCATGAATTAGAGGCAGGCGCCAGCTTAAAGAATAAAACTTCTATTTTGTCTTTGAGAGAATCCAGCTTTCTCACTTGGCAGGAAAGCAGGCACTTAACACTCATTGCAACTGAACCGTGTCTGACTTTGAAAACAATTTGTAGGAAGATTCAGTGTTGAGGAAGAAGAGTGAAGGCAGAGTGGCAGCTTGTCCTCCAGCCTGTGTGGAGAGGGACTAACCTGGGCACAATCACCAGTGACCTGTGTAAATTATATTGCCAACAGCCCAGGATTGCTATTTAGGAATAATCTAATTATGCACCTGCATTCCCCAGGTGATTCCCAATGCTTAGAACACCTTTGTTTATACACACACACATCTATACACACACATGCATATCAGGGCATATATATGTAAAAGTTACATTTTATATAAATATATTTTCAATTATACACACATGCAACATAAGCCTTGCTTTCCTGAGTAACTAGAGGTGATAAAAAAGGAAAGGGAGTAAGTATAAAAAAGAATCCTTATAAAATATTTTCTGATCTGATATTTGATGGTTTTTCCAGGGCACTGTGATTTTGAGCATACAGTGTTAATGTCCTCGATGTTCCTGTCGAGCTCTGAAACATTCAGTTAATTATTGAGCTACTGGTTAGATTGGTCACATACATAATTTTGGATAAGGTCAGCTCTTAGTGCACGTTATTGCCATGTGCACCAAAAGAGGAAAAGCATTTGCATTTTTTAATCCACGTATTTGAGCTCTTTGTTTTTCATTGTCGTTTAATATTGAAAAAGTAATCTAATCACTGAAAAGTGGAATTTCAGCTCTCATTGTTTTTATCTTCTGATGCTTTCAAATGTTCAGACAAGAAAAATTAGGGTCAAATATATACATGGAATAAAAGTATTTTTAAAGTCCTGAACTGTTTTTGAAAATACTGTTTGCTACTGGAGCAATCTTTTTGTATTTTTAGGTCTCTAAGTTAATTGAAATTAATTATTTGCATATAAAAACCCCATATGATTGAAGTAATATTAATGGAAACAATATCACTTTATTTAATTCTCTAGGCTGCTTCAGCTATGAATCAAGACTCAGAAAATGTGTGATTCCTTTTATAAAGATCCTCTCTAGGATGAGATAAATGAGAATGAATTAACGTTTCATCTAAGTAAGTGGGACATATCCCCTGTGCCGGGCTCTGGTCAGCTGCAATCCTGCACAATGTGCAGCTGCTCCATAAACCGTCTGCTTGGTCAGGGGCTCCCTGTGGGTCACAGCCCGCAGGGACATAGGAGGGGCTGAGAGATGCATCAGGCTCAGGGAGGTAGAACATGCTCCACATCTACCAGGTGCAAGCCTGAGCTGCTCCCTCACCTCTCCAGCAGCATTTGTAGCCTCAACATTTCAGGTTCCTGTGGCCAAGATGTCTATGAAGTTCAGCTACAGCACTGGCTCTCTTCGGTGCGGCTTTATTTCCCCCTCCCCCTGCCCCTGTGATCTGTTATTTAAGTAGATCATTAAATTGATCAGGGGGCATATTTTAATCATTAATGCCTGCTATAGTACGCATAAGAATCTCATTTAATACTTTCAGTTACTCAATGTCAAACTCATTTTCACCAGGGGCCACATCAGCCTCGCGGTTGCCTTCAAAGGGCCGAGTGTAATTTTAGGACTGTATAAACGTATATGTATAAACATACATATATATATATATATATACACAAAAGGAAATAATTTCCACACCTGTAAATAAAGCTGAAATAACACTTTTTATGTATGTTTCAGAATCTTCAAAAAACCCACTGACTTAATGGAAATATTAGGCATTTGTATTCCTTTGGGCATTCAGCCTATCTGAATACAAATTAAAATAAGAAACTATATCAGACTTAAATTACATATATTATACACTAATTTGTTTTAACAGTTAAGATACTGAGGAGCACATGTTTCAAAAGAAATGAAAGAGCATTTGGATTTTAGAAATGTGCAATATGATTTTAATCACTGTCTAGAAATGCTTTTCCATGTTTGTAAAGGTGCTGTGTATTGTAGGAATATGGTCAACAAAGACATGCAGGAAAAAATGGGCAGTATTTTACAAAGCAGCTTTAACTAGACCGCTTAAATAGTTTAACTAGTCTGTTTAAATAATTGAGACCTAATTAGGTCGAAATTATTTAGACTAACATAGCCTTTTGAAGCATCATGTGTGGTCAGCTCTTAGAAGAACAGGCAACAGCAGCAGCTGAATGTAACATCACTGAGATGGGTTTGAATCTCAGATTTCCCTGAACTGGTCCGGGCCACTTCTACCACAGCACTGACGCAGCACAGAACGGACAACGTCAAGCACATGAGTTTAACTCACATTTGGTACACCCGCCTTGAGAGGGAGGGACAGAGAGGGAAACCTACTGCCCGTTTCTTCATTTACGCTAAAAAAATATTAAAAACAAGTGTAGTTTAGGCCTGTGTAATGTCACAGTTTTTCACAGCATGAATAGACAGCACAACGTATCCTGAGCATCTCTGAAGGTCGGCAGTGCCGGCCACAGAGTAACATGTGATGGAGTTTTAAAAATAGACATCCTGGGCAGATTTTAAGTGTTCTTTAAGCAATGTTCAAAAGAAGAGCTCAACTTAAGCCCAAATAAACCTTTTCTGAAAGGAGAAGGGTAAGAAGGGTCAGTTCGTCACTCACTTGCCAAAACCATAAATATAGCAACGGTGTCTTTGCACGTCCCAGGGAGACATCTGATCCAATTAATTAAATAACAAAGCAGCTGCCAACTGGTAATGAACAGCTCTTCATCTAAATAGTATCCTCTGTAAGTATTATCCAAATATTACTTAGAAAGTGGTAGATATCACTAATGCCTGAAAAGATACCAAATGCTCAAGTACATAATTTGGATTATTTTCCAAGCAATTAAGAAAAATACAGGACTTAGTCTTAAATGTGACTAGGTTATAATGTATTTCAGCAGAATGAGTTTGAGCTCATCTCTATGTTTTCCCATACATACACAAAAGAAGATGCAGTGACAGTGAACCACTGTAAAGATGTCAGCTTGTACCAAGCAGAATTTCCTATCAATTATTTCATTCTTATACAATTATTTATTGCTGAATGGTACAAAGTTTGCTTACCTGTAGACACCAGACGTGAAAATAATAAATGTACATGCATACAAGCACAGGCATGTAGGTATTTTTGTATGTGACATTAGCCCATTGGTTTTGCTCTTTGTTATCTCAGCACTAAGCTCATCAACTTTTAATACTTGTTTTAGTACATATTTTTAAAGTAGAACAAAAATAAAGTTACTTGTGTAGTTTCAAAAGTACAAGAAATTGAAATTGAAAATGAAATAGGTAATTCTGGAGACAGTGAATCTCTAGTGCCAAATTAAAACTTGGAAAATATAAAATATGTATTCCTTAATGAAAGAACTATTTATACAGGCACAAATTAAGAAAACAGATGACAGTTCAATTTTTGATACCTGTCAATGAGTAAATTTTATAGAATGAGACATTTTGAAAGGGAGAATTTCAACCCATACCCATCCAACTGCTTGCATTCTGCCATGTGTTTCATTGAAAGCCCAGCACTTACTCTCTAATTGTAAATTCTGCTTTCTTTTTTTTTTTTTTTTTTTGAATGTTTGCACGATAATGAGAATCCATGCTAGTTTTCTGTAAAATGCCTGCAATTAATAAATTATGACTTATATGTAGAAAAAAATAGTGGCATCTAGCTGCTTAGCCCTTTTGAACTGGGAACAATGTAAAGAGGTAAAATATGGTTTATGTAGCAGATAATATAAAATCAGTGTAAGTAGGTGTCGAGGGTTTTGATTGCGGGGTCACAATAAAACCCTGGCAGATGTATTGTTGACCTCCTCTCTTCCTCCCCTTCCCCCTTTTGCTCCACCCTCTCCCCCCTTCCCACTCAGGACAGGCGATCAGGAGGAAAAGAAGCACAGAGAGAAGAGAGTTGGAAAAATTAAAAATGTTTTACTAATGCTACTAATAGGAATAGAGAAAATAATACAAAATATACAAAACTAATCTTGAAAGTCTCAGCAACTGCAGAGCTGGCACCCGAAGTCTTGGATTGGACTCTGCAGCTAATCGGAGCTGGATTCAGTCTCTCACTAGGCCTCAGTTCACAGGGGTGATTAGCAAGGTCCTCTCCTAATGTTTGCCGTAAGCAAAAGAGAAAAAAGGGACGAGATCCTCATGATCTCCCACTTTTATATGAAGTGAATGGAATGTTATACACAGTTGGTCAGTTTCTTGGTCACCTGTTTCTCGTTGCCCCTCATGCGATGTCCATCCATGCTTATCAATAACTTCGCATTCCATTGCTAGGTTTACCAAAACATGTATCTGGTTCTCCAGGAAAATGCAGCTAATATGAAGGCTTTAGCTGACAGGCAAATTCACTAAAAGAGAAACTCGTTTTTTAACAAAACCAGGACAGTAGGAAGTACTTGAATACAGTAACATCCACAGAACGTGGATGCACAAGGTAAAAATAACATCATTGTGAACAGAATAGTTAGCAGCAGTCACAGCACATGAGCTAGCTACCTAGCAAGGAGTTTTTAATTTTTTTTGTGGGCATCATGGCAAAGAGGATTTTTACGGAGTGATGTGATGAGATTGTCCATGCTTTGAGGATGGCTTTAACTTGAGCAGACTAACTCAGCTGCACTGTAATGCAGGGGATGGGAAATACAAAATTCAGATTTTGTAAAGAGTGTAGAACTTTGTTACATGGACAAATTTGACCAATCCTTCTTTCAGCTTCCACTAGAGCTAGGGAAACACACGCATTTTAGTATGCTTCAATACATGAAGGATAAACCAATCTGAAGTGAAAAAATAATGAAGTTTCCCTTCAAGCTGGTCTGTGATACAGATACTGATTGGAAAATATTCTTATTTACAATAATCAAAAGGTTAATACTGTATGGCTACTTGTTTACACCTGTCTCATTAACTATGAGCAGGTTGGTTGAAACTAAGTCAGCAAGGTTACAGCTGGATACTCAAAATACCTGTTCAACTATTACTAGGAGAACTAGGCCCCCCCAAGGCTCCCTGCACTGAAGTTGCTCAAACTTCAGCAAATTTGTGGGAAAGAGTGTGCTTGGCTCAAAGTCCATGGCCTGCAAACTGCTGGTGGCTGGGAGAAGATTTGTGTGAATATCATTATCTGCTCATCCTGCTCTTAATCTCTTATCTAGATGGTCAGTGTTATCCATTGCTGTCTCTGGGTTTTGGAGGAAGCACAATGCCAGGTCAACGAGTGAAGCGGATACAAGCAGCTTCTAGCCCACCTCCCAGTGTAATATAAAGCCCATATAAATCAATTTAGTATAAAATCAATGGAAAGTAAAGCCCTCGAGATGAAGACATATCAAATATCAAGCTGATAAGTTACTGCACTCAATCATAGCTGGATCTTAGTCTGTGGACTGTCAGTAGGATGGTTAGGACTTTTGGGTTAAGCAGTCAGCAGCTGCAGTTGTGTATGTGATGTTTCTCTTTTCTGAAGTTGTTTTTCAAAATCTACGAATCCTGCTTAAAGACTGGATCTTAATCCTGGGTCTATATTACCATTCTGGAAATGTGTAAACAGATAGTGGAGGTCCTCAAATCTGTCCTAATACATCTCTAGGTTGCTTTCTTCTTTTATGCATATAGTTTTCTTCTAGAGATTGGTTTCTTAACCATTTTCAGATAATAAAAGTATGAACTGGAGTTAAAAAAGTGGTTATACCACCACTCCTACGTCAGTACACACAGCTTATGTGCCTCCTTTGTGTTGGAGCAAGGGTCCGTACTCCTATGAGCTAGCTGAGAAGTGTGATGACACAGAATTATTCGTTTCTTGACCTTCTTTGCTGTGCATTTGAGCCCCTGCTTAAGGGATGTAGCATGGAAGCTCCACAATTGGTTTGTGAGCCGATGCTTAAGAGTATTGGGATTGAAGAAATAGTTGCCAGTGCCTGCAGAAAGGCAGTGGGAAATTTAAGACTCTCTCAGTGAGTCTGTAATATCATTCTACCCTCCCAGTAAGCCTGTAATATAATTTCTTTTAATTTTGGGAAAGAAATGGAGAAGAAAGTCAGAGGAAATTTCACCGGGAACAGTGAAGTTGTTCTGATGAACAAAGCAGGGAAAAATCAAATCTATGCTAACGCAGTTGCTGTTTACCGTAATGCTCAGAAGCTGAGAATGACTGAAAGCAAGGATGACTGTGTGGTTAAAGCAATGACGCCCGACTCAGGAAATCTGAGTTCATTTCCTGGCTTTGCTATCTCTCTTCAGCTTTGCGCAAGAGATTTAATCTCTCTCTGTTTTTTTTGTTTGTTTTTTTTTTTTTTTTCCCCTTCCTGTACCACAGGGGAGCAATTATGCCTCAGATTGATCTAAAATAAGTGCATTAATGTGGCTGTTACATTTAGGTTCAGGCAAAAAGCTTCAGTTCTTGTTCCTTAGTTTTTAAAAAAGGCATTTCTGCTGGTCATAGGGCAAATGTACTGGAGTCTTCACGCCCTGTGTCTACAAAGATGAGAAGGTGCTTGCAGTGCCTGGGCTGACACCTGCGAGCAGGTCTTACACCCTGGCAGTGCGCCCAGCTCCTAGTCAAGAGGCTGCGGCAAATGATGCTTATCAATTACAGGGTGTTTATCAGTTACAGGGCGTTTTCTTTCTACATGAACATAGCCTGAAGCTTTCTTCCTCTGAGAGGCCTGGTGAAGCAGGCAGACAAAAAATTAGAAATAGCGGCAGTTAAAACTTCTGAGAAAAATGTAACTTTGAAAATCTGAAGCTGAAGCACAGTGACATGGATGCTGAGATGGTAAGATGTGTGAAGATCCCAAACCACAGGAGATGCAGCAGCACAAGCCCCAGAGCAGCATGCCAGGAAAAGCATTGGGGTATAAATACTGAGGTGGTGAAACAATCCTGAACCACCTCACAAAACCACAGGTACATGATTTCCTGCACCTTGTGTAAGTTTTTGATACTGTTAGTGCCTTTGATTCCTGGCCCAGGCAGAAAATTTTAGGAAATTAAACTCACAAGTCCTGTGAGCAGCAACATGGAGGAAGGCTGGTGTGCTGTGGATGTGCATCTCACTGGTGACCGCAAGAGCCCTTCCAGGCCCTTCATGTAGGCAGGACACTCTTGAGGCCACTTTCCCATGGGAGCACTCTCCATGTCTCTGAGCTAATGACACTCACAGGCCTATTTCCCTCACACTTTTAAGAACCAAATTTTTATTTGCATCAATCAACGGGCTCACTAATTGTTAGGGCACACTGGAGGACATAACCTCATCCAGGTGTTCCTGCTCCTGCAGGGGGATTAGACTACATGATCTTTCGAGGTCCCTTCCAATCTCTAACATTCTGTGATTCTGTGTGCCGTGGCCAGCTGGCCTCACGGCTTCGAGAGCCCGGTGCGATGCAGTGCCAAGGCCGCGCTGCAGCCCGCCACGCCGGCGGGCACGGGCAGGCGCCATCTCGTTGGCGGAACCCAGTGCCAGCCTGGACCCCGTCACGGGCGCGGGGCGGGCGAAGGAGGCTGGTGCGGCCCCGGGCCCGGCGGTAGGCGGCGGCCCGCTTGCGAAGGCGCCCCTTGCTCGGCCGCCGTTCCCGGCCGCCCCTCTCAATCCGCGACCACGCGAAGAGCCGCTGGCCCGGTGACGCGCGCGCACAGACCCCACGCGCCACGGGCGGGGCGGGACCCAACCGTCGGGCGCGCGTGACGTCAGGGTGATCCGAGGGGCGCGGAGGGGCGTAGGCAGGCGGCACGCGCCCTACCCAGGGCATGCGCGGCGGGGGCTGCGCGCGACGGCCCTCCCACCGCGGGACGGGGCGGGGCGGGGCGGGCGGTACCTGAGGGCGCAGAGCGGCCTGAGCCGGTGATAGCGCCGGCTGCGCCCCCGTAGCGGTGAGTGCCATCTCCTCGCTCCCCTCCCTTTCCTTCTCGCTTCCCTCCCTTTCCCCTCGCGGTGGCCCGCGCTGCTGGGGGTCTCCTTGCCGGCAGCGGGGAGGAAGCGGCTGTTGCCTCCGCCCTGCGCGGTCCTGCCGGCGGGGCTGGGGTCGCCGCCTCGGCCGGGGGATGATGCTGCGGCGTCAGCTGCCGCGCAGGCCACGGGAGGCTGGGGAGGGCCGGGCGGGCGGGGCGGCCCCCTGCGTGTCCCTGCCGGGCGCAGCCTTCACCTCTGCAGCGGCCTGAATGTCAGCGGGGCCGAGCCACAGGTGCGGCCTCCCCGGCTGCCCGGGCGCTGGCGGAGGTGCCGGCCGGGCCCGCGGGGTCCGGGGCTGGCGCTGGGCTGAGTCAGCCGCGCTGCTTCGGGAGCGACCGGCAAGCTGGCACGGCAGGCCTGCGCCTCTGCCCGGCCCCGCTTTGCGGTGGTTTATGTGTCTTTTAATTCTCAGTTTGTTGAGATGCATCTGTGGGTATATTGAGAAACAGCTGCTGGGCGCCCTGGTCACAGAGATCTCATTGTAGCTCCAAAGAAGAAGCAGCAAAAATACCCAGTATGTGATTGTTCAAAGACAACAGTTCAAATAGTAATGGTGGAATATCTACTTCAGCCTATAATCTGTTCAGGTTTCATGTATAATAACAATGGAATGTTATGTTCATTATGATGGTTTTGCTTTAATGACACTAAGACTTTGCTTTCATCATCCAGAGCCCGCTGTTAACATCGTTTTCTGTCAAATGTACTTTGACACACAATGAAATGTGGGCAACTTCAGCCTTTAACTTTGAGTTGGAGGAAGCTGAGCTGTTTGTCTTCAGTTAAAGAAAGCAAAACTGAATGGGAACTTTATGCTGTAGCGGAGCGTTAGTGGCCAGGCAACAAATTAAGGTAAGGATTGTAGATCTGGTACTCTATCTGGTGTGTTGTGTAAAGATGTTTAGTGCTTTTCAGGGTAACTGATTCAGTTTGTAGTAAGTTTGTTCCTGGTGTTTGTGGGCTTTGAGTGTTGCTTTGATGCAGAATAGATTTTTTTTTTTGTTATGGAGGTGTTAAAAGCGAAATGAAGTTGGATCTGATATCTTGTTTTGTTATGATTTTATGACTGAGAACCACTTCAAGTATTCTCTGAAACTTTAAAGATATCTCTTCTGGACTAGTCAAAAATACAAAACTCTTCATTTTATTAGTGTGAGGCAGTAAATATTTACATATTTTGGTGAGACTGAGTGAAATTTGGCAGATATTTTTCTCAGGTATATAATGATCACATAACTCTAAATTCTGTGGGCCCATTTTGAATTTAGTGCCTCCAAGCTGAAGAGGTGAATGTGTAACAAATGGAACATTAGTAATAACCAGCTACCTAAATGTTAACCAAGGATTTACATAAATATACAACTTTCAGTAGAAAAAAAATGTTATAAAGTCGAAGTTTAGTCTTCGCTCACGGTTAGGCCTTACCATTGTAGCAGTCTCAATGTTTGGGCTGCAAAAGCTGCTAACTATTGTCCTTTAATTATAAAGATATTAAAACAGTAGAAATGTTTGGTGTTTAGAAGATTTCTATATTCAGTATTTTTAACCGCTATAGCACTATGTGTTTTTGAACTGAAGGAATAACATATATGAATATAGGAAAAATTGAATTGTAGTGATCTCATTTAATGTATTATTATACTAATGAGTAATCCTGTTTAGTGGAACGGTTCATTTAAAAGCTCACTGGAGTAAAACCTATTACTTTTGGACCTGATCATCCTTTAAGAGGGATTGGTTATTTGGAATAAACCAGTTACGAAGTGGTGTTGGCACTGGCTCTCTAGAGAAAAAGCCATCATGCATTCGTCTTCAGATGAACATTGCTTGCCTAAAATTGTTAGAAAGTGAAGATCTCTTTAAAATGGAAGAGAGATGAAAGGATAAAAGATTCTGCAAAGGCAACAGCTGCAGCAGTGGTTCTGGTGATCTCTTTTAGCCACTATTTGGAAGTGTAAGCAGCAGCACCATCTTCTTAATTAGATGCTTTCAGGCAGGGTTAAATTCTGTGCCAACAGGGATACTAAGAAGGTGAAAATACTAATGGCGCTTTTGATAATTAGGTTTAAAATCCTGTATTGTGTTTCAGTTGAAGTAAGAAAAAAAGCTTATGTGAATCTCTAGATATCTGAACACATGTATGTTACAATAAAATCCCAACAGCATTAAAGTATTTATTCCAAAGTTGAAGTTTAGCTAGTCAGTGTAGGTCTTTGTGTTTCTTCGTACCTCTGGGACACATACCCCAGCTCATGCTTAAACTTCTATCTAATAGGTGCAATTTGGAAGACATTATGAGAATATTGTTTCCTCCTTGATCAAAGTGGCTTGATTTGCAGAGACCCAGACTTTGCTTACTAGCTATTCCCTGTTCTAAAGGGAGGATTCAGCTGGAGCAGTTCTGCTGATAATATCCTATAGTAACTGAAGCAAGAAAGTCTTCTCAGAGTGGGGGATGCTTATCCCTGGTCACATGGGGAACTGGTGTCACGAGTTCTCAGTAAAATGCCTTTTTCACTACAGATTGTTAGGATTTTCATGAGCACTTACTCTGTCATGAGCTGAGGTAGTCTTCTGCAGAGTGCATTTTAATGGCTTTGATTGAAGCAGAAGTATGGTTGATGTTGGCAAGATTCGTGCTGCAAGGAGGCTTGGCTTCTTAGCCAGAGGAAAATGGCTGATAAGATTTTACTTTTATGTGCTGGTAAAACAAGTTATAGGTCCGGAATAACCCTTAAATTGCAAACAATTTGTGGATTTATTCCCTGAAGCAAAAGAACTGTGCTTTCAGCCTCATTAGCCCAGATGGCTTGTGACACATGCAGCACAAGTGATGTGTCAAGGGAGAACTGAATATCTAGGGTTCTCTTGACTCATCAATATGTTGTGTACTTTGAGCTGGAGATTCAAGAATCTCTTCTAGACAGATACAGAGATTCTCACTGCAATGTGATGTGTGTGATACTCATGTTCATTTTGTGCATCATATTAAAGATAGGTTTTACTTAAATGCGTTTTTTCCGATGCTATATGACGAAATTATCACAGAGACATATTAACATCATCTCAGTATGGGAAGCTTGCATAGGTGTAAACTTGGCAAGGCCAAAGCTACTGCTGTTAGTAGCAGGAGATTTGCAGAAAGGAGCAGAACCTCTCATTCTGCATAGCCTTGTCTATCAGTCAACAGAGTCAAAAGAAACATTAATCCCTCTCTGTAAATCTTTCAGTCAAGGAAGCTCTCTGAGATGGTAGTTTATAAAAATAACACTTTACCATAACTAAATTTGAGATCTTTAGTAAACAAAGCAAATTGTATGTATCAACTTACTTTAAATTCAAGTAAAATATAAACATAGATGTAACTATGTAACTCCAAAAGTTTCTGTGGGAGAAACTGATCCTGTGGACAAACTGTCACTAAGTAGCTGAAGTTACATGTCAGTTTCTTTGAGAATTTTTTTTTTTTTTGGTCAGTTGCAAATGAATGATGACATAACAAGTATCTGTGTCTTCTACATTGTAGAAAACTGACCTTGGTGGGTAAGTTTAGATGTAACTGTTTGTGTTCATGTATGAGAAAATCCGTAAGAAAATAGAAAACATGCTTTAAAATGCTTACAGAAGGCTTCCAGTCTGTGATTAAAACATGTTGATGTTTGTTGTGCTGTGATATACTTGCAAAGTTGTTTGATACTGGAGTATTTTTAGAGAGTTTGGTTGTAAGATTGGCAACTGATTTATCGCAATCGAATCACACACAAAAGCTGTAGGTGTCCAGCACTAATGTAATTAAATTCTATAGTAAGTAATTGACATGTTGACGATGTGGTTCAAAAATAAGCAACTTGGAATTGAAAGCTCTTGTGTGCCAGTATATGGCTGCAGTATTTTTGGTTAAGGGTGGATGTTGAAGAGAAGTTAAACTTCAGAGAATATAAGTAATTCACTATATGAAAGTAATTCACACAGATATGAAACAAGCTGATTGATATAACTGGTGTGTTTGGTAGCAAGCAGAGCAGATATCAGTGGCCAGTTCTTGCAATCTAGGGAGTTTACAAATAGTTTTTCTCAGGAATCTGTGCAAGGCAATGGGGTAACATTTAAAAGAATTATTAGTAGGGCTCTGGAACTCCTTAATCAAGGCAGTCATGGATGGAGAAAGTTTGGGGGCTCAAGGACAGGTTGGACAAGATAACGGAAGAGAGATCTGTGCAGGGTTCCTAAACAAACTACATCAAATTTGAGAAATCCTATGACTTGAAAATAGTTCAGTGTTGAGGAAGTTGGCACATTTTGTGCTTGCCGTGTTCATCTTGGTGCATTTTTTTTTTAAGGCTACAAGAGGAGACAATGTGACTTTTTATTCACTGCCTTTAAAATAAGATTGACTGCTGGAACTGTGTGTCTGAGCTGGAGAATTGAGTCAAGACATTGAATTGCATTGATTCAAACCCAGAGAAATATCATGATTTATATAATATTTCAAGCCTATCCAGACTTCACCCTTTCTCGAGAGAGGTTTTAAAGATTTTTTTTTTTTTATTATTTTTTTATTTTTTTGGTCAGTCCTTTCCTGGTCTCTTTTTTTTTTTTTTTTTTTTTTTAATTCCAGCAGTGGCTGAATTAGCAATTAGCAATTTTTTTTTTTTAATATGTAGCACTGATTTGACATGTTCTTGTCTCAAGGTCGTGATCATGTGGAAAAAACTAAACTATATTGAAATACCATTGGCAATATGTAGAAAAGAAATTTCTAGAATTATTTTCTTATCTTCCTTCTGCTTATTCTTGTCTAGTCTTGCTCAGTTATCATCTGTGAACCTCCTCAGGCTTTACTGAAGATATCTCAGTAAAAGTGAGTCTATGAATTACAGGCAGTCTCCTTGAATTATCTCTGCTTGTCATTCAGTTTAACCTATAACTAGAATTTTTACTCCGGCAGCAGTAGAAAGAATGAGCATGTGTGGCTGAAGGGGAAAAAATAAGATCTTATTTGTGGTAAGGACAGCCTCGCTGCAGATTTAAACTAATGAGAATGCTTAATCTTAAGATACCTACATAAACTGTTCAGCAGTGGTTCATATGGGTAGTATTGTTTCTGTCATTAGTTATTATATAATCAATACAAAATGCATTGAACAATAAATGTTTGTACCACTGTAAGAGGGTTTTAGCTCGATACAGCTCAGTGTTCTCAAATGAGGAAGATGGACTGGATGACTAAACAAAGTAGTGGAGTAGGATAGACAAAGTGACAGTCTAAAAATGGCTATTTCCATTTGTAATCATTTGTTTTCAAAGTCCCATGTGGATTCCAACCTGCCTGTTCTTATCAGCAAGAAAATCCTGTTCCAGGTAGAGTGCATTGCTAAAGTAGCAGAAAACAGTAACTGGAAGCTGACTCTTCAGTTTGTTGCTGAAGCAATAGTGAAGTCTGTCTTGATAGAGTTAGAGATAGGAGTGGTGTGCAAGAATCATTTGGTGACAATAAATCATTCTGAGGGAAAAAGGAGGCTCCTCTAAGTGGAAATATTTGGCAGACAACAGCAGGTCATTCCGGCTTGTTTGCAGAATGACATTGCTTTTATGTCTGAACTCACAGACAGATTAATCTGTTTTGTAAGAATAAACTCAGAAATATTGAAATTACTAATGTGAAATGCTGTTGCTGAAGGAATAATACTATCAACAAAAGCAGTGGCCTGTTTGTGCTATCAGTTGCTTTGCTGACATAATCACAAAATTTTTGAAAGGAATGATTGAGGTCCACCATTTCACTTCTAGAAAGCCTGGATTCTAGACTGTGATTGATGTTAGAGATTATTCAGTCAATCTTAACTACAGCATGAAATTTAATTTGCTTTTATGATATAAATAGTGATGTCAGTTTTAAAACTTTTCTGAAAGGCAGCTATCTACGTCAAATGGGAAAGGTCAGAGTTTTTTGAATATGTATGTACGTGAATATATACATATACACAACTATGGATTATGTTCCAGGATAGAAATCTTGCCAGATACAAGAACAAGGGAGTAATCTAGATGTAGATGTGCTTTATAGTCATAGTACTTCTGTGTGTGTGGGGAGAAATAATGTTTGAGGGATATGTTAGCTTAGTTCTTTTCTTCTCTGCAGCCATATGATTTTGTCTTTAGGCTGCAGAACATTGGATCTGTAAGGCAGACAGCCTATGTCACTTTCTAGTTTGTTTTTCCTGGTTTTATTTTTTATCTTTGAAAATTTGATAACAATTTAAATTGAATTATGTCATCAAATAATTGAAGCAAATAAAGACTCATTGTATCTCTTCACCAACAAAGATTTTAAGAATAATAAATCTTTGGCAGCTTAAGAGCTGTTAAGCTACCATGGTGAAGAAGCTTGGTCTGCATGACTTATGCACTAAGGTTAAATCTGTGCAATTGGTTCTGTTCACAGAAAGCTGTTCCTTGTGTAACATAACAAATGAAGTAATCCACATAATTTAATTTCTTCTAGCAGGAGTGTTTCTGCATTGGAGCTAGGTATATCCGTCATGGCTATGTAAATTGCTTCTGCTTCTGATTTATTATGGTGTGTCCTGCCTGCCTCTTACAGTGCTCTGGAAGCAGTTCTTGGGGTTCAACCATTTTACGTAGTGCTTTTGTCAGCTGCACCTCGTGTTGCTGGATTTCCAGTGAAAGCCTTTTTGTGTTCTGGATCTTGTGTTTTGTAGAGTTGGTTGTAAATGCAGTGCACAGTGTATATATGTGCAGGTGTGGATTTGACATCATGAGGTCAGATTTAACAAGGTACAACTGCTACATTTGGATGAGTGATTGGAACAGTGCATGAAAGCAAACTTAAGGAAAATCCAATGCCTGTCAGTGTCTAAGTCACCTTTAGTTCTTACTAAAGGCATTTTCCAGAACTTGGAAAAAATCAGAATAGACCTATGTTTATCTTTGTTGTGGCAAGAAGGCAATTCCCTTTTGAAGAAGGGAATCAATGACTTCTTCCAAAAGGATGCAGCAGATGATTGGCAGCTTCAGAGAGGAGTTGTACCTCTGCAATGCGTTATTCCGATGGCTGGCTGACCTCTGTCCCTGAGAATGGTTAGGCTGTCAGCTCTAATGCAGAAAAGACTAAGTGTCACTGTATTTCACATCTTACTTGTGAATGAACTGTAATAATCTGTATTAACATTTAAGAGGAATGTGAAAGTGCACTGTTTCAAGTCTATGTCTTCATTTTTGCAGGTCCTGATATTCTTTCCTATTGGGAGTAATAGATCCCTGCCCCCAAATATCTTCTTCCATTTTCTTTTCTTTGTCCTGAAGCTGTTCCCTTTCTGCAGCTGGCTGAGCATCTGAACCCTGACTGCCTTCTTATAAGTCATGTAAGAATGACAAAAATCAGGGCAAATTTGCCTATTTGAGAAATGACTGTTTTTAACAAAATCTTAGGGGTTTTATGATGACTCAAATCCTGGTTTGTTTCACCCTTTTGGTAAGGTTTGATATAAAAATTCAGGGTTTAAAATATATAGTGTCTTTATTTTACTAATATGCAAAGCACAAGTGGACAGACTGTTAGAAAGCACACATTTCTGGGCAGATGGCACTTAGCCCCCCACCCCCTTTTTTTTTTCCCTTGAGGTGACCCATACTCAGTGTAAACGTGGCCCTAAGGGATGTGAATGGAGTTTTTGATTCTTGAATTATTCTGGTAGCTTTCTTCTGCAAAATAGAGATGCGTTTTTCTATTTATTTTTCTCCAGTAAGTGCTTGTGTTCTCTAGTCTTACAAAGCATTAAGAAAACATATTCTGATGAATAAGAACAAAGTTTTTAAAGATTGCAAAAAATGTCACATCTTTTTGCTGTATCAACTAAAGATAATGTTCAATGTTAAATACAGAAGCCCAAATCTCTTAGTGATGTCTTTCTTGTTCTGTCTTTTATCTCTGTTCATTATCATGTTCTGCTCATATTCCTTGACCTAGTGCATTCTGACTGATGGTACATAAAATTCATCACAACAGCAGCTTGGATAACTGGTTTACTTGGTGGTTGATCAAACTTTGCAAATGGGTAGAACAGCATACCTAAGTGTGAAAGAGGCAGAATAGAAAAAAAAGTTATGTCTAAACTTTCTATGGGAACAGAATCTCACAACTTAGACGAACAGAATTGTTTTGGAGAAACAGAACAATAATCACTGAGTGTCTTGGAATTTCTTTATGACTACAGTACCTTCAAAAGGCAGATTGCCAAGGATGCCAGTATTAATCACTGTGCATTTTGGAATAAGAAGTGGAGGGACACTAAAATTAATGTATGCCTTCATAAAGCATTGAGAATTGATTCAAAAACAGAACTGTTTCAGAGACCCTGGAGACAAAAGTAAGGAAGGCTTGGAGGATTTTACTGCAGAGCTGATAAATCTTACTGGATCTTGGAGTTAAGAGAAAGTGTGGTTTTGTTGTTGTGGGGTTTTTTTTTGGACTGAACTGTAGCCCATCTGTGCAGGCTAAATAACAGAAAAGAATATGTGACAGTTGTAAATACTCAGAAACTCAATCTCAGAGCCATCAGGATTTCTAGTTGTATTCTGATCCAATTTAATTCATACAACATGCACAGTTTTATCAGGATTCATCATCTTTAATACTTCAGGGCTTGTTCTGCTCAGAGGAGGTGTTTGCTGTTAAGCTTCCATGCCCCTCTTAAAGCTTAAAATTGACTTTCAGGCATGCTACCCATTTTGCAGTATTCCTACTACTTGCTGAAGCAGCCTTTTTCTGCATCTGTTTCAGTGGCCTCCCTGATTTATTTTTCCCTTATGTCATTCAATACCTCCATATGCTCATGGAAATAAGATATTTTCATTTAACTGTCCTAATGCATTTTTAATTACATTTTTAAGAAAAATAGTTCTTTTAAGTTTCACCATGGATCAGTGGAGAAAAGATCTGCATTCTGTGTGTCCTGAAGAGAAAAAGAAATGCTATAGATAGAAGTCGTGGTGCTAAGACCCAGAGTTGTACAGAGGTTGTTTTTATGACCCACACACAGTTGACAGAGTTGAAATACATGTGCAATTAGATTCCCAAAGGCCATCTGATATGTCTTGATTCAGCAGATGATAATTAAACTACAATCTTTTTCCAAATTGATTAGTTGGTATCTTTTTTTTTGTGTGGACAACATCTTAATTATCATGAAAACCAGTGGGAAGTTAGGTGCAACTACCTTGAATCATGTCCATAGCACCCTGAAGAACTGGTCTTAAGTCTCAGATTTCATCAGGCCTCTCCTGCTATATGAGTGGCGCAGAAAACAGGATGTAGTTGTTACTTAGGGCAGTAGATTGCGTCTGCCTGAAGCTGTCTGCTGGCTGCCACTTACTCTTCAGTTCCCAAGGGCAGGTGTCACTCATTCCCTGCACTGCTTGGGCAGCAGTTGTAACAGTCCTTTGCCCAAATGTAATCCTGTGCCCAAGTAAGCTTTTCACTAGAGGAGATAATGTTCTTACCTTCCTGTCCGTGCTGCTAGTGTACTAGAAATGTGCTTTTGTTTTCTAGGAAAAAGAATGAAGGTCTCTGGAAATTCTAGTACCATGAAGTTGGCAAGATAAATATGTATGAATGTTGGTTAACTGCTGCTTCAGATCACCAGTCACTGAGCCAAACAAGTAGATTAGATAGTATCTTAATTCTTAGACCCTCTGAGAAAGGCAAATAATAGGAGTATAATGTCTGGCTTGGCAAATGTGTTCATTAAACTTCATTGCCTTCAGTAACATCCAGTGCATGATGGCAGAAAAAAGAATAATTCATTTATTCACAGAGCTTCATAGCAGTTGTTCTGTCAGTCTGTCCACACCAAATACCAAAAAAATTGGCTGATTCGTAGTTAGTGTTTGCTGGTATATGGGCACTAATGGATGTAGTGTTTCTGGGTAGGTAAGGAAGCTTGTGTACTGCTGTAGCTGCCAGCTTCTTGCAGGCCTACAGGAAAGTACAATTTTTGCAATCCAAAAGCAGCAAGGATGTGGTGACCCTCCTGGTTTTCCAGCACAATCCTCTTACACAAATATGTTTGTCTTTACCTCAGTTAAAAAAATTCTTCACACTGTTAAGTTACTTTAGGAAAAGCGTTTTAAGTTAGATACTTAGTATTTCTGTTTAGGTGGTCTTAAAATTTACAAGAATAATGAAACATACATCTGAAGCTGTTGGCATAGCAATAGTTGTGCAGAATTGCTCGTCTGTCACCAGATATGTTTAATGTGGCAGCTTTTTATTTCACACTGCTGTGGCAATAGAAGGAGAATTTGGTCCCACTCATAGTAATCTGTTTGGAACTTGAAAATACTGTTAGCTCTCTGATGTCATGGGTCATAGGGATTGCAACATCCTAAAGTGCCCAGACATTGAGATGTATGAACTTTGAGCTGTCTGCTGCTGTAGTAATTATTCCACAGCACATAGGGTGGGGTCTCGGATGCAAAACAAAACTGTGCTGAGGAGGTAATGTATAGGAAAATGCCTTCCTGGTGTTGTTGAAACAGACAGTGAATGAAGTAAAAGTGAATGTTGTCTTTACTAGTTGAAACTAACATTGGGGAGTCTTGTTAAAGTGTAAATAATCCCACCTAGAAAGCACAAAGGAAAGTGAGAATGAATATCCTTTTGCTTATCACCAGGATCTTGAGTATCCTTGAAGGGAAGGATGTAGCAGCTTTTCAGTTCAGATCATACTTCAGAGCAAGTCTGTAAGTTTTAGCTCCTTTTCCCTGGATCATTGTATAAGACTAGGTTCTTTTTAATTAGCTTAATTCCCGATTAAGCTTGTGTGCACTAGATAATATATTTCCCAAGGCAAAGCATATAAGACTTGTTTGACTAAATGTCTGTTTTCAAAGTCCATAGGCTGCTGAAGTCTAAAACTACTTCAAATTTCTTCATAATACAGCAGAATAGGACTTAAATTGTATTGAACTTGAGTTCTGTGGGATGCAGAAATCGTACCATAATTTGCAAGTACTGTGCTTCCTCATAAGGGAATTTCATTGTTAGTCTAATTTCTTGTAATAAATACATGTCAAGATGAGGATGTTTAAGAGAATGTAATAAGAAAATTTCCCATTTTCTGGGAAAAGTAACATCTGCCATACATGTTACTGTTAAGTTTTGAGGTGTTTTTAAAATACATTTCAATGAAACAAATGCAACTTAGATTTAAAAATGTGATGCAGTAGTTAGTCATGTAGCTAATAAAATGTGGACAAGTATTGCTTATCTTTTAATTTAATTATCTGAAGTGTTTTAAGCAATCAGTACAGTTTTCTTGGGGATAATGTTTTGTCTTTCCCTAATTAAGGATAAATGAGCAAGCACCCTTGCTAGAGAACTGAAAGGTCTTCTTTTCAAGTTTAATTTGCAGCACTTCATGGAAGATTAAAGTAATCTAATTAAATGGCCTCATTTAAATTTTGCAGTCACCTAAGAGATGGTAGACAGATGTGAAAAGGGAATTGTCTATAAAGTGTGGAAGTTAAATTAGCAGCTTAATCTAACTTTTTTAATTTAACTTTTTGAATTTGGAAGATTTCTTTACAAGACTTGAGCTTTTTTGCTAGAGTTGGGGTATCTTTTGATGCATCTGTAGTATGATACTTAAGCCCGGCAGTGTTCAAGAAGAGACTGGATGACACCCTTGGACACATGGTGTGAACTGTGGGGTTGTCATATGCAAGGACAGGAGTTGGATTCAATGATCCTTGTGGGTCCCTTCCAACCAAGGACATTCTATGATAGTTGCTGTGAATGAATTCATCATTATGTTAAAGGCCATTTGTTATGCATGAAGTTATTTTTTTAAAAAAGGTGTACTTTATTGCTTTTGCTATACATATTTGACATAATGTATATATCTTTGACATTTATGTTAAAGCATAATGATTTTTTCATTTGCAAAGTGTGCAGGTACACTGTAGGCAAGTTTTTTTATATGGGTACAGACACCTGAATGAGGTGCTGTGAATGCTTTTCTTAGTAGATAATGTTGGTCATGGTGTTTTTGAGACAAGTCTAACATGAAACACCTAAATCCACATACAGGTGTTTATTATACATAATGAGTTAAATGTTTTGCTGTTGCTGGGGTGGGGGAGAAATCCTGGTGTGCTGCTTTGTATGCCTGGGTGAGGGCTTATGTCCAAGAATTCACTCAGTATTTTAAAACTCTGGATTTGTGTGTTTCTAAATGGTAATGCCCTCTACCAGTTGCAGGATGTGGACTCTGATATTTTCACTATGTTAAGAGCCATGTCTCTGAGCATGTTTCTCTTTGTATCTTTCTCATGTAGGTCTACTTCCAGAAGTACAGCTGTGGGGCATCCTATTGATTTACAAAATCCTAAGGGTTGTTCAGTTAGCATGAATTTAATGGCACTTTGATTTTATCTTTAAGTGTTTCTTAGTGAGGTCTTGCAGCCTGCGGAGTGACTCACTTTAAGGTAGTGCTTGCTGTGGTTACACAAGGTATTTTCTGTACCTTGAATAAGTATAATGGTACTTATTGTGTGTTAATTCTCATAATGATTACCACAGTGCCAGCTGTGTGTAGGTTTGTGAAATGAGAAACACAGATTATAGTTTCAGGGAATAACATGTGGAAGACTGAAATACTGTGTCTTTACACCATCGTAAGACCAGCGGGTGGAACTGACTAAAATATAAAATCCAGGCTAGCAAAAGCAAAATATTGTTTTACAACTGTCTTGAAAAATCAGAAACCGGGTCTTGCAAATACAGAATTTAACACCAGAATTGAACTTGTCTTACAATACAACATTGAAACTTGAAGACTTCTCAAGGCCTTATTGTCTGAATTGCAAGTCTGTAATAATAGCATTTAGACAAGTTGTTCATATTGTATAGCCAGGCAAAGCAACAGACTAAGCGCTGTACAGAAGGGTGATACAGACATAGTTGTCCAAATAGTAGGATGGGTATGTAGATGAGTGTGGAAGGAACAAAAAGCAGTATATCAAAGGAAGGAGACTGGAATTCTCAAGGTAAAAATTTTTGAGGCAAAGATATGTCTGTAAAGCAGATATGGCTTAGTAAAGTAAGTATGATATAAAATAGACCGACATGACATAAGTCAAGACACAACAAATCTTCACTAAGGACTGTAGTGGACTCACTGTATTCCACATTAGGTGGATGGGAGTGAAATTCAAGATACAAGGGAATGCATGAATGCTGTAATTATCTTTTTATTTCATACTTTTGTAACTTGAGTTATGTGTTCATGTGTCACTGCACAAAAGTAAAACTTTTGAATTTACTTACTAACACTGACTTTATGCAACTGTTTCCCTGTACCTCAAGTCTCCTACGTGAACAAGAAGATGGAGGCAAAAATCACCAGGAATGCTTATCTTGAACTGGGGATATCAGTAAGATCTAGGGAAAAAAAAAGCTATGGTGAAGGTGGATGATTAGTGATTATTTTGTATCTCATAACATAGACATTGGGGAAACTGAAAAAGAATTAACTTTTAGTCAGATTTTACATTATAGTTTTTCCAGTTTTACATTGCTGACCAAAAGTTTGTGCTCTGTTTTATTTGTGAGATTTTAAAAATATGAAGTCTTAAATATGTAATAACTGTAACATGGTGAAAAATTCAGTTTGCTCAAAAAAGGTTAATAGGAAAAAAAACCCCTCTTTTTAAGCTTGTTTTATAGATTTCAAAAAGAAGAAAATAAAAAGCATTTTATCTAGAGAATGAAAATTGCAAGAGGTAGGTGTGACCTGAATAACACATTACTGCCAAATAACTGCTGGTGACAGGTATTTCTCTAGAGTTTACATCATTTGTATGGGTTACCTGTTATATCACCATGGTATAATTAGGCACAGAAATGTAGTAAACATGCATGTGAATGTACAGAAAATTATGTTGTTTCATGTGTGGTTGATTCAGGTCTAATACTTTTTTTCTTTAATTTACTTTAGATTCAAGCACTGTTTAAGGACCAATGTACCCAATAGCTCATGGAAGAAAAAAATCAAATCAGGACATCCTTGACTTCCAGGCTACCGAAATATGGAACAAAAACTTTAGGAAGTGTTTTGCAACCTATGTCAAATGGGACGGCTGTCAGCTTAGCAGGGAATAATGGTGGCAAAAATTTTGGCAAGCACAATGGCACTGTTAGCATGTCTTCCTTTTCCTTCAACTGGAAAAAATCAAATAAATATCAACTTCATGATCAAAATGGGAGAGAGACCAACTCTAAACATAACTGTAACGAAAAATTAAATGATTCTGAGAAGTATTCGCAATCTCAAGGAGCATTGGGTAGCAATGTGCTCAGGGTGGGTTTGAACAGTACTGCTTCAGTTGCATCAAAAGCAGCAAAGCAAACCAATATGTTTGTGTCTTCTACAGAGGAATTAAACCCAAAGTCTTTGCCTGGACTCTCTAGTTCAGCAAAATTCGCCAAAGGTACCCTGTCAGGAAGGACCTCATATTCCGGACTCAGTGCTCCAAAATCACATTTAAATGGATTTTATGGAAATAGGCCAGTGGTGGGTTTGCAGAGACCTAGAGCTAATTCCAGTGCCACAAGGACAAGTTCAGGAGAAAGCCTGGCACAATCGACAGACAATAGCAAGGCTTTTTCCTGTGAAAAAATGGTAAGATCACAAAGTTTTTCACATTCCATTCAGAATTCTTTCGTTCCCACTGCATCTTTAACCAGGTCACATTCCTTCAACAAAGCTGTGGATCTTACAAGGCCTTATCATAGTCAAAATGTAGCTGCCCGGACATCTCAGAGGCCGACTTTGTTGTCAAGAAATGCACGTCAGTTGGATGTACCCAATGGAAATGAACCTATGAAGTTTGGATTTACCAGGCCCTACTCTGGTATGTCAGCTCCTTCTTCAAAGAAGCCCCCGCTGTCAAATGGATCTGGGTCAGCACCTTCCTTTGGATACAGATTAAGTCGTCCTTCTCTGCTGAAGCCTGCCAGGCAGCGGTTTGCTGGAAATATCATTGTGGGTGGCAGCAAAAGTACAACTCCTGACACATGCATCGTGGACAACTCTGAAATTTCAACAAATATTAATAGAGCAATTGAGAAAAACAGTATTATAGAGAGCAATGCTCACAGAACAGAATCTGATGAGGGGCTGCATGAAAGTGTGGGAAAACATGGGTCAAAAGCCATGTGTATGAGTGATGACGGAGATGAAATATCTATATCTTCTTTGTCATCCTCTGAAAAAAATGATTTGAGTGAAGATTTCAGTGATGATTTCATAGATATAGAAGACCCAAGCAGAACCATAGAAATACAGCAAAAGGAGAGTTGCCTTCAAGAACTAGAGCATGGGAGTATAACGTCGATTGAACCATTCACCTCTCTCAAGGAAAGTGGAGGATCGTGCCGTAATGCTGACGACTGGCTTGATATAAATGTGTCTGGTAAATACTTTATTATGTTCTGTTTGAAACAGGTACTAAATCAAGATTTCATAACTGTAATTAAGTTGTCTTAAGTTGTCTTTTACAATTGCCCATTGCTTGTGAATTGTTTCAGAATGGAACTTAGCTCTATGCTGGCCTGTTGTTGTGTGTGTGTTTGTTTGTTTCTTTGTTTGTTTTCAGTGCTTTTTCTGCCTGATAGTTACTTTTCCCTAGCGTGGCTTTGAAGAGCTCTTTTTCTTGGGGATAAGAGTGAATGATACCTCCTTTGACCACGGTTGTGGTATGGTTGTGGGATTCCTTATATCCTTGCTTTGGCATTCATAACTCTGGACTGGTGATCTTTTAACAAAATTTCTCTTCCCCCACCCCTTCTGCCTCCGTAGGCAAATAACAGCTGTAACTGCTTCTAAGCAGTGGGAATAAGTGTAGGGTGTCTAATTAAATCAGCCAAATTATAAATAGGACTGTCACTGATTTTGTTTGTTTTTCCTGATGCATGCTATATTAATTCTTTAAAAATTAGTGGAAGAGACAGAAGATGTCTTTAAAAGCCACATTTTCTCTGAGCTTCTCATAGTATACACGTTGGGAGAGAAGTCACAGTTGAAAGATTGGATCCAAAGGATATACTTTTGCACCCACCTTCTAATATGTCAAGAAGATACAGAATTTTAGAAAGTAGCTTTCATGATGGGTGAATTAGTGCAGTGTAAAAGGCCAGCAGAGATGTAGGTTGGAAGGTTACTTGGTTGTAGCTACCAAGTCACCTTAGGCCTTTTTCCCCCCTAGGATGAGTGAACAATACTGTAGAATGCTTTCAGATATTTCTGTTACATTACCATTTCATGAAAGTTAATGGACCAATAATACACATCTTAATATTTATTTTTGGAATATTGGATTGATTTTGGAATCTTAACTATTCCTACTTTTTTTTTAAGCAGTGGATGACAACAGTGAAAGCACAAAGCATACTACCGAGAATGTGATTTCTCCAGAGATGAATTACAGAGCTGGGTCCTCTTTTGAGCTTTCTCCATCTGACAGCTCTGATGGCACGTACATGTGGGATGAAGAAGGGCTGGAACCTATTGGAAGCGTCCATCCATGTGGAAGCTATGAATCTTCAGAAATGAACAGCATAGTATGTATTTATGTGCATAACTTGCATAATTACAATGTTTTGAGTTTATTCCTTATTAAGTATATTTTAAAAACAGAATGTATTTGTTTACTTGATAGTTGTTTCCTCTTTCCTCTGTAGTTGATGGTTTTTTGAAACTTCTTGTTTGGGAGCTCCTGTGCCTAGACAGGTGACATTCTGATTAGGCTGTTTACATACATTTTTTTTGCTTACTCTCAAGTTAGGACAGAACAGGTCTGCCCTTATGCCATCTCATGGTAGTGCTCACAGAGAATAAAATAACTAAATTCTGCAAATGGTAGGTTACATATCTCCTACCAGTCTCTAAACCATGGAGTGAAAAAGCAAGAAAATGGCTATCAACTGTCTGACTTCCATCATCTTGTTTCTATGCTTTATAGATATCAGACCCTTTTGACATGACTTTTTTCATTTCACAGTTTATTCAAGTATAGAATCTTCAAGGTAGATATCTGACTCTAGCTCACTGTACCAAGATGCTTTGTTTGTCTCAAATGTGATACACAAGATGTGTCACAACCTTTTTCGTATTGTTAAACTTCTAACTGATCTGCAAGAAACATCATTCAGTCTGAAGGACAGATGGAGGGTTATTGCAGTGCTATGACCCTTGGTTGAGGTCTGGGAACCAACCTTGGGATTTTGTGGGTGAGAGGAAAATATTGTCTGTATGTCCTTCATCGCTTTTCACTGTCCGTATTCCTTTATCTGAACAGACATTTTAGTTGAGCAGCTCAGATTTTATTAATGTGATACTTGCAATCAGAACTTCTAACAAAAAGAATTTGGTGTCATCCATGTGTCATGCTTCATGTATTTTAGGTGTGTCTGTCACCAATGCCACTTCAGTAATGCAGATAGCAGGTTTGGACTTAGACAGGTTTGTGGCACCTACTCAGACTGATTTGTAGTTTTAGTAGGGTTGTCTTCTGTAACCCAAGAGTAGAACAGTAGAGATGTAAGTACATTTTTATATGAAACTATATACAAATTCTCGATGTATTTTTAGCTGCTTGTGGTTTGGTTTGCATTCTGTCTTTAATTATGATATTGAGATGTAGTGCTTAAGAGTTTAGAAATGGTTATTAACTTTTTCATGGTAACTTGTGACCAGCTTAGAAAAGCAGTTTGAGACTTTTCCGGTATGAGCTTTGTGGCTTCATGGATATTTGTAGGGGACAACAAATTTTAATATAGGCCACTACAAAAACATCCTTTTCCCCAGACACATGCACACACATGCCAGGAAAAAAGGAAGTTTTAAAACTTTGTCCTTGATACATTTTAAGTGTAGGTATTTTTGATACAGTGTAATTTATCAAATGAAAAATACTACGGACCAATATTTTTGGACTATATATTTAGGGTTTTGATATATGTGAGCTCTATGCATTAATTTGTGTGTGTGTGTAGAAATAGATAATCAGTGTTCTGATTGACAGATGCTGTTGTAAGCCCTGTGATGCAGAGGTACATTAGAAGCTTTTGATATTTTTGTTCGCTATTTTGGTTTATTTCTTCCTTTGTTGAAAGTAAATAGTTTTTAGAGAGGACTTAACCTAGAAAGTGCATTCATCCATTTTTTTTTTTGATGAAGTGGAGAAAGGAGGAGATTGTAAGCATAACTTACTGATGAATCTAGAAAGTCATGTTTTTTCCACCCATTTTGGCTTTTATCCTGTTAGTGCTGTTCTAGAACTACAGTGCTCACTGTAGTGTGAATTTTTGTCTTAAATGGGTGAAGCATCAATAATACATCTTTTATTTTTACCAGGCAGAAATGCATTTGCAGTCAGCTTGGGTTTTGAGGGGAAATTGTAGCTCTGAAATGTTTGTTGAATTGCCATATAGTGTTGTGCTTTTTAGTTGTTGTGGTGGGGGGTTTTTTGGTGTGTGTGTGTGTTTTTTGTTTTGTTTTCCACTGTGCTTGTTGGTTTTGGTAGAAAGCATGATATTTGCTTTCTTTAGCCTAAAGATTAAACACTGATCATTTTTAATCTAAAGATGCAGAGGAATTTCTGTTACAACTCTCCATTATTTCTGAAGAATTATGTTCCTAGGTAGGTTAATGTAAGCTTTTGTTCCATATTTTTTATTTTCTCTGCAGGCACTGAGTATAAAGACAGGTTAAAAAAATAGAACTGAAGGTGTTGAGATTAATTACTGTGATTAGTCAGCACATCAGACGTTTTGATTGCTGGGAGATATGTGATAGAATTATGCGGTTTCTGTCCTCCAGTGTGATGAGGGTAAAAGCAGTTAATATCTCTGTGTCAAAATCCAGTTGATAAGAGATTTAAGAATTTTGAGCGCTTGAGCTAATACCAGCCTGACTACCCCTTGGAATTAATATTTCCAGGGATATCTCCAAAGCAGACAGGTGGTTGTGGAGTTCCCGTGGCATCAGGCTGGGCCGAGCAGAAGCAGTGTAGCTGAATAACAATTCAGGTAATTAGATGATGAGTAATTGATAGTGTTAGGGCAAAATTCACTTGTTTTTAATTTCCATCCTGCTGTTGTATTCTTAGTCTTTTAAGCTGTTATCATCCTTGGGATCAACAGATATTAAATGCTTTTCCTAAACTTTTCTATAGGTGGCACTGCAGCTCTTACTGAGTAATCTTATATGGGTTTTGACCATTTTTGAAATGGAGAAGAGGAGTGTCTTATACATGATGCAATCAATTGTTTTTGTAGCACACACAGCTTTAGTCTCTCTGGATGAAACGTGCACACCCAATTTCAGTCTTACTGTCCCCACATTTCAAAGTATGGATGCACTTTAATTTCTTTTCAGGAACACTTAACATTGCATTCAGGCCATATTGATACCAACTACAATCTGATGTGGCCTCGTAACTCTAGCTGTCGTCCTTTGTGAGACTGGCAATTTAACAAAGCATCATTTTTCCACTTATGAGGTGCTTCTGAGTAAACAGCATTTCAGTGTTTCTATGTTCTTGGTTCACACCTGTTGAAATGTGTCAGGGTGATGTAGTGAGAATATACTTTTGCAACAGCACGAGTAAGTGACAGGATATTTCCTGTGTTGTTAGTTCATATTGAGATTGGTCAAAATAGAATTCCTTGAAAATAGTTAGGGGGTATTTGAGGATTGTTTTGGTTTTAATTAGAAACAAGTATATTAAACTGATTATGCAAGAATAGAACACATTAGTGTTGTGTAATAAGTCATATTCAGATTACCCCAAAAATCTAGCTAGGTTGTAATTAAAACTTACTGCTGTGTAACCTCATCCAGGTGTTCCTGCTCCTGCAGGGGGATTGGACTAGATGATCTTTTGAGGTCCCTTCCAATCCCTAACATTCTGTGATTCTGTGAAACTTAACTGATCACCTGGTTGGCAGCCCTGCCCATGGCGTTCCTCTGAATTTTGAGGTTATGGTTTGGTTCTTTTCTTGCCTGGGAGTATTCAAAGCCTCCCTATTTGCCTTTCAGCTCTGCCTCACACTATTCATGCAAGTGCAAGTCAGTGGAGTGAGAATAATTCACAATTATTTACGCTAGTTAAGAGTATCTGTAGCAATTCCATATTGGTTTATAGTGTGCAGAGCTCCATTATTTGAAGGTAAACTGTAAAAGTAACGCTGAACTCTTGGTATGAATAGACTACTTCTGAAGGGTGGCTGGCAGCAGTGAGCAGCAAGGACTGCTTTCCCCCAGCCTCTGCTGCTTCTGTGGTACTGGTTGTGCTTGCTGCTGCTGGCTTTCCATTATTGTGCTCAATAGGAAAACAAAACTTCCTACTTGAGAGGATTTGCCTATTGAAAAATTAAACAATTAGAAAACATTCTTAAATTTTGCTGGAATTCTGCAGAAATATGGTCAAAGCGCTTCCCCACCCTGTTCAGTTTCTTTTTTGCAGATTCGTTACCAGGGCTAAGTGGCAGCCAAGGAATGGGGCTGGGGGCTGTGAGTTTTAACCTGTGCTATCTGTCTGGAAAGGGATGTTGTTTAGGAATTGGTGAACAACAGAACATTTAATATTTCTCACTTTCTTCTTTCTCTCCCTTCATCTTGCTATTGAATTTCAGATTTCTTACACAGTCTGTCTGATTTTATAATTACAATAAAAAGGCAGCAGGGATAGCTGCTTCTTGAGATACAGTGGTTAATAACCTAACAATTATTTCCTATCTTCTTTCAATAAACCTAGGTAGAACACGCAATACCTCTATACAACTGTTTTCAAGAACACTAAATCTTTATTTAGGATAGTTATATCTAATAGTTAAACATATAATGTTTTGGATTTTCAGAAAAAAGTTCTTGTTGCATTCGTTGTCACAGCAACATTCTGTTACTGAGCACAAACAAAATGATGAATTACTGGTTTGGATGTTTGGCTTAGTTATCTTTAATGTGACTTGCAATGTACAACGTTCAAAACAACTCTCTTCTTGGCCTAGCCTTGGTATTCTGCAGAGTTCTATCCTTTCTCTTCCCTGTGTGGTTTCTTCTGCCTTTGTTTACAGTGGGGTTTTCTCTTCGGCCCTACAGTGCACAGTGGGTGCCCGTCTTCTGTTTTCTGCCTCGCTTAACAATTCTATTCAGTTCTTATTCAATGTTGCCTTTTTGGAGACTTGTATTGCATTTCTGTTTCTTTATCGCTGTCTCTTTCTGGGGTGTTATCAAATGTTGAAAATAGCATTGAAAAAAGGCCCTGGAAGTCTCCCTCTGCTGTCAGCCTTGAATTGTATTTGACTTTTGCAGTTATCTTTCAGCTGCCCTCCAGATGGCTGATTTACCCAGTCTGTTTAGTGTTTGGTGGTGTTTATTTTTTTATTATTATTTTTTTTTTAAACTACTTCCTTTTTTAATTCTTCATGTACCTGAAATGATGCTTTGTTAATTTCTGTACTGCCCTTGAACTCTTCACTTCTTATGATTCTTCCATGGTTCTCTCCCTTTACTCATGCTTATTGTCTGCTTGTTCAACCTTTTTTCTGTGGCCTGTTTTTCATCCTTTTTTTTTTTTTGTTCTTCTTCTTCTTCTTATTATTATTTTTTACAATGGAAACCCTGAAATCTTCAGTTTTTAACATCTCACCAGAAGAGATGCAGCATAGAAAACAAGTATGAAAATATCTGTGGAGTTCCATGCATCTAAAGCTGCTAGGTCTTCAGAGCGTAAAGCACATCTAGAATTTATTTGCAAAAGTATGCTTTAGTAAAGCATCAGACTTGTAATGCATTTTGACACTATAGACATGAATCAGTTTCAGATGCAAAATAGAACAATTTCTTCACATTTCAAATATTAAAACACAACAAATCATATAAACCCAGTGTAATTGTGTCATAAGCTTTCATTGGTCCACATATTTTATGTTTAATAGGGAGGAAGTGTTGACATCTATCCTTCTTCTAATTTGGACACATTGTAATTAATTTTTAGTTGCATTATATACTTAGCTCAAGAAATGGGAATGCTGAGAATCGGGCCTCATGCCTGTGTTTCAGTAGGAAGCTACACTGAACTTAAATTGGTGGACTGAAAAATACTGCTCCTCAGTGCGAGAGAGAGCTTATGATATACGTAGCATGAGGAATTTTTAGGAACTGCACTTTTTAAAAAGAATGTTTTGCTACTGCAGTTCATTGTGATGGACATGAATTTATCCTGAGCTTTAAACTTGTTCAGTTTCAACAAAAGTACTTGCTCTACAGTACCCCTGTTTTCAAAGCATTGGTCTTAAGAACTTAGTATTCTTATCCTTCTTGAGAAAGAGATTCTGGACTCTGTTTCCTACAAATGAGGGAGAAAACCCAAGCTGTTGTAGATGAGCTGTTGGCGTGTGCTTGGTGAACCTTCGGTAAGAGCAAAGTACAATCACTATAGAAAGAACAACATTGCACAACATTGGCGTGACCTTGCTAAATGTGGTGTAATAGTTCACCAGCCTTAACTTTGCCTCTCCCTTTAAAAGAGTCTCCCATCTCCTTATGCAATACGAGGGTTCCCTGCTGTTGGGGTTCTCATTCAGTTCTTACACCAGTAGTCACAGATCATCCGTTTCTCACCTAATGGTTCTCCTGGTTCGCTGCAGTAGGAGAACAAAGTGCTGCTGCCGGTGCTCACTTGAAAACCTTTCTGGAGGGAGAGCTTGGGGGCAGAACTCCAGTTTGACTTAGGATTTCACTGTCCCAAATCTCTTTCTAGATTGTACCACCTTGAAAATCTAGTGCTAACTAGGCCTTGTGAAGTTACATGGCCCTTTTAATATGCATTTTTCTTTTCGGCTATATGAATAAAATAGGATACTTCTCTTACTGTAACTTTTATTAATTGTTGAAATATGTAGTATTCTGTAGGGTTGGACCTGATGTACTTTTGAAGTATTTATTTTGTTCTGTGTTTGAGCTTCTTGCCCAGATGATGGGCACTGTTAAGCACACATTATTAACACAACTGCTGCCACGTAGTTAACTTCAGGTCATTATACAGTAGTAAGAACAAAAATGGAAGCCTTTAAATATAGGTTTTATATGTAATAACGTGTTGATGAAGCCTGTGCTTTAGCTGTTTCAGGATGACACTGCTGACATGTATGTTTCCCCGGTAGATGGCACTGGGAAGTGCTCCAAGCAAATTCCCACCTGTCCCAGGGATTACAAAGGTTTCATATTTCCAGTTGTGTTTGGTAGCATGGAGCTGCCTCAGTGCTGCAGGGATGAATAATTAGGGAAGCATAATGAGATGTGCTGCTGACAAAAAAGTATGTTTGGCATCTCAAATGGAGACCTTCTCTGACATCATTAAACTTCTGAAGTTCTGATACAAAGATAGTAAATTGGCTTATCTAAGTTTATTTGTTAATACTCCGGCATACTATGTTTTTATATTGTGCTTTTTTTTAATGCTTTTGCACAGCGATTTCAAAACTTTTTCAACTTTCTTATATGTTTGTGGTCACTGTTTGTAACTTTTGTCATGCTCATTAAGATTCCTGCAATAGAAGAAAATAATGCTTGATCATATTAATTTGAAAGATCAAAGCATGGCATAGAAACAATTTATCAATTAAATAGCCAAAGCTGCATCTCAAACACACCTACATTTTGCAGAATAGGTTTAAAAATAGGTTTTAGTTAAAAATCTTCTAGTTCCTGGGAAAATGTAAATTAATGGGAACAAAAAGAAGTAAATATATACAAGCAGTTTGTTCTTCTAAATGTTGAATCCATGTTTCCTTTAAATGGCTTCTATTGCTTCTATTTTTCTGGGAAGCTTTTCCATTGTTGTTGTTTTGTTTGTTTTTTTTTTTATTATTATTTTATTATTATTCACAGTGCCCTGATATGTATATTTTCTTTTTCTTTCCTGTAAATACTTTGAATTCTATATGCAAACAAAATAATTCAGGTAAGACTTTGAAATATAACAAAAGCAGGTGATTCTGTCTCAAGTATTTCATCTTTCTTTTATATTGCTCATGTTTTACAAAGTGCATATTAACTATTTTAACCTCATCTTCTCCCTCCTAAGTAAATAAATAACTTCCCCTGCAGAAAAGTAGAACCTGTAATGTTTTGTCACCAAAAAAAATTAAAATATACTTGGCTCTTTCCACCGTTTGTATTACAGTGGTCCTTAGTGAACACTATAGGAAGACTGCTGAAAAACAGTTGGAGCAACAGTTTAAGCAAATGCCTGTTAGTGTTCTTTTCACTTACACATCTGACAAAGCGAATATAATAAATGGGAGCCAGCAAAGGGATAGCTTTCGAAATTAATATTGTTTTGCAGTGTATTGGTAGTCTGTGTGTAAGTGTTCAGTTAAGTATTTAATGATCACTTTATTATCCATTGAGAAATAATTAGTAAAACAATTAATATTGGGTAATTTTTTTCAGTATTGGTCCCATGAGAACCATCTTTAGGTGTAGCTGTCAAACAGAAGAAATATCTGCATTTCTACTCTTAGAAAAGAGGCAGATGTGAAGTGCTTGAGTCTGTTCATGGGCATTAAAGCTGTTGTGCTTTTTTGTGGTAAATGTGAAAACAGAGCTCAAGAGTTAGAGCTGTATAACCATGAACAGTTTCCCTAGGCTTACTTTGTGTTGTGATCACGAGGTACACGTCGTCTCAGGTAAGGTTGATCTCAACCTCTAAAGAGAGGAAGCTGCTGATAATGTTGGATATCTGTACAGTACAATGGAACAAAGCTTTGAAATAAACTTATGACAGTAGGATAAATGAAATATTGTGAAAACATCTGTATCTCCCATTTTCTTTCTTACAGGATATCTTGAACAATCTTGATTCATGTGATCTTGAAGATGATGATCTCATGCTTGATGTTGACCTGCCTGAGGACTCGCCTCATGACAAAGGTCAGTAAATTGGCCCAGCAATGTTATTGTGAAACTGCATTATGGGCTTCAGAAATTTTTGAGTTGTGTTGTTCTGACTTCTGCTTTAATAAACCAAAGCACTCCTTAAATTGTTTTTCCTTTAAGTAAAAACTCTTGCTTTTCTGAAATGTAGGTGATGTGACATTTTTGTTCCCCTAATACAAATCTCACATTTGAAGGATTTTGAATTTAGAAGTTAACTGCCTTTTATAAGAATACAACCTTGCTGGACACTGTTAGTTTTTTAAAGTTATTTTAGTAGAATAAATTTCAAATTAGTCCTTCAGTCTCATGCTTTATCTATATTTGAAAATATCCGAACATTTTTTTTCAGCTTTGGTGAATGACAGTGTAATTATTTTTGAGGTAATAGTTTTCTTCTATGAAACGACAGTATCTCCTAATATATTTTCTAGAATTCAGGGTCACAGAAGTCTTAAGATTTGAAGTGTATTTTTTCTTGTTGTCAGTGAGGATGCCCGCAAACTTTTCACAGGGAGGATAGTGGTATGTAGATGCTACTAAAATAATACAAATCCAGACTAGAATGAACTAGGTAAGGCAAATAATTGCCATACTTTCTCAAATCCTGGCCTGGAAAAGTTCAAAGGCATTTGCTTGTGGTCATTCCTGTTGTAAGAATTGTCACTGCCATGTGAATACGGGTATTAGCTTTACCTCCAAGTTCAGTGGAGGCTGATAAATCTTCAAATGAACATAAAGGTTGGATGTGGAGCAGTGTAGTGTCCTGCCCTGTACAAACAGGCACTGAAAGCAAAAAGGTTTTCCTTATTTTGTGTACTGCTCAGCTGCCTGCTCCAGCTTGGAGAAATACACTTTTTTTGAGAGTACCTTTGAATTCTCTGGGTGAAGACTGTTGCTTGTAAGTTAGCTATAAAGCCAGATTAGCAGTAAATAAATACATAGCTTTCCATCTACCACTGTGGTGGCACAATGTGTTTTAACAGTGTGCACGTAGAAAGTGCAGTACTTCATGTTTTATGTCTCAGAATAAGATTTCCGAAGTACTTGTGTGAAAGGCACTTATTGACAATGGTGCTAGTATTCAACTCTTCGGCCCAGATAGGCGTATAGTTCTTATTTTTTACATTTTTAGATTTCCAGAATGGATAACAATCCAAGCCTAGGCAATGAGCCATGACCATGAGCCAGCACTGTGCCCTTGTGGCCAAGAAGGGAACTGCTGGAGAGAGTTCAGTGCAGGGCAACGAAGATGATTAAGGGAGTGGAGCACCTCCCTTATGAGGAGCTGGGGCTCTTTAGTTTGGAGAAGAGGAGACTGAGAAGTGACCTTATTCATGTTTACAAATATATAAAGGGTGAGTGTCACGGTGATGGAGCCAGGCTCTTCTCGGTGACAACCAACGGTAGGACAAGGGGTAATGGGTTCAAATTGGAACAAAAGAGGTTCCACTTAAATTTGAGAAGAAACATCTTCTCAGTGAGGGTGACAGAGCACTGGAACCAGCTGCCCAGGGGGGTTGTGGAGTCTCCTACTCAGGAGACATTAAAAACCTGCCTGGACACCTTCCTGTGTAGCCCCATCTAAGTGTTCCTGCTCTGGCAGGGGGATTGGACTAGATGATCTTTAGTCCCTTCCAATCCCTAACATTCTGTGTGATTCTGTGTGATTCTGTGTGAATATTTTTTCAATAACGGTAATTCTAGTTCTATTGGGGAAAACTAAGAAGCAATTTTAAAGGGTAGATTAATTTAAGTTTCCATGTTTATTAAACAAGTCCTGCATCTGCATCAGTAATTCAATTTCAAATTATTAAATTAAAAACTGTTTAAAATATATTCATTTTAAAGGTGAGTGTTTGCCACGAAAATATAAAAAGTTGATGTTTACCATTTAATCTAGACACAAGTGAAATAAAGTTTTTAATTCACTGCTTTCCTAATTGCATTAATACAATAAACTTAAATCTACTTCCACTTCCAGAGCTAAGTATCAATGTTTGTGTAGCTGGAATATGTTTTTTGACTTTGACAATCTGCTGTGTAAACTGCTGATTCAGGAGGAGGAACTTAAAATTTGAGATCAATATTAGCTAACTAACATTATTTTAGGCATTTTTTTTAAAAGTTTGGTTCCCATATCAGGTAAGTGTGGCATACACTGGGTATCTCTGCTATAATTGCTTAGTATCTGGAAATCAATACATTTTTAGCAAACAGAAGAATTAAAGAAGAAGTCAAAAGCCACTGCCAGGCTTTCCCTGAAGTAAACATGACCACCTAAAAAAGTAAAATTTATTCTTTGTTAGTAGCCATGCGTCTTTACTCGGTGTCTCAATTTCATTTTGCAAAGCTGAAAATCATCATAATAAAATTATTTATAAACTTATTGAGGGATTATTTTGAATAGGCCCACTTGAATTTTCACGTGTTATGTAGAAGGATGCTTCTAAAGGAAAATAAATCTCCTGTTACTTTACTTTAACAAGTTTATTTACCCTTTTTTTTTGTGGGTTTTTTTTGGTTACTGAACTAGGTGATCAAAACTGGATTGGAGATATGAGTGTTTATTATAATAATATTTAACAACACTTCTTGCCAACACTTTTTTTGTAATTACATGTGACTCTACTGACGTCAGCCTCTGAAGACTTTCCAGGTCTCCGGAAACTCTCCTGGTTTCACTTTGGAGTCTGGGGTGCCACTGTGACGCTATGAATAGAAGCAGTTCTAGCTCAACAAGTATGCAGGGAGAGAGGGCGGCAGTTTGAAGCCACAGGGTAAAATCTGGGCTGGCTTCCCAGCCCCACGCAGGCTGAGCTGAGCAGGAAGGAAGGCCCGAGTGCGAGCGGCTGGTGCGCAACTAGGGCTGAGTGGGCAGAGTCAAACAATGTTCTCCTGTGTAGAGTTCCTCTCCTAGTAAAGGACTGACAATGTGAAGAAAAACTCCTTGGGTAAGTGAAGGAGAAAGTGCCACGGCAGAACAGCAGTTTCTGACTGTTTTTTTTGTTGTGTCTGACTGCACGGACAGCAGTTGTTTTGGCTTTGTTTCTAGCGGTTTACAAGCTGTTGCCAAATATAGCTTTTGTTCCCTTAAGAAGTTTGTGGAATCTGCTTTGCTTTGCAGAGGTTAGCGTTTTGAAGAGATTTTGTTTACTTGTTTTTAAATCATGCTTGTTGTCTAGGTAAATAAAGATTAAATGTTTCTCAAGTGAAAAAAACAAACAAGTTTAATAGGATGAGACAGACGTGTATTTTAAGTAATGAAACTGTTCTGTTTTGGAACAAAGTACTGGCCTTTTTCTAAAATGTCGTCTTTCTGTGTTTATCTGTTTGAACTTTTTAAAGTTCACTGCCACTAGGAAGGACAGGGAAGTGTTACTTTCCCCATAGCTGTTTCTCCTCCAAATAGTTTTCTACTTAAACCAGAAATACTGTTAAGGCTGAATTCTGTAGTTTCTGCTACAGGTTACTCTTATTCTTGTAACAAGTTTATATGCTGGTAAAAATGTGACATCATTACAGAAGTCTGCTTGACAGTTCTAAAGTGCATACTTGTTTGGATCAGTTACCAGCACATAGTAAATGTTCTATTTACAAGGTCTTAGGAACAGACTTTATAATTTTTATTTTTCCTTTATGTTCTCTGTAGAGGAATGTGAAAATATGAGCCGTTATGACAGACAAGACAGAAATGCTAGGCAACATCAGGAAGGATTCTGGAAAAGAGCACCACAACAGCGATGGAATGCACAGGATCACTATCATCTTGGCCATACTGATCACTACATCCATGGTAAAAATGATTTGAACAGGTAAAGGACTTGTCTGTCTTCTCCCAAATGATTGAAATATTGTGATGAGAAATCTCTTTTGTCACTACAGGATCTCAAGTGATACTGAGTACAAGGCATTTTCAGAATAGTTGTCTATCTATAAATAGCGTGTCTGAGTGGGAGCATCACTGAGATTTATAACAATTTCCTTTCAAAACCTGTTTCTGTCACAGTTTGTAAAATTTGTTACTTGTGTTTATACGGTATTATAAATGCTTGACTAAATTACTATAGGTGTTCCATGGAAAAACATTACACTATCTTATTACTTGCACTTTGTAAGTTTGGACAGCTTTTTACTTATTCTTTTGTTTTTAAATGTAATCCTATAGTTCTTATAGGCTAGCTTGAATGACAGATTTTCTAGAAATCCCAATGAGCATCTGTTTTAGGGTACTGTAGTTAGTGTGCGAGAGATTTATGCAAGTGGGAAGGAAAGCCCAACATTTAAGTGAAATAGCATTGCCTTTGATTTATTTATTTTCTGCTCTATGCCACAGCATATACCCCATGTTACCTAAAACTTTCTCTCTTACTAAATGCTCTTCTAGCTCTAGTTTATCATCAATGTATTTTTTTGGTTTGGTTTTAATTTTGTTTTGCTTTGGTGGATTTGTTTGTTTGTTTGGATCTTTTAGGGGATCAAACTACCTAGAGTCTCCTGTTGGCCACTTGGAAACATATGGAGCACCAAATTTTTACCAGGGTCCTAGACAGCTGGTGGGCTTAACGGAGAATACTGTGATGCTTGATGAAATGACCCTCCGGCACATGGTCCAAGACTGCACAGCTGTAAAAACTCAGTTGTTGAAACTGAAGAGATTACTGCACCAGGTGAGCTGTTTAAATGGAACAAAAGCAGTAAAGCATGTTGGAGAGTAAGCCCAGATGGGCTGATGTTCTGTTTGGCTGTGTTAGATTATTGTCATTTCCTTTATACATTGAATTACAGTGTTCAAGATAGTGTGCACTTTTTATTGCTATTTAAAATAGTACTTGTTCTGCTTCTTTGGCATTTTACAGACTGGAAAAAATATTAATTATTGTTATTATGCTACTCTGAGGAAAATAATGTGAAATTAAAAAAAAAAAAAAACAAACAAAAAAAGCAGTGGATGTGAAGACAAGCTTTTTTCTTAAGATCCTAAAAAGCTGGGAGTAAAAACCAAAATATTAAAAATAATATTGAAATCAATCCCATTGATCAACCTTGTATTCAGCAAGTCAGTGCTAAGAGCTTTTTATTAAGGCTTTGTTTTCCTCATTCTATTTATGTTTGCTGTGTGTTTTGACAAGAAGCCTAGCAAATCCTGCTGGGTCACGTCTATTGGAAGTGCTCAAATCTAACCTTTCTAGTGTATGAAATCACTGAATTGCCGTAAGCTTTTAAAGAGTATTTTCGTTTCACCCTGAAACTTGGCAAATTGTGGGAGCTGGTAAATGCTGGATGACTCAGCAGCAGTATGGGATCTCAGCTACAAAAATGCCTTTGCTACCTTAAAAGCCTATCAGACTTTCTTTGGAGGCATATACAGATTAGCATTGGAAAGTATTTTTATGATGTTCTCTCTCATACTGGATTTAGTGCTGTTCTTTTCTAACAGGATAATTTAATGGAAATAAGTTTGCCCTAAAAATAAGACACTAAAACAAAATACAACAAAACAAAAAGCGAATTAACCTTGAGGCTAATTCCAGGGTGTGACTGTGCCTTTTAGAAATGTGATCGTTTGCTTCCTATGGTAACTGAGAATCCTGGAGGTGTTTTTGCACTGACAAAATCAGAAATACAATTGTATCAAAAACAATGTGGTGTCAGAAAGGGAAAATGTGTTTTTAGAGCCTAATGTCTGAGTAGCGGACTGCAGAACTGTGCCGCCCAACAGCCTCAAGCGTGCAATTAGTACATGAGATAGCAGAGAAATTTTTATCCAGAGCTTTTAATGCCTTTAACATAAGGATAATTAAGCAACTAGATAGATAATCTGTGTATGTGTAGTTCATTGTGTAAAGGTGTCTGCGTTATAGCCAAGTAGCGTGTGGCCTTGCAGAATACTGTGTTTTAAATCTTGATCTAGTTTATACTAGATAGACTTCTCTAAAATGCTACAGAATATAATCCTTGCCTCAAATAGCTCTGATTAAGTTTCTTGAAAAGAACTTATAGAAGAAACAGTTACTCCTAACATGTTCTTTAAAATTTGCTGCTTCTCTCGCTAAAATCTTGATCTTCCTCCCTGTAATAGCGCGTTTTGTAATAAGTATTATTCTTCCCTTCAAAGTGTCACGCATACTGCTCTGTATGTTCCTGATCCAACCACCCTCTGTTTTGATTCGCTGCTTCCAAAACTTAACACTGTACTTCTGAATGTTTATTTTCTACTCTCCTGTGTTATCCACCCTTTTAATTAAACAATATGAATAGTAATGTGAAAGTAAATTAAGCTGATGCAGAGGGGAAAACTTCAGACCTTTACTACCCTTATTTACTAAATAATTAGAGTAAAACTTTTATGAAACTTGTTTCATTATTTTTAAGTGTTAAAGTTTTCCTGAATATATTGAGCTTTATAATAACAGAAATGAATAAAAATATTGGAATTATTTTTTTTTCTTACTGTGAAGAACAGAAATGTAATTTAGAAAACAATTACATGAACTTTACTAGTCTGAACCCTGAACTAGGACTTGATCTCAGTCTGGATTCTGTGTCAGGCCACTTACAAATTGTTAAAAAGCAAGATGCAAGTTAGCTCTTTTTCAAACACTAGCTTTAGTAAAGGAAGCAGAAGTTCTTACATTTGCTTCACCTATATTATACATTTAAATGTATAAGTGTTACCTTTTTCTATGACTTTAAAGCAAAGTTATTTAATATGGATAGATAGAAAGGTGACTGTAGTCAGGTTTTAGGCATGAGGTCCCACAGGAACAGTTATAGTAGGGTAGTAAGGTATGGTAATTAAATTCAATTTTATACAAGTATCTAATCAACTGTAGTGTGACTTAGTGTAGAGCATACTCATACTCATGTAATGAGTGTGTATACCTGGCTTATTCCTAAGGAGGCATGATGTGCTATACTGGATTCATTGCTGTGACTGTAGCTCACATAACCATATAGAAGTTATCTTGAACATTACTAGCAGCATAGCTGCAACAGCATGGGTTGGGTGTTGCGTTCCCAGTTCTGCTTGGAAAACTAAGTAGCTATTTGAGTAGTGTGGCCTCCTCTGGAGGTGTGAACAGGATAACACTGCCAGCAGTACAGTAGCCGTGCTGTCTGCTGTTCCCCATGTACTGCCAGCTTTCTGTGTCTTCCAACAGTGAAATCAGGAACAGGAGTCCATCTCGTGCAGAGTTCTTTAGAATGTTCGCTGTAGTAAATATTCTTTGCTTTTGCAATAATGTTATACTGGGTCATCTGAAGTGAAAAATGTACATTCTTCTTGCACTAAATGCAGTTGTAATTATTTACAGGGAGATGTTGAACTACTGGTGAATGTTCTTAATGCCTAACTGGAGCACTAACTTTAAGAAGGAAATGCTTTGGATGTGTAACTCTAGTAATAATTGACATTTAAATGTTAATGCCTTTAAAATGCTGACTAAGGTACTTCATTTTCATGCTTAATAGTAAATAAGTTTTATTCTGATCTCAAAAATTTCTTTCTCCTCCTCAGTTTCTCAAACTTGCTACTTTAGGTTGAGGCTGCAAGGCTAATATGTTAGAATATCCTCATTTAAACAAGAATTGTACTATTTCTGATGGCCTGGTGCCTTTGATCTAGGCAAGGATTGTGCATTCTCTGTTGTAGTTTCCTCTGGAGACTGGCAGCAGTGATTCAGAACCACCCTGGCTTGTCTCAGATAAGCACTTACTGATATTTCAAGGAGGACTGAAACATGAAGCGGTTCACAGAACTCCGAGATCTGTGAAGCCCTTTTATCTGAGGGAGACAAGTTTTATACAGAATGTTCCTTTTGGCTTACCTTTTGTGAATGGAAAATAAATTCTATTTTGTGAGCACAAATCTTCATTGTAACTTACCAGATATGACTGGGCTATTTGTGTGAAGAGGTATGAATGAAAAAATGTCTGTAGTGCAAAATTGTTAAATGCACCAATGTGTTTTTTGCTGAGGCTTTAGATTAGTAAGTCACTTGCATACCTTTGAAGTACATATTCAATGTATTCTTTTCTTTTTGCATCTGATGAGATCTGTCAGATATATTTATCTTTTACAAGAAGCCTGAGGACAAGGAAGAAAATGATTTAATTCATTAAATAGAAAGGTTTTCTTGTGTCATGTATGAAGTTGTGTAAACTGCACCTACAATTGTTACTTGTTTTTTTTCTTAGCCACAAAATAGTTCCTCTTAGTGACTTAACTGTACTTGGAAAAAAACAGAAACAAAGAAATCAAAGAACAATAGCAAATAAAATTGGCAAACTTTAAGTTTAAACATTTAGTTAGCTGTTGGGCTATCATTGTAACTGTTTGACTGGAGGAAGTGGAAGCTGCATGACACTTGTTTGTTGCAATATTTGAATGAAACCACACTCAAAATGCCAAGCAGTCAGCAGGTAAATAGCACCTGTTTTAATAAACCTTGATAAACTTTAGAAACATTTAGCATTTTTCAACATATTAATGAACTATAGGTGCCAGAATGTGGAAAGAATTCTCAACGTGAAATTGGTAGTACACAATTAATAGTGTATTTTTTTGAAATCCTCCATGTTAAAAGGCAGGTTTTGCTGTAAGAGAACTGCTGAAAATGCATTTGCTTCTAATGGGTTGATTTTTGGAAAAGAAGAATTTAAAATATGCCAGTATAGTAAAAACAACTGCTGTCTTGGAGACAATATGGGAGATTTCTTCTGAGAGAGAATACCATTTATCTCTTCTGTTATTCTAGAAGTTCTACAATTTTTCTTTAGTTTTCAAGTGCTTTAAACTGAAGCCCACAAGTAATATCTCCCAGAGAAAGCAAGGGGAAAATGGAAGATGGAAAGGATAGGCAGTGAGAACACTGCACCATCTGTGTGCTGTAGAGAAGATACATGCTTACAATGTTGAAATATCTTCCAGGGACTATTATGATGTGTTTAGTCACAGAGCTTGACTTTTCTTTTGGTTGTGATTTTTTTTGTTTGTTTGGTTTTGGATTTTAATTTTTAAAACAGAGGCATTTAAAATGAGAACAGGTAACTGTTTAGAGGATAGGAGCAAAAACAAGCAAATGTGGCATTTTTGAGCTGCTGAACTGTTGATAAACAGAAATACAGCAGTGCTCTCAGCCAAACAATATATAGCAGGTAAACTGCTGCTGTGAATAATCAGCACAGTAGGTTAAAAGGTTTATTAGGCCATTCTTCACTAAATACTTGTATTTGGTACAGATGATTATTTTTGAAGAAGTGTCACTAAATAAAAATCAATGTTTAGTATTCTGTTTACCAAAAGCAGCAAGTTAATTCTTTGGTGAATTTGTAATGTAAAGTGAGCACCAGGGTTTGTGTGTCATTCATACTAAAGATTTCACACTTGTAAAATATTGGTATGAGAGCCTGTTAAGTCCAGCCACTCAAAAATGCAGGTTTCACTTTGTGGTTGTTTGGGTGAACTGTGGTGTACCTGTGACAGCCACAATGGAGGGTTATTCCCATAACCTCCAGCTCCTCTTCTTCAGGCATACTAAAAATGACAGATGCAGACTTAGGAATATAATAAAGTGCTTCAATTTAGACTGTAACACGGGTATGTAAAAGTGTTTGACATGTAGAAAATTATCCAGTGGAACAAGGTGCATGACAGTGTTAACACTCAGGGGAGAAAGGGTTGTTAAATATTTTACCTACATGCGCACTTAAAAATTTGGATATGTAACTCTCACTGAGTTAATTCTGAAACAAAAAAAATCAGCTGGTTTGTAGAATAATAAATTGGTATTGCTTTTCTCAGCAGATACCCTTTGAAAAGCTATATGAAGCTGGAATAGTATTCAGCATGAACTCAGGCTACTTTGATATCACAGTTGTAAAGCTTTAGACATTCCTCCGGATTTGGTGTATAGGCACCATGCTGATAAATGCTGAAATGTTAGTGTGATGGTGAATTGTATCTCTTCACATGGGTCTTCAAAAAGTTAGTCTAAAGCTTTTTATCAGAGCAACCTTGTAGTCTTTGAGTATTCTAATGTTTGAAGGGAATTTTTGTGTTGATTTCTTCCCCCTCCCACTCCTTGCAACCACCTGTTCCCTTTATGTAGCTATTAGTAAATTTAAGATGATTTTCTGAGTCTTGCTGGGTATTTTCTAATGGTTTCTGACTCCAGCTTTGCTGGAATTTTATAAGCCACTTTGAAACATATCCTGAGGCATGTGGGTAAGTCAGTTTATGACAGAGGGACCACCCCAAGCTGGCCAAAAGATGAAGTGTATGTAAGTGATTGAGTTGAAAACTGAAAACTACTGAAGACTATCCCTGCATAACTTATGTTATGTCTGCCACATAAGCCCTCTGTCACTTTACATACTGCAGGTTATTTTCATGCCTAAACTGCCAGTAATGTTTAAAAATAACTGTTCTAGGAAGGGCAGAATGTATGAGGTTTGAGATGTTTGTTGCGATGTTTTAAATTTAGGAAATAGTTACAAAGATTAGCAACTATTTTTTCCTTTTAATACTGTTGTTTTTTTCAAGCGCATTCTTCTGCTGAGGAAATTAGATTAAAATGTTTGCTGCTTATATTTATAAGTGCAACTTATTTTTCAGTGCACTTGATAAACATTTGGGTTTGATATGGCTAACAAACCTATCCAGAGTTCTTGGTTTTGCAAGCATGTTTTACATTTGGCACAAGATTAGCACAACTGCTCTGAAGACATGCTTGCAGTAGAATAAATAGTGTATTCCACTGTTGTAAAACTGTTAGTCAGGTGATAACCAACAGGTAACAGCTTTTTATATTGCCTATTGCAATGTGATGATACCTTTAAAAAGTTTATTGTAATTTTACCTAAAGATAAAAAGTATATGTTCTCTCAGTTTCCAAAGTGTGGTGATATCTTATCACATAATTTCTAGGCTACCAAAACCAGCATATGGGTATAACCAATTGCATTTGTTTTGCCAATTCTGTTGGTTTTTTTCCAATTATAAATTTTTTTTTTGCATGGATAGCCTTATTCTACTGATCTGTTTCCCCCCCCATCTCATTTTAGCATTATGATAAGCAAGAAAGAAAAGCAAAAGAAGAAAAGGTTTATAGATTAAACCTAGTATACATTCACAATAGAATCCTTAAGTTTCCACTGATAGTGTTAGAACTGATATTTTTTTTTCACTTGCTCTGTGTTCATTATATTTATTATGATAATTCAGACACTGGTAAGGGAATTGATGCAAGTGACCTTAGTTCTTGCTTTGCTAGCTGATATTGGTCGGGTATAGCACAGGCTGGAGTACTTCCTTTAAAGCACCAGAGAATATGTGGCACACTGGCTTTCCTTGCAATTATGTCTTAATCTGCTGTTGTAGATTCTTTTTTTATTTCTCCACTTGCATGCATTTTAGTGGGAATAGAAGGTATATCAAAGGTATCAGAGCTTAAAAGCCATGCAAGATACTTTTGCTTGAAATAGTTTGTCTTGTGTGTTGTTTTTTTTCCATTCCCATGATTACTCCCTCACAGTTATAACTGTGACTGATACACCTTTTCTTCTGAGTGTGTGTATTTGCTTTAATAGTTGTTTAACAGTTCACCATTTCTTATTTTAAATGTAGAATACAGGGTAAATATGAAATATAACCTGTTAATCTGTAAATGATTCTATAATTCTAATTGCTGCTAATTTCCCCTAGCATTTTAGAAATATTTTGGATTAAATTGGCTGTTTCTTTGTGAAATTACTGTGCAAATGATTTCAAAACACTGTATTAACACTTGTTCATAACAGACTATAAGCTGTTCCCTCATCAGCCTGTTACTTGCTGGTGATTTGCCCAGAAGGGTCAAGCAGCTACTTGTGAATTGAGTTCAACTGTGTGTTGGATGGTGGAAGCTGAAATGTTTGATTTGGTGAGGAGTCAGAAGCCTTGAAATGTGACTGCACTCACAATTAATAGTCTTTAGGAAAAAAAAATAAAGCCGAGAAGTTTTTAAAGAAACCAAACCTGCAAGATGACATCTAAGTGATGGTAATTAAATTTAGCTGTCTGTAGTATGGTAAAAGCAATTTGGATTTGTGTGATAGTTCTTACTATTTTTATCTTTTCAGCTTGGTGATAGTTGTGCTTATTTTGCCTCCAGGTAATGGTGACTATAGGAAGAAGTAAAAATGTAATTGCCAACATTTCTTCAATTTTAATTTCTTGCTCCTTTTTTTTTTTTGCTTCCAGACAATCTCATTGGTGTTTCTTTGCAGTTTAGTTAAAAATGTATAAGAAATGCTTCATCCAGATTAAAAAGCAAAGGAGATACCTTATAGACATAAAGAACGTAAATAGGTCTATTGTGCATTTTTTCCCTTAGTTGATTTTTAGTATTCGAGCTGCAGTTTTATTCTTGTGGTTTTAGGGAATTGCTGACTCAGTCTCAGATTGTTTTTGGTCAGGTTTTGGAATATGCTGCTTTTATATTCTGTAAATGAAAGTTTAGGCAGTGAGGTCACTGGGTAAAGAATCTCCCCTCTAAGAACCCTCATAAATAAAGGAGAATAAGGTAGAAGATTCATTGATTTATTTAAGAAAGTAGCAGATGGAGAAGATGGACAGAAAAGAGTTGGAAAAATCTTTTTACATCAAAGAAACGGGGGTTATGATCTTCCATAGCTGTAAAATACCTGTACTTTCATTATACTTTAGTTTTGTGGCTCTCATGGGTTGGACACAGCATGATGGTGCCAACGTGAGAATGTGTCCCAAGAATTCACCATCACTTGTTCAGTTTGTGCCTTGGGTCTGTAACCTACTGAACCTTTTCAGGATTGAGCACCACAGCTTCAGAGCTGCCTGTGCTTTTGTTGTGAGGGTGTGAAGTGCTTCAGAACATAACCAGGCAATCATCTTTTGGCAACTTTGGTTGTTTCTGTTTCTTCCTGTGGTGCTTAATTTCAGAATTCATGGCTGTCGTTGTAGGAGAATGAACACTCTTGTGTGGATCCAGTTTTTACCATTGATATTAAGTTCTGATGGCTGTGAATTAATTTTGTATTAGTCTGTCCAGTAGCAAATGTTACTTTTTTTTTTTTTAGTTAAGAATTCCTAGCTGAACTATGTTGGTTCTATATTTTGATATTGCTCAGACATAGTATTTGAATGGATACTGATGGAAATGAAGCTTTTAAGATCACATAGCATCACCTGATATAGAATCATAGGATACAATATATTTGAACACAATGGCTGTTTCTTGCCAGATTTTTGTGCCAAGTCAACACACTTGGCCGTAGCTGCAGCTGTTCTGTCAGCTTTGTGAGGAGAGGGAGGCTGTTCATGGCCCTTGTTTGGGCACTACACACATGCTGCAGCAGTGGAGGCTTTCCTGTTGGGGGGAAGAAAAAAAAGGAAAATTCCCAGTGAGAAAGGTCAAACTTTGTAACAGGTTCCCCAGAGGGATGATTTGTTTCCACCTTTAAAAGTGAGTTTGCAAAGGAGTTGTTTCAACAAGTAGTTTGAGCTTTTGTTCTTGTTTTTATTCTTTAATAGAACGATGAAAATGTGTCACTCCAGGACATTGCACTCTCAGTTCCATCAAGTCCAGAACCACAAGAAGCTGAGTCACCTTTTAAGGTAAATGACACTGATTTACTCTACAGAATAAGAGATACAAACCTGTTTGTGTTTAAAAAAGCACAGAGTTCTGTGTCACTGTGAAATACTGCTTCTTGCTTCTTGGATCTATTTAAATGCAACCTAGCAAGTGATCTATTGAAATAAACCTAGCAAGTGTTTATATACATTATCTTCTTAGTTTTGTGAAAATGGAAAGCTTTGAGCTATTAAAATACATACTTACAAATGCTAACACAGTTTAAATAATTAAAATAACTTTTTTTTGGTATTTGTAACAGTAGTGGGAATTAACAGCTGAAGAGTAACTTCTTTCAAAGATACTCTGCCTGCTAGATTAGTGTTAGAATTTAACAAGACAATTTTTGCTTTGAAGTGTAATCACACCATACTTATTCCCTTCATCTTTCATTACATTTATTGTTGACTTTAGTTTAAAATTCCTTCATCTAAAGTAAGTTTTCCCTGAGATAATGCAAGTATTGCAGACCTAACTGGAAAACAATGTGAACCCCACAAAGTCAAATATGTGTTTATTGGTTTAGAACGGGTATTAAAGGAAGAAGCAGTCGCATTGGATATTCCAAAAAGGATCATCTTTTATGGTCACAGACTTGAAATGTTGTGCTTTCTACAGTGCTAAGGTTTTATAGCATTGCTTGAGGCTCTTATTGTAAAATCAATACAGAAGGATGACTAATCCTGCACTGATGGTAGGGGAACAACACTTGCTGAAGATATAATGAAATTAGAAACACTTCTTGAAAGGCAAGAACGCTTACAGTCTTATTCCAGTTTGAAAGTCATCTGTCCATGTTGTGGTTTCAGGCGTTACGAGGTCTGCCAAAGCTGTAGATCCATATGCATCACTCTTTAGCAGCCCTGCTTTCTACATTATTAAAGTTTAGCCCTTCTTTTTTCTTTAATTGCTGACTGCTGCATTTGTGGTGCTTGTCATTCTACAATCAATCACCTCCCTCAAAATCTTAGACTTAATTCCTAGAGGAAAAAGTAACACTTTTTAACTTAATAACAAAAATTGCTGGGTTAAACTGACATATTGAATTGTCACTTCTTTACCTGATGCTGTCATGTGGTTTGAAAAACTGCCCAGCAAATCAGTCTGGGTGTTGTCCTAAAACAGTAACTAATAACATCTGCAGTGAAACTGAAATAGTGGATGTATGCTACTAAATGGAAGTGTGCCCCTTAATTTATGGCCTGGATATAATGGCACAGTTATAAAATGTGTTAAAATTAAGTTATGATGAAGAAAAAAAAAATTTTTTAATCATTCTTGGATATTTACCACAATTTTTTTAGTCTCTGAGCTTTGCGTAAAGTCTTTAGTTTTTAGTAGGATGTATTCAAATCAGTTGTGCTGCTGCATTCAGTAAACATAGTTGTGCTTATGTTTCTAAATGATTTTCTTTTTTTGTTTCTCTTATTTTATGTTAATGATACGTTCATTTAGTCTTTAACCTTTAGTGTTTTGCGTTGTTGTATAAAGAAGTATATAGATAGTATTTGGCTAGGGGTGTTCATCTTCAAGATGCCATTCACTAGTATAACAGATGAATTACTGCACCAAAAATGTAGCTGATTTACTTACTGTCGAGGGTTTTGATTGCGGGGTGACAATCAAACCCTGGTAGATGTATTGTTGACCTCCTCTCCCCCCGCTTCCCCCTGTTGCCCTTCCCTCTCCCCCCTTCCCACTCAGGACAGGTGATCGGGAAGAAAAGAAGGACAGAGAGAAGAGAGTTGGAAACATTAAAAGTGTTTTACTAATGCTACTAATAAAAAATAGAGAAAATAATACAAAATATACAAAACCAGTCTTGAAAGTCTCAGCAAGAGCAGAGCCAGCACCCGAAGTCCTGGATTGGACTCTGCAGCCAGCTGGAGCTGGATTCAGTCTCTCATTAGGCCTCAGTTCGCAGGGACGACTAGCAAGGTCCTCTCCTAATGTCGGCCATAAGCAAAAGAGAAAAAAGGGACGAGATCCTCATGATCTCCCACTTTTATATGAAGTATTCACGTGAATGGAGTGTTATACACAGTTGGTCAGTTTCTTGGTCACCAGTTTCTCATTGCCCCTCTTGCAAGATGTCCATCTATGCTTATCAATAACCTTGCATTCCATTGCTATGTTTACCAAAACATGTATCTAGTTCTCTAGGAAGATGCAGCTAATATGAAGGCTTTAGCTGACAGGCAAATTCACTAAAAGAGAAACTTGTTTTTTAACAAAACCAGGACACACATAGCCTGAAAATTTAGTGGATTGGCTCAACTGTCTTTTAAAGAGACTTCTAGTCAAGTTACAGCCCATCTCACCATGTGAATAAGGGGAGGAAACCACGTATTGATGTTACTGTCAGTCCTCTGTGAACATCTGATATAATGTCCTGCAGAAGTGTTGATTTAGATTGCGTAGAACTTACAGAAAACCTGTTATTGTTAACTGTCCCATTGCAGATGGACGATCTGCTGAATGAGATCAGGCAGCTTAAAGATGAACTGAAGAAGAAGGATGAAACAATCAACCAATTAGAGCATCAACTTGTAAGCATTACACTAAATGTTTAATGGTATTTAAAGTATGCACTGCAGAGTGTAACTTCAATAGGTAATTCTTATGAGGGCTTTAGGAGGACTAGAGGTCTAACTTTTTGCTATACTTTCATTATAGCCAAGGCAGATTTGGGTTCTGTTCAGACCCACCTGTCTCATGGAGTCTGTAACGTTTTGGTTAGCAGACCAATTCTACACATTCTAGTGTGTGTTCAGCTGTACACCTGGGACCTTTAATTCTGTAGGTGACTCATAATTTGTATGTGTGACACTAAGCAAAGATTTTTATATGATTGTTAGATATATTTCATTTCCAAAACAAACGCTTTAAATATACAATGGTAGAAGCTGTTCAGAAATAGCAATGAGCAAAGATAAGGCACTTTATGCTTAAACTGTGATAAAAATTAACAAGTATCAGGCCTATCATTCTGCTTGAAGTTTTGTTTTTCTCCCCTCTCCTTTTCCCTACTGTCCATTACTTCAACAAAGATTTCCACCACAGAATTTAAGGCCAAGTGAGGTAATATTCAAGGTTGATTCTTTTTTAAAACTAAACAATTTTGAATAGTAAGATTAAATTGGCCACATAAATACAAGTTATGGGGGCACTCTTATAATGAATCAGGTTGAGGCAGACACATACAAACAAAAATATCATATGCCTTTTCGCTTTTAGCTCTTGTTCTAAGTGAACTTCGGATTTTGCCATGCCTGTCTCTGCATTTGGTTGTGGTAAACTCACCTGCTGTGACAATTCTTGTAAAAGAGCCCCATGTTTTCAAGCCACAGCAAGATATTAAAAGTAGGGTAGGTGAAATGCCAAGGGATGCACACCATATTTATTTATCATGTCTGGAGACAGTCTTGCGTGACTCTAATGAAATCACTCCTTCCTGGTAGGCGATATACCTAATTACCGTAGTATCTGAAAACTTCGTCACAGCTAAGGAGCTCTGCTGTAAGGATGGCTAAAACTTTTATTAATAATTATTGAAAGGTGGCTTAAAGAATGTGGCGCTTCAGAAATCTAGGTGAATCAAAAACCCTTTCAAAAAGTCAAAATTTGTTCTAAATTATTTCTAAATGTATTTTGTGGTATATTTGTAGTTGTGCATCACTGTAAAGACTAGTTTTTACATTTTAATCATATTATGCTGCATTTCCAAGTAATACGTGATGTTTGAATACTGGATCTTGACTGTGCTTTTCAAGCATCTTAGTTATTTTCTAACTAATTCTCCTTTCTCTTTCTCTTTTTTTTGGGATGATTAAGGCCACTAAATGTAACTGCCAGAAAGACAGCCAAAAACCTAAAGGGACAGCGTGCTTGTATGCTGACAAATTTACGCAAACCTCCTGGAGGAGGAGTTCTGTGAGTAAAATGTGCCATTCCTTCTTGGATGTGACTTTCTGCATTTCATTCCCCAAGCTTATGACATTTGCTGTTATACCAGTTGGCATCGTGTGAGAGGTTCTGTGCTGTATGAGAGCGGCGTCCTTCTTCCGCTGCATTTCTTGCATTCTTTTGCAAGCCTTTTAAATAAATATTTGTTACAAACCTTTCTTTTAAAATAAGTAATTAAACTTTATAAATCTCTTATTAAAATAATCACCCTATGCACTATTTAAATTACAGTCAACCCAAGCTGTATATCTAATAATATATAAGATATTTTCCTATATCTTGATTTTAAAGTCATAGGTAGCTGTATATTTTGTTGTTGTTGTTTTTTTCTGGTTAAATTATCATCATTGTTGTGCTCACATTTGTGGAGGAAAAGCTACAGCATATTCTAAGCTTCAGTCCATAAGTGTAAAAACAAAAGTTAATATTTTTATTAATCATTTATTTGAAGAACTTGACTCATTAGAAAAATTATTGGGTGAAAATCACTTTGACAAAGGACATTGTCATTCCCATATGTTGTTGCATGGATCACATTTGCTTCCATTATTCATAACTTGGCGTTCTTCATGGAATACTAATAGAATAATAAAGATGGAGGTGGGACAACATTTGATATCATATATGGTAAGGAATTATTTTTGAATGGTGAGCAAGGTTTTTGTCAGTCGTCAGCAAATAGTCTTTGGTTCTTGAAGCTTGTGCTCTAGCTTGAGAATCTTAAGAGATTTCTTTAAAACATTAAAGGGTTAGATGTTTTTTGTTTGTTTTTACCCTGCCTGAAGTTACTTAATGTAAGATTGTAAGTAAAGATAGATCACTCCTGCTGTCCTTCTAAAGTAGTAGTGCTAGGATAGAAATACAACCCCACCGTGTGTTCACCAGGTGGTAGCAAACACCCTTGTCCTGTTGAGATGAAGCTATCCGACGGTTTCCTGTCTGATATGAACCTATGTATAGAGAACTTAACATTAAGTCACCTTTAGTTTGATCTGACACCTCTGTTCCAGAAAGTATGTGTAAGATGTTTGATGTTTATCTCATTTGTTCCTCTTTTCCTGTTACGTTGTAGCTTTTGAGCCCTTGTATTGTTTTTGTTTTCCAAGTTTTAGTTTCTTATCCTGGTGATCTTCATTTGATATTTTTGTGCGTTACACTGTTACTGGGTTAGTGGCTATTGTTTCAGTGTTCTTTTTTTTTAATATCATTTTCCACAAATTCAGAATCAGATTAGTAACTATTGAAAGTTAGTTGCAAACTACAGAAGCTTTTGTTCAAGCAATCCGTGGTATTAATTGATAGGACAAAGCCATTGGAGAAGATAGTGAATGGGGATTTTTATCTCAGGTAAAAGTCATTTAGCCCAATTGTCTGGCTCGGTCAGGTTGAAGGATATTTCTTCTAAATTATTTAGTAGCTTTGTTAAAAACAAAACTTTTTTGTCCTGAGGAAATTTGAGTTAAGGGAAAATATGGTGTGCTTTTGTTGTTATTGTTGTGTTGTTTTGTTTTGTTTTTAAGTTTCCCTGCTGTATCTTCTCCTGTATTCATGGTTGGGTGTGTGTATGTGTGTGGATATATATACATATGTATATGGTACACATACATATGTGTGTAGGTGTATGCTCATTACATGTGCATTATAAACATCTCATTAGAAATTATAAACATCTCATTATAAATTGATAGGAGCTCCTTAATGTGGGATTTCTTAAAGGGCATTGATATGTTTCCTGGCATGGCTTAATAGAGGTATAAATGTTCAAAAGGCCTTGGCATGAAATCGTTGTTGATCTGGAACCCAGTGACATAAACTGTCACTTACCATAGGAAGGAGAGACAATTGGCTTTATTTTCTTGAGGCAGGAGTACAATAAATGGAAATAGCAGGAGACACCTGAGTAAAATGCATTCTCACTAAAGAAAACCTCTTACAGAAAATAATGTTGGGCTTTAGTAACATTCCTGTTCAGTTTAATATAATTATCTTGAACTGAGAGCACAGGCTGGGAGAAATCACATTTATTAATCCTAAATGTGGTATGACTTATGAAATGTAGTTAATGTTTATGAAATGAAGATTTTTATGTAGGCTATGCTTTTAAAAAAACCAAATAGTAATTGAAATCTTGGCAGTAAGAGTACATCTGCTTGGAGTCATAAGTTTCTTGCTTCTTTAAGCTTGTTAATAGTTATCAAAGTTGATGAATTTTCAACTAGTTTATTTTTTCCTTAAAGTTTTGACATGTAAGTAACTTTAAATGATGGTGAATATCAGGAAGTTACTTTAGAGTATCATAACTTCCAAGATTATTCTGATAGTTTACAAATTCTAGCAGACCTGATACAGTATTGATTCAAGAAGCATAAAAAACAGTCTAGGAACACACAAGAATTTATTGTTTCAAGAAATACTTTAAAGGCTTCCAGAAATGTGCTTAACCAACACTGTTAATGTAGTGTTTTGTAAAGAACAGATGATAGAATAAACTAGGAAAAAGCGAGAGGGGAAATCGGTTATTAAAAGATTTCACTTTTTAATTAAAGGCTGTATGAATCACAGTAATTTATTGCAGTTCTACTGTCCATTTGAAACAGCTAGTGTTTCTCATCACTTCTTAGTTCTCCCAGTAAACAGGCAAGTGAATATCTTTAAACATTCTTTTTAGAAAATCACATTTGTGTCTGTTTCTTTATTACCAGATATTTTTAAAAAAATTGATGTCTTGATGTCAAAGTATAAACTTGTCTGGGGTTATTCTCTTTAGGGACCGCACATAGTTTCTGGAAGTACTTTTAGAGGTTTTTCCTATTTAAAGGTAAATATGTACATAAATGGAAGTTATGTAACGTTAGGTTAATCCTTGGAACATAGTACTCCATGTAATACAACCTAGTGGCTGAAAACGAGTGTTTTGAAAATTGAGCTTGTTAAGAATTAACCTGTTACTTGGCCACCTTGCATGCTACGTGGTGGTTGTTGCAAGCAGTGTTGTGACAGTGTGCTCAAAACTGCATTAAACTGTTTGTACGAACAATGATAATTTAGAGGGAAACGTTATTTTTGGTTAGCCATCCTCAGGATAAAGGTTTGTACACGTACGCACTGGCAGAGTATTCCATGACATTTCTAGAAGGATTTCTCGTAGATCTTATACTGTGTTCACTTGCAGTTAACTTATGCCTATCATTTAACTATCATGGGGGAAAAAAAATACCCAAAACACCAACTTGGAAGGAGCTATTGAACATAAAATTACCTGAAGAAATTAATGATGATGGACAAAGCTTAAAAAAAATAAAAACGTGAGCATCCGCTGCCACAGTTGTCTCACAGGCTTTGCCATATTGGTTCTGTAATTCTAAATACCGACATTTTTTAAAGATTGAGAGTAAAGAGATTAGATGTCAAGTTTATGTTGCCATTTGGCTTCTCAGACTGGAAAGGTTGTTTGCAGATGCTAAGGAGTAAAAGGCAAGCAAGGAAACTACAAAATCTGAATAGGGACAAAGTTGTCTGTAAAGGATTGTGGCCCCTGAGGTCCAGTTCCTTAGGATAACACAGCTCCTCCGAGTTCATGGGTGTGCTTCCATGCCTTGCAACAGTAGGTAGTATACAGTAAAAGCTGATTTTTCTCCGTAGTCTCAGAATAGTACAGAGTGATGAGAATGATTTTTTGCTTCCTAAATAGGTGTACAAATTAATTCCTGTCTCTGGCAAAATGACAATAAACTCAGTTTTCCTAGGAGCATGCCTATTCTTATTCTTTGCTACATCTCTGCTTCTGCACTGAGAGATATTCTTTGTGTTCCATTGGAGTATTGTTCCAGTTTGTCATTCCAAAGCCTTTCACATTGGTTATTTTGATGAACCTTCTTAATACTTGGGCTGTCTTCCTGTACTATGTCTTTGAGTATCTCCTTCCACCGTACTCTTATAGTTGCATAGTCAAAGCATATATAAGCTTTAAATTTAAACTCCCAGGTTTCGAAGTCTAGTCACTATATTAGTATTTATCCTCATGTTCAGCCCAGGTTTCTCTTGCTGTCCAATACTTTGGTGTTCACTTGCTGATCCATGAAATGTAGATTCTTGCTGAGAAAGAACGACATCTGGACTAGGTTGTTGTGTTGTGCATGTTTTTTGCTCTGTTACAGTAACAGTGTATAACACATGGGCACATGCATGGAAGAGCATTCCTTTAAACATTTCACAGGAAATTCTTGTTGGTTTAGTGTAAACCAGCATTTAAGACTTTTGGGGTTTGTTTTGGGTTTGGTTCTTTTTTACCTGAACACTTCCAAAAAGATTATTGCATGTTGGAACTGCTTATTTGTAATCTCTTATCCAGGTGTTAGTCTGGCAAGGAGACACTGCTGCAAAAACATCTTGTTTGCGTTGATACTTGAAGAATGTCATTCTAGGTTTGCTTTTGATGTGGAGCTCTGAGTTTGTATGAGACACCTGGCAATGCTGGGTGAGACACAGCAAAAACTCTGGGTCTTTCCTGTATTTGTGTTTCTGCAGCAGAAAAGACTTTTCTGAATGCCGTAGCAGTTTTGGATATTGGGGTATTCCTGAGAAAAGAGCTGGACTATTTGGCTGTTGGCCTAAAATTGCTATGTGACAATAGCTTAAATATTTCTCTTGTTGTTTTCTGGCAGAAGCAATTGCTTTTGTTCATCTGATTGCTTATTGTAGTGTTGAGGTCTCTTTATAGCAATGGAAAATTCTAGCCTTAAAATCTTCTTAGAAGCCTTTAAAACAAACAGGTTTCGTGGTGCAATTAGGGTCAGAACTTCATAAAGTGTTCAGCAGCCGTTGTACAATTTGCCAGGATCTCTGAAAAATGTTCTTCACTATGTTCTGCTTTGTACACTTCTTTAATTCAGCCGCTCTTAATTTTCCACTCCTGAGTCTCCTGTTTTGCCTAGTGTTTAAAATTTGAAATCACTTGTCTTTTGGGATGCTTTTGCTGTTTCACAATTCCAGTATCTGGGAAATAAGAATGGGATTTAAGTTTAGTGGCTGGATACACATAACAGGTGCATGGAGGAGCTGTTTTCTGACTGCTGTGTCACATTAAAGTTCAAGTGGAACAACTTGCATCAGACGAGGCTTCAGAACCCAGAAGAATCCCATCAAATTTTTTTTTGTGTGTATGGCTGGGTTTATTTGGTTTATTTTTAGTAGAGTTTTTTGTTTGTTTTAATAGAAGCTGAGGTAAGTAATGTTCTTATCTTTAAATTCTAGCATTGTTTGCTTTTGGGTTTTATAGACATTTAATAATCAAGCATAAAATAAATTGTGATTCAGGTTTTTCTTCCATATATTTAGTAGGAAACTGCCACACTTACAGTGTATTTTGAATATGTACCATAATCTGAGGATACGTGCTTATTAGTGCATGTTTCTTTTTTCCTGTTCTTTGGATTTCTTGGGAACTTCAGCACACATTTGACTAATAGAAGGGGATGAATGTGAGTTGTTGTTTAAAGAAAAAAGGCTTTGTAAATTTACTGGAGTTTTGTAAAATGCTATTAAAATAAGTCATCCTTACATAAGCCAGGCATATCTGCAGATACTTCTGTTAATGTGCTGTATCTATGGGATAGATGCGACCTTTATTTGTAAAATCAGTGTAATTCATAAGACCCATCTTAATAAGTTCTCAGTGATGTATTCCCTGGTCCTTGCTTAGTTCAAATTGTGTTAATTTTAATTACCTTATTTGATGTACAATTAAACAATGCTTGTTATGATTTTATTTATTAAGTAAGAAATCTGATACTTATTTGACGCTTGCCTGCATGGAGCAGTGTAAACTCTGGAGACTGCTCTTCTGCAAGTTCTTGTCTTAATCTCTCTTTTTAGAGAGAGGAAGGGAGACGATATAAAATTTACACCCCCCTTCTTAATTAATTGCATTAAATATTTCAAAGAAGTCTGGAAAAAGCCCATTGCTAACTCAAGTCTCCACAAGATGAGACGTATGCCTGATGATACTGTCTTTTTTACTATTTATGTGTAGAAAAAGGAAATAATTTTTTATTTTTGCTCTACCACTCTGACACAATTTAGGATGGAAGGTGAACAAGCCTGGAAAATGAAGCGTTCTTCTGTACAGTGCTGTGAAAATCCAAAGCATTTGTTAATGTCTAATCAATCATGGATTGATTAATTTTATTCCCAGGAGTATTTATCTATTTAATACCTACTCAGCTAATGCAACATATTATTTTGTAATATTGCCTGTCTGAAGCCAGCACTGTTCTTTCATGCAGCAGTCTATAAATTGTATTGATGTTAATGGCTGCTGATGGAGAACTGTAAGATCATGTCAGGTAATCAGTATCTCCATCTAGAGATAATCAGGTTAATGAACTTTCATTTTTTCCTTGGATTTTGCTCCAGTAATTGTTCTATCTCAGCTTCTGAAGAAGAATAAAGAAGTCTTATCAGATTGTTGTCTTTGTTTCCTGTTCTAGTTTAAAAATGTTCTTGCCAGCAAGTTCTAAGTCTTGACTATACAAGTATTATGAAGTTACATCTTAGCAGTACTGAAACTTGGGAGAGTGGTGGATGAGATCTAACTAGATTTGAATAACTGGAAGGTCAGAAAAGGGTTTAAAATTCTGCCAGGATAAATAAAAGCAGAATCTTTATTTATAGAAATAATGTGATGCTTAACAGTCTTTTAAAACTAGTATGGAAATAGAATACTACTTTGCTTGCCCAGCCCTGGCAGTGTGATCTGCAGCAAATATGTCAGCAGAGAAACTGGACAGGAGGGGCAAACTGTTCCTGCTTCCTTTGATATAGATGTTTATTCAGCCTGCTGTCTGGAAGTGTAGCTACGACTGGTTGCTGTTGGTATCTGCCAGTAACCAGGAGGCAACGACAGTCCTTACTGTTGGCATTAATATTCCAGAACTCACAAAAGCAGAAGTTTTCAGCTGCTAAATGGTGAAGGGAATGGAAAGACTGAAACCTGTCTCGCTGAAAAAGCAAATCAAGATTATGTAATTCAAGAGGGTAGTTCCAGCTTGGATAGTTTTCTTTTAAAGGCAAAGATATAGAGAAAATGATGGCCTGCATAAAATTAGTTTATTGTTTTACGAATGGAGCAACCACAATGTGTTACTTTGTGGTCGTCTGAAACATGGGACAGGCGAACCCTGCCTGGCACTGATGTGCACTGTGCTCTGAAGGCTCAACTGCAAGAGCAAAGTGCAAGTCATGTCACCTCTCCTCTTTCACATTTAGTCATGCTGTCAGATATGAGTGAAATAGAGTCTAAAGTACCAGGATTTGCTAGAAAATCTGTTTCTGTGCATTAGAAGTTTTTTGTTGTAAACAGAAGCTGACTGGTTCTCCAGTAGATGAATACCAAGCAACTTACTGCTTGCTGAGGCATTTAAAAACATTTTTGAAAGCTGTAAAGCTACGATTTTTAGTAGGTATTTTTATGTGAAAAGCTCTGCTACCATACTTTTCCCTTAAAAACATCTTTAAAAGAAATGTGTGCATATATATACTGAATAAAAATTGAGGTATTTTGTAAGATTTCTGACTAATTTAGAGCATCACAATGTTGTTTTTTCTCTGGGCTTCAGTAGCATGTTGTGTTTGCTTTTACAAAGTAGAACAACTGGGAAATACAATTATACCTTTCTGGGGGAAAAAAGAACGGTGTGGCTTTTTGCTGTCTTGTTTTTTGGGTTTTTGTTTTGTGTTTTTTTTTTTTTTTTTTTGTTTTGTTTTGTTTTGTTTTTTCCCTGTTCTCTTTTTTTATTATACTTCTCCCCCTCTCTCTTTCTGCACAGGGTGCGTATTCTGCTCCCTCCTTCTCTCCCTGGCAGGGCTCATTCCAGGGCATCCCTCGGACTGTTCCACCGCACCGCAGACAGAGTGAGTCTGTACCTCTCACTCATCTCCCTCACCGTCCTCCCGTAGCAGCTTCCCCTTTGCACGCACCCTTCATGTCCTAGTATCCTCCTCCGTCAGGCAGATTTCCAGGCATCCACAATAGTCCGTGGCTAACCAACGCGCTTCCTTCAGCCAGCGTATGAGCAGCTACAACCTATAGCTTTATAACAGTTATTAAATGCTGATTTACTTCAGCAGTTCTTCAGGCAAACCCGAGTAGGCCCTTGTGTCCAGTCTTGTCTTAACATAAATCTTGCTTGCTGCATTTTCCCTTCCTTTTTCATGGCTGTAATATACAGTCCTGTTTGTGTATGTGTTTTGTTTGCTCATAAGTCTGCATGCGTGCATACGTGGATGTATTTACATAAACATGTTGTGGATGTACATAAAAATGCTGGTCAGAAAGTGTTGGTTTCATTGCCTCTCACGAGAAGTTTTGACTTTTCAGAATGGCTTCCCTGAAACTAATTTTTTTTCCCCTCTCAGTATTTGTTGTAAAAAGGCTTCTAATACACTGAAGTGGCTGTTGCAAAACTTGCATGATTTATTAATGTTCCTTGTGCTAGCTACAATGTGGGCTGGTATGAGCTGCATTTGTTCTCTTGGCTTGGATCTGCAAAACAAAAGACAATTGCTGATTTTAAAACTGTATGCTTACATAGACATAGAGAAATGGTAAGTCTTATTTTGTGCTTTGGTATTGCGTTATAAACAGATAATTGTTCAAATAAATATAACTAGTTTGTAAAGCTAAAGTTATATTTTTAAAATGTACTGTAATTACAGAATTACAGTGTGTTTGCCTAGCAAAGCCCAAGAGTGTATTTGGACAAGAAATAAAGGATAAAAGTAAAATTATGGAAACAAAGTAAGATTTCCAGGGCTAATGGAAATCTGAAAAGTAAGCTGCACCTTGGAAAACTAAGCTTACAGATATTTCAGTTTGTGATAATCCCAATTTATTTCAATTACTAGAAAAAGAAACTGTTGTGTAAAGTATTTTGTACATTGTGTTTCAAATACTCTCTTGACGTTTCTGTGACAATGTTCATTTAAACAACTCATCAGGAATGCACAGCCTGTTTCATAGGCTTTTCTCTATGCAACGCTTCATTTTCTGCTCATGTTTGATGTGGGACTCTGTGTGTGTGAAATGAACATAGAACCCCTAAAGCTGATGGATCATCCTGTCTTCTGTTTCTGGGGAGAGTGCCAGCAGTAGCACAGCCTGGCTATTTTGCTGTCCTATCAGCAGAGAATCTGAGTTTAAGAAAGGAAAAAAATATATTTTAGACCTGAGGAGCATACAATGTCACATTTTTGGAGACTCACTGATCAGGCAGTCCAAATGGGAGGATGGTGTCTGAGCTGCCAGATGTGATGTGACACAATTCACACTGACTGCTTGACTGAAGAAGAAAACTTTGCTAATCCTTTACAGTTTTCTTGAGCCTCCACCTCATTCCTCCACTAGCGGCAGCAGCTTCTTATTCAGGGATTCCGTAGCAAACTTCCATTACTAAAGCAGGCTGGATTTTTTTAGTATACATCTCATACGTTAAATTCTATGAATTATTAGTAAAGTAAATAAGGTAGATTAATACTGGCACTTGAGTAATTAACCTTAACTACAATTAACCTACTGCCTAGGGAAAAAAGTTTCCTATAACTGAGTGTTCCTAGCCTTTAATTCTCAGGTTTGATGAAAAGATATATACCAAGAGTAAAAGTGCAGTATAAACTAGGAGGTTTCTTGGATGCTTTCACTGACACTCTTGCAAAATCAATGACTTATCACTGTGTGAAGAGTCCCATAAAGTAGAACAGTAGTGCAGTTATCACTAGCATCCTTCTTTCCCCACATTACCTCTTCCCACAGTTCAGTGGTTTTAGGTCTGTTGTTTTTTGTGCTTGTACAGAATGCCAAACATGGGGTTTGAGGCAAGTGGTAAGCTGGGTGATGCCACCGAGAACAGAACAGCCTTAAAGTTAATGTTGGTTTCTTCTATGATAATACAGAGAAGGTGGTGGGAACATGAAGTATTCTCAGTTTTTGTTTGCCTATGTTTTCTGCGAGATCTTGGAATTTAAGCATTTATTCTCTAACTTCTGGATACTGAACCTAAAATATCATCTGCACTGGTGAATACTGCAGGTTTCTTCACTGTGTTGTTGGTAGCTGATGGATACAGAGATCAGTTACAATCACTGTAGATTATGAGGATATAAATCTGTAAACTGTTCATATTTCACTGCTTATCTACTGCAATGTAATTTTACTGCTGCTGTAGAGGACAGGTAATATATCCCTGCTGTGTAATATTACAATACCATAATATGCTTAGAGTTCTTCTCTATCAGCACCAGTTACAGTGGTCATATACCTACTGTGTAATTTGCCTCATGAACTTACCATATCACTGCACTTTGTGAAGACATTTTAGAACTGGATGTATGTTTTCCACTTTTAATGATAATTACTTTTTAATACTTTTATTCCTATAACTCCCATATGTGTCCTGAACTCAACTCTTATGTAATAGTCCTTTATTTTTCTCTAGGCTATAGCATATAATTTGACATATCAAACTTGCTTAAAATTTTTGCATTTGTATTCTGGAGCTTTAATGATGCAGCTCTAGAAACACAGCATTGAGGATACACGTTGTCAATAAGGCAATTATGAACTCTTGTTGTAATACAAGAATATTACATCACTTTTTCAAGGCCCCTGGTGCTTCTCCACAGAGATGTGCACATGGAACTGTTTTGTTACTCAACCATTGCAGTTGTTCGCATCTCTGCCTACTGTGCACTACATGAAAAAAGTATTTAGACTTGTAATGTAGGCATTACAAATAAAGGTAATGTAAGCAATTCCAGCAAATGACACATAGCTTTTGTCACCAGCAAGAAAGCTGCTCTATGCACATTGACTATAAATCAGGTGCATGTGTTGCTTTTTTTATGCATTTTTTTTTTGTAAACAGGGGTATGTTGCTTAACACTGCGAAATGTTTCCAAACTTTTATTGACTGATTCAGGTTCTCTGTAGGGTGTACCAAGTGTTTGCGTTAGCAGAACCAAGTTTATTCAGAATATTGTCTTGAAAGTTCTATGACACGTTAAGAATGACAAATTATTAAAAATATCCTGAAATTGTCACATTGCTGTCCTTTTTATACATCTATTTTTTCCATGGGAAATGTGTATTCAGTTATATGAAGAAATGTCTTTTAAGAAAAGCTCCCTTAGCCCAAGCGGGGTAGTTGCAGATTGGACTACAAGAGAAATGTCTCTTGTACCTAACTGAGAGTATATTAGCAAACAAAACTTAATTTTACATGTGGACATACATGTTCAAACAGACAAGTATCTGTATTCAGGGATGAAATGCCTGCCTTGATGTAGTTATACATTGCTCTCAGTAATTTTTCCTTGAGAAAGACAGTGTTTTTCTTTAAGTTGGGCTTTCTCTACAGACTATGCAGAAAAAGATACTATGCCATATTACCAATTATTTTACTACCCTCATGCTGTGGTGAATGGTGGGTTAAAAAAAAAATTGTGGTTGTTTTGTATTGTTATTTGAAGTCATACTTCATACTGTGGAATCCTATTTCCTACTGTTGAAATATAATATAGCTAGCTAAAAAGGAGAGGGGGAAAAAAAATCCTAAATTAAGGTATTGGCAAATGCTGCACACTTAAGGTGTGAAATCTGGGTGTTTTCCAGAGGTAAAAAATGAACTTTCCAGTGTAGCCATTCAGTAAGGCTGTGTCATCAATTGCAGACGTGTGATATGACAGTTTATCCTGTGCCATGGCAGTGAGATAAGGGATGTCAGAACCCATCAGAGAATGAAAAACTGACTTAGCAGAGTTTGTATCCTTCTCCCCACCCCCCTCCAGAAAGAACCTGTGGTCGTTTGGCTTCTCAAGCTTGTGAGCGGTTTGCTAGGAAGATGGGTTATTCAACAGTATGGGCAACATGGGCGAAATATATAATGCAGTGTATCATGTGACATTGTTGTTCCTTGTTAGATATCTAACATGTATATGCCTGGATGCAAATATTTTTGATGCATACAGATGTGATAATATACACAAATTCTAGTTAGAGCTCTAAACAGTATTTGAAGTGTAAGATGTTGACTTTTTTGAAAGACTTGAAGTTATAAGAGCAAAGGTATTCCATGCAGGTCTTGCCATAAATATTTTTGGTACTGCTTTACTTAAACACTGTTGCTACTTCTGTTTCTGGAAGCTGGATTAAAAACCAATGGGCGACATGGTAATTGCAATTTAAATGGTTAAAAGTTGCAGTTCTGTCACGGCAATTGCTCACTGTTTCATCTTGGTCCTCTGACATCATTGTCCTTGTCTTTTTCTTGTCTCTGCTTTCCCATTATGCCATTGGCAAGGAGTTGAGAAGTTAGTCCATTACTTCTGTGATAAAGCGTGGTACAGTACAACTTCAGATTTCTTCTCATCTCCTCATGCATTTTCCTTGTTGTTTTTTTGCCCTATGCATGATGCATGTCTACTGGAGATGTGCATGCAGTTCTCAGAGTTCTCATTGCTTCACCGCCCTCATTTCCCAAAATACTGCAGGGAGAAAATGCCTTTATTTAATTCTGCAGAGGTACTTTATAGGAAATTGAGATGGGAATTGTGGTGAGAGATACAGAATACCAAAGCAAAACTGAAGAGAATTTTGAAGTAGTGATACTGCAGTGAATATCACTGTCTGACCACATTGATTTAACTTCTTTATCAGTATAACATACTTGTCTCAGTTTTCTGACACAAAGCTAATGCAACCCCAGGGGTTCAAGAACTGTGTAGTAATGGTAATTGTCTTCATGAATGTGTTGTCATTTTTCTCTGGATGATGTAACAGTTTTACTTTAGATATATAAGAGAAAAATCTCTTAAGCTAGTGCGGTAGGGACTGTAATTTAGTAACTTTGATTGGTGCATCAGTACATGCAAGTCTTCGAAGCTCTTGTTGCCACAAAAAAGTCTTTTTGTGCAAAACGTGTGCACAGTTTTGTCTAATGTATCTTCAATTTGAGGAGAACTAATTTTCTTTAGTTACATTGTACTCTAAGTGTTTTAGAGCCGAACTTTACATTGTAGGAGCATGCCAAAGGAATGCAGGTGTTTGTTCACCTGAATATTTTCTTTATGGGACAACAATAGAAGCCTGGTTAGCATGACAGTCAACACTAAGTTATAGCCTGTTGCACACCAAAATATTATCCAAAATGCACTCAAAGCAATGCCGATGACTTTTTCTAAGACTTCCATGAAATAAAATACTATGTCTAGATGGCAGAATCATTCTTTGTCTTCTATTACCCCTCGTTCTTATGATGGAATTCACCAAGTCCTTCTACTGGCTGGTGTTTTGTTGGTGGGGCTTTTTTTGACTAACAACATGGTCATAGTTTATTAAGACTTCCCTAGTAAAAGGAAAACTTCTGTATAAAGCAAAGATGTAAGCTATGGCTGAAGATAATGCAGTTTTCAGTATTAGATAACTTGTGAACTGTTACTTGCATATTTTGGAAGTGGTGTTGTTTTTGCCTTCAGTGTCATCTTGAATGTTAATGCATGTAGGAATTTGTAGATATTAAAATATATAGTTGCAGTAATTGGACAGACTTGAACTAAGTGGAAATAGTTTGAAAGCAGCACAGTATTTAAAACAACTTAGCAAAGATGATACCAGAGCTTTAGTATCCTCCTAATTCTGAGCATGTAGCTGTTTTCTGCCTTTGAACTGGCACCTTTCTGGATATTAAGCTGCTTAGACCTCTGCTTAGACCTCTTCAGATTGTGAAGGATAATGAAGAAAACATGTATTTGGCTATTTTTATATGTAAAAATGCAAAATTGTCCAAATGGAAAAGCTCAAATATTACCTAGTTTTTGTCAAAAGAACTTAATATCCAAAGCTTGCTTTTTTTTGGCCATATCTCAGATAGTTTTGTATTTAACTCAACTTCTCATACAAATTTAGTTTCTTCTGTACCTTACAAATTTTTCATTTTTCTGATTATTATAATCAGAATTATTTAACATAAAGTTAGGATTTGTAATGCTCAGACAAGATATATCTGAGCATTTTTAAAGTCTGGCATCTTGGAAGCCTTTTGTAGGTGAGGGAGAAAATCTTTCTGACAATTACTTTTGCACATTAGAATTTGACACAGTATTGTTTGCTATAAATGTACTAATTTTTTATTGCACTTAGGATTAGGAAATTTGAATTATTTGTTGAAGTATTTTTATGGGAATCGGGTACATAGTGCTTGATTTTCTAGACTCATTTGTAGCAGTTTTGTTTTTGCAGGTGGGGTCTGACATCAATAAATCATTGTGGCTAACACCTATCTGTCAGCTCCTAAGCTGGAAGGATAATGACTTCTGTAACCCATTACATAAACAGTGAAAAATGACCAAAATATCTGGAGGATTAATTTTTTAAGCTGTAACTCTCTTAATATGTTGAATTCTTACATGTAGTATTTCCTTCCTGTAGGACTGCTTGGTTAGGAAGGACTCACAAAGTTAAGCTAGTTTTGGTCACATAAGGCATAATGTTTTGATGATACTTGTTTGACACCATTTTGAAGGCTTTTTTTCTTCTCCCCCTCCCTCTTTCCAAAGCAGATGTATTTCTACTGTTCAACATGTTTGTGCATTCCCTGTATCACTTGCTGATGTCACTGGGCCAGCTCAGATGTTGTCTTTGCTTACAGGTGGAACTGGTGTAGTCTAAAAGGAAAAAATGCTAATAAAGCAAAATTAAATTGAGAAGCCTTGGTATTTCTCTCATAACCATTAAAGATTTCTCTCATTACTTTTTTTTTTTTCCTCTTGATGTGGAATTTTGGGGATTCAGTTTTCCCTGTCAGGGAAAAGGTGAAAAGCTTACAGAATCCCAGGATATGCTGTTGTCCTAGCAATGTAACAGGCCTGTGGCTCACACAAACTATTGTTACTTTCTTTCTGCCCATTCTAAGAAGAATGAAGAAGACCAGACAAGTAATTGGCTTTCTCATTTGGAAGTTGTAAATAATTCAAGAGAGTGACTGAAGTAATATTTTTAGTCAAATCCCTTAAAGGCGATCATTGCTTCATTTTTACTGACTATATTTCTCTAGTAAACAAATATTATAAGCCTGTTTACTACCTATGTGAAATCAAATGGTAGGAGTTCAAGTAGTTCAGGGACAAGACTAGCTTGTGGTAGGTCTGTTCCACTCTTTTGTAAAGATGATGAGAAAGTCATCCAAATGTGAAACTTGTGAAAACTATAGTTGAAATTTTAATAGGTTTGGGGTTTTGTCATGAATTTCAGCATTTTTAATATTTCTTCCAAGATCTGTATACAAGTTGCAGGTCTAAGATGTGTTTGTGAACCTAGCGCACACATTAATCTTTGAAGTCTTTTTACAGGGAAGAGCAAAGAGAAAATAGAAATGACTCTGAAGAGGTACTGGCAAGTCTCATGTCTGATACGTGTCTGATTAGAGTGTATCTTCTGATAAGAAGTAAATCTTCATTAGGTAGTCTTTATCCCTCAGTTATCAGTGTAGTAGTATGTGATCTCTAGTTTCACATGTACTCTGTAACACTAGGAAGGTGGTTTCTTTGTCAGCCCGTTTGAAATCCATTCAAGATAAAACAGTTACCTATGTCTAGTCAGTCACCTAATACAAAAAACCTGTATCAAATTTTCTGACCTCAGTAAGGCAAGGAAAATTCACTGTAAATTCATGTGGTCCATTAAATTCCATTCCTGCCTGTACAGTATAGAGCACTGACAGAAGATTTGGGATAGTTACCTTGAGTGTTCAGCGAGTAGAAATTAAAAGGTTTATACGGTCTGATAGCCATTGCATTTGTTTATTAAGTACTTGAGTCAGAATTGATCAGTACATGTGGTGCTGTCCTGCAGATTTAGGTGAAACCATCAACCATGCCTTTTTCATATTTCTTTTTTAAGCTAATTGGTTTCTTTTTTGTCTTTATGTTGTTGTGTATTTCAGTGATGGTGTAATTTTTTCCTCTTAAGTTACAAGTTGCATTTGTACATGTCTCATGAACCATCTTGTTTTGCCAAAGTCAAAGTTTTGATTTAAAAAACCCAGATAAACAGCCCTTATCAAGCATCTAGTCAGTGCACATTGGATTCAGAATGTCATCTGGTGTTTTCTTTGCCTAATATATTGTTGTATTCTTTTCTCTTTAACAGCCTCAAGTACTACAGCCTTCCCGCAGCCTTCCCAGTTCCACAGACCTCGCCCAGGGAAAACTAATAAAAACGCCACATATCGAGGCCCACAGTGAATATTCTAAACATGGTCAGCATGAAAATAGCAATCATCAGAATCAGAATGCTGCAAATGTCTCTCTCAGAAATAGCCTGAATGATGTAAACTCTTTAATGAGCATACAGTTAAACATAAAAGATGAGAATGCATCATATTTGGAAAATTTGAAAAATAAAAATACTGAAGACCCTGGAGAGGTGGCTGGTAATGAAGAAGGCACGTTACCATCTCGTTTCTCTTTCCAGACCTCTATGCGAGCTGATGCTAGAGAGGTGCAGACTGAGTTAACTGTGAAAGGTCAACCCTCATTCACAAACCAGGCTTCTCGGCCAAAGACTTTAAGAATTGCAAAGCCCCCAAATGCTTTAGTGCCTCCGACAATGGCCGTTCTCACACGATCTGCAAATCATTCTGCTGCTTCCAAGGAATGTGAGCTTCTACCATCAAGTAGTTTGACTCAGCTACAGCCAACATCTGGTCAGGATAACCTAAACGGTAAACAGAGTCAGAAAATGTCTAAACTTCGCCCACCAACTATGTCCTTTGTTAAATCCAAGCAAATGAGCAGTCAGAAATCCATACCAGTATCTGCAGAGCCTCAAAACACCTGTTTGAAGACAAACATCCCAAAGCCACCAGTGCAGAGAAAGGAAAACGTGCAAACACAGAATACCGGTTTGCTTTCTGGGGGTAGTTTGCCCTCGAATCGGCATTCCCGCCTCCCTAAACCAAAGACGCATTGAGAACGTACCTACATCTCGTGGAATTATGCCATACATTAAACTGCTCCTATGTACTGACTGCATTTGAGATTGCTTTATCTACAGCCTGCAAATCCGGAGTGAATATTTAAAGTAGCATCTTTCTTCCGTGTTTGCGTTCTCCATCCTGTTATGTTCTGAGGCTTATGTTATGAGCTGTGCAGCTTCTCTTGAGAGTGTTTTATTATATTGTAGGTCTGTATTAAAGATTGTGTTGCCCAGTGGTCTTGGTAATGAAGCAAATACTGATGTATGTGGTGGCCACAAATATGAGAATGCTGCACTGTGTATTTCAGGATGGTAGAAGTAATTTCTTACCTCCATTTATTTGAGTTATTAGACAATGAAATTACTATGAAGTTTAAATTCTTGGTTCTGAGTACTTGTTAGGTTAGAGTGGTGGAGAATTAAACTTACTGGCAGATGTTCTACTGGCCATAATTCTGACTCTGTATTCCAGAGGCCTATGCAAAAATCCTTGTATTTATCTTAATCTCAAAACTGACATATTTAATGTTATTTAATCTGATGGGTTGGGTGGGTTGCGTTGTTTTGTTTTGCTGTAATCTGAAGATGCTCTGTTCTTTATTTATCTCCTTTTCACTGTTCACAGACAATAAGCAGATTTCACAGGGTGAAATGAATCTTCTCTCTTAAGCATCATCATTTGTTAAAAGATTGTGGTATGTTTTTATTGTGTTGAATAGACACGTTACTGGGTAGATTCTTGAAACGCAGTGCTAAGGATGCTTGTGCAAAACCTTCCAATACAGGCTCTTAGGAACCGGTAAGTAGGGAGCCTCTGGGAATACGGGGTCCATAACACCTATGTTGAGGTTGCACAACATGCATTTTAATTAATATTTTTTAATTGTACTACTTGTATTTATTAATTTCTGTTTAAAATTGAAAGACTCTGAAGTACCTGACTTGAAATTTTGCACAAACCTTGCCATATATGTAAGGATTTGAAACTATTTTACTGAATAAAACTTGTATTAAAAATGCAACTATTTAAAAAAAGAAAATATTAACCCCACATATGTGCTTTGAGCAATCCTATTATATCCTAATCCAGAGCTGGTACTCTTAAGAGTTTTTCAGAGATGTGTATTTTGTTTTGGGGTTTTTTTGTAATTTTTTGTGTAATTTCTAAAGAAATGCATGATAACTGGGAAGGATCTTTGGGGGGAAATAAAGCAAAAAAGAAAAAAATTCTGCTCTCTAGGAGAACTATTTTTTCTGAAATTGGTCTGGAAATATATGCCCATCATGGTGCAGCTATGGGACCATGACACGTGTGCTGTAAGTTAAATATATGCACATCTAGCGAAGCTTTCCAGAAACTTAACGTTATGTCCCATCTCCAGTTCTTCCCTTCTTTCCCATCACTGTCTCTTGGATGTTACCTATTGGGGTTTGGGTTTTTTTGTGTTTTTTTTTTTTTCTGTTATTGAATAGGTTTTAAAATCGGCAACAGAAGGCTGTTCCTGAACAGCATCTAGTGTCAGTAAAATGAAACACAGTAACAGTTAGTTTGTTCTAGGCTTTTGGCTATAGGACATGGACATATTACAGTATTTTCTTTGAGAAAATTAAGGTGAGTAGGTATAGACATTTCATAAATAAGTTCAATAATCAACTTCTGTAGTATAAGCTCTTTAACTAGGGCTATCCTGATGGATACTTAGTTGGGTGGGAGAAGAAAAAAATGTCATCTCAACTGAGTTACTCATTACATTGTTAATATCCAAGAAAGTTTTTGGCTTTATCACACTGTAAATTCTTTTAACTGACAATGAAGTGGAAGAATGAAAAGCTTGGGGGAAAATCGGTAATGGGGAGATTCTATCAGAACTGCTTCTATCAATCTGAAATGAGAGACCTGCAGGGCTTCTTGTCAACAGGGGCGAAGACAATGTAAGCGAGTAGTAACCAGGGCAGCATTAATTGTTACAGTTGATACAGGTTCAAAATAACTACAACTAAAGGTAACATAACAATTACTCTCTGGGAAAAAAAAAATTACTTTCCTTGAAAAGCATTGAATTAGATGAGCTTCAGTGTAGGCATTTGCTTCTGATAAGAAAATAAAACTTACTCTTTAGATACCCCAAAACTACCTCCTGGCAGCTAACTGTTTCTCAGGAGTTTAAAAACTGCTGAGGGAATGATGAGATTCCTGTTTCACTTTCTGGTCCATATAGATTTCTTTGGAAGGTGGTGTTTTTTGAAGTTTACTTTCCTCAAAGAGAAGCTGATTTTATTTTTAGTTGTATGTGATTTTGCGTGAAAAGGTGATTTTTATTTTTATTTTATTTTTGCTTAATGCTATTGACGGAGATGTTTCACCATGACTTCTTTTGCTTCTTATTCTGGAGGTATCACCAGCCTCATTTAGTGATGTTAAATGTTTTATGTTTACATTTAAAAGAATAGATATCTATCTGCACCATTACTGAAAATTAAGGAATGAAGCAAAGAGATGATCAGGTTTTTCATAAAATAAAATATAGTTGTTTTTTTCTTTTTCTCTATGAGATCAAAAATATATTTATTCTGTTTGCTTTTGCTTTCCCTCCCCCACCCCGTGTTAAAGGAGTATAAGTAGATTATATTCTTTGTTATAGCATTTCCCACATTTTGTTCTGACAGAATAGTGAGACTTTGAGCTGGAGACAGCAGGATTTGATGCCAGATAAGACAGATGCTAGCCTGACTTGTATTTGGGTTCAGCTGCTAACCTTGCATCCCTCTAAAGACAACTACTCTTCAGACTTGACCAGGGAAGGCTCTGTTGCATGTATAGTAAGTCCAGAGTACGAGCAAAGCCTGTCAGGAGTAGATGGGCAACTGGAAGAGAGGTGGTGAGGTGAAGTTTGAAGCTTCACTTCAGTGCAGGACAGAGTTTGGTGGGAGATGGATAAGAGGGCACTGTGTAGAGCTTGTCAAATGGGATTAAGTATGTATTTTTAGGCAACATACCTGCCTTATGGAAGGTGCAGATATATTGTCAGTATTGGTGCAGGTTATCCAAAATGTGTAAATTAAAAGATTTGATATCTTCAGGGTTTTTTTTTTATTAGGTTGCTAGAACTGGTTTATTGCCAATTTCTTTTGGTTTGATTTCTCATTCTTTTGTGCAATATTCACAAAAGTATTAAACTACTGTTCAGTATGTGTGTACAGAGGCAATTTCGCATTTTAAAAAGTGAGTAAACACAAAAGAAAAAAAAAAAACAGAATTGCACTTTAAATGAGCTTTATTGCTTGGAGTTGTGCCTAAAATAATCTAAATGCCTCCTACTGTGTGTGGCTTTTGTCTGAAACTAATTTCCGTGCTAGTGTTGCTGTTTCCAAGGTATCTTCATATCACTATCACAGGATCGATATGCACTCTAGCACGTTTAAAAATATTTATCTAGTGTACTGAGTTTTTGTTGTGCAATGACTTTAACTTAACCGTGGAATTTTAACACTGATGATGCAGCCAGATTATTCCCTTTCCCTTCCCTGAAGCTCTCGCTTCCTCCTGCCAATCAAGGCCCGTGGCAAAACTTCCCCAGGTCTCGCACAGCCCTTAAAGAATAATGTTCCTGGCATATGTTTTTGTATGAGAAATGAAGTGCAAGATTATTCTTAAACTTTCTCAAAATAATCACAAAGGCCCTGAAAATCCAAAACGGTACTGAATTTTTCATATAGTTCCAAAAAAATGTGGATTCCTCAACTTTAAATCTCATAGCAGTGAAACTAGACATAGCAACCAGACTGCATCGTAGGTCAGTGAAATTCATTTCATCCTTGATCTAAACGCTGGTTTGTTGCAACGATGCTAGAAAACTGAATACCGCTAGCATTATTTACTTTGCATGTCACTACCATATGCACATTCTAAAGTGTCATATTTGGGTAGGTTGCATGTTGGGGGGGAGATATTTCTGGTTTTGCACAGCACATGGTCTTCTCAATGTGGACATTTTCTTGCCATACCAATGGAAATCCATTCTTGAATTGGGTTTCCGTAGCTATTCCTTTCTCATTATAGTGGCTTTTTCTGAGCAGAGCAGATTTGATACGTAATCCTGGCGGCAGGTCTCCGTATAGTAATCTTACAACTATGCTACCAAGGAAATTCAGTCGCTGTTGTGGTAAAGCTGCTCACTGCCTACTTAATTGTAAAAGCACCACAATAAAAACAATATAATTCCAGTGTCGGCGAAATCTTTAAATTTAATACTAGCTAAGACAAGAGGTACCCTTACTATCTGCTTTGTTGTTTTTGTTTTTTACCCAGGTCAGAGTAAATACTGTATATTGGAATTTGCTTGTAAAGTTGATCTAAAAACCTGTATGTAAAAACTTCCTCAATGTTGCTCTAGTGAATAAAAATAAAAGTCCTAATAAGTATCTGTTTCTCCTGACTCTTCACTTGCATGTTTTTTGAAGTCATTGACTGTCCAGAATTATAGGACTGTAGACAGGAAATTTTGGGGGAGTGGGAGATTATGCTTATGCTTGCAGTGTTTTCCTATGGAATTATCTTTCTCCAACAGAATTGCAGGCTTTAGCATGGGACTTTAAGAAAAAAGGGGCGAAAAAAAGACACAAAAAAGCTAAACACTTTAATGTGTTGCTTCCAGATAAGGGCTGATGGGGCTGGTTTCCAAAGGTATCTTATTTCACCTGTAGTGCACAGCTGAGGAGAGAAAAGTATTTCACAGTCTTCTTATGTAATTAACTGGTTAAAATTATTATCATAAGAGATTACTTTGAGAAAGTTATTTCCCCACAGGTGTCCAAAATGAATACGATGTATGCATACATGTAAACACTCGTTAAAAGCTTCTAATTGTATGTCAGCATTTTACCCTTAGTTTGAGTGGTTTATTCTTCTTGAGAGAAAAGGAAATCTCCACTAATTTCATCTGACCTGTTTCTGTAGATGGAAGTTCAAGTTGGAAATTTCCATCAGAATTTAGGGATTGGTAAAGGGAGAATCCTGTGGTTTGAGGCAAGAACAGTTGAAAAATGCTGCACACTGAGACTTATAATCCTTAACCTAAGGTCTTACTTTAAGCTTCAAGATGGTCTTTGAAGACTTTCACAGGTTTTGGAGGTGGGAGAAACCCCTGCATAGCGTTTCCAAGTTCAAACACGTTTTAGGTGCTTTCCTCACCTGAGGCCCAAAAAGTCCTGCCCTGGTAGTGCGCTGGGTCGGTGTGCTCTGTGTTACTTGGTGGATGAGACCACGTTACAATTATGTCTAATCCTGTCATTGTCATCATCAGACGTTACACAGCTGCTGCAATGACAGTGTAAATACTGATCCATTGGCAGCTTCCCTGGCCTCTCTGCCCTCGCCCTTCCAGAGGCAGAGGCCTTGTGGCAGTGATGGGCCACGTCCTGCTGATGGGACCGAGAGAGATGCTGTCCTGACACTGGAAGAGATCTGCTTTTCCGTCATCAGACAATATATTGCCTGTGAGGAGAAAGTGTTAGATGACGACGAGAAATTTCTGACACTTCCAACCTTCTGCAACCCAGACTCAACAACCTTGGCACCTTTTCTTGTACAGGAATGGCTGATTTGTATCAGCGTGACTGGATGCAGCTGAACTAGTTAGACCAGTTAATACTGAAGCACACATGACATCAGCCGGGTTGGTGCAGTTGCTGCTTTCCCCAGGATATCAGTATTAGCTGCTGTTTCAAATGAGAATTGGCTTTTAGCAGAGGACATTGAACGTATGCGCCACAGCTCTAAAACTGAGTTATTCAAGTATTTAATGTTAATCAGTTGGTGTGAAAGGTAAGAGGGGGGATTTCTGTTGGGATTGAGTTGTCTCCTGTGAACCCACAGGCAGAGTCCTCGAGTCTAGTACAAAACCTGGGGTGGTTCTGTGTGCTTGTTCAAAATCCTCACTCAATACAGTGAGAGTTCTTAATATAAAGCTAAAGGCAGAAGTAATTGCCTTACACAGCAGACCAGAAACTCTGTTTTAAGAATTATTTTGAATTTAGTTATTCTAAAACAGAGCAAAATCTGAAAACTTCAAAGCTCTCTAAATAAGATACTTCCCTCCATCATCGCCTGTGGAAAAATCACTTCAGTTGCTGACTGTGTTTTGTGACAGATGCTGTTTTTTTAAAGCCTATTACAAAGCAAGCCTCTGGAATAGCCCTGATGGGCAGGCACTTAAAAGCAGCTGTGGAGATGGGACACTCCTACATTTACTTTGCTTTTTTGTTTGTTTTGTCAGAAAACAGAAATACAGCAATTTGGGATAAACTTTCAGATTTCAGTTGATCTTTACATTCTGATGGAATGTGATTCTCTTAATACTTCTCCAATCAAAACAGTTGTTTGGATTTTATTCTGAAGAGGCCTCATACATCATTATTTTGGGTGCTACAGCTAGAAAGAGAGGCATCCTTGAAAATCAGCTTGTATAAATGTCCCTAATTTCCTTATGATCATCAGTATATAATGGCTTTTGGGCACACCCAGTAGTAAGTCTAGGTGATGGTAAATACCATAAATTTAGCTACATCAGAAGCATATGCACATAAAACTGAGGAGCATTTAAAGACTTGGATCACTTAGTCTGATAGATTGCAGTGCTTAGTAGTATAAAAGTCCAGTGATTCCTGCAGTTCTTTATTCCATTTTAATTACTATTCAGTTTGACAAACTCCACTAATTATCCCATGCTACTTACAATCTGTGTGCCTTAGTTTCCTCATATATAAAATTAGAATAATACCAGTATTAACCAAGTCAAGACTTACAAGATTCTGTGCTGGCAGCATGATAAAAAATATATTGTGGAAACAAATTTTTTTATTTTTTTGAACATGACATTAATCTCCCTGCATTTGCCTGCTTAGAAGTCTTTAAAAACCTGAGCTATGTGTTTTTAAAATAATAATAATAATAACAATAATTCTTAAAGTTTCATAGACTATATTTGAACTATTATATTACTACCAGATTCAGTGAATTTCCATCTTCTTAAGATTCCACAGCAGTTACTTGCAAGAATTCTTTAAGCACAAATGGGAGGGAACAGTTCCCTCTGAGTTACATGCAGCAGAGCAGACAAGGTCTCTGGAGGCCTGTGAGGAAGTTCTGATGGGAATATGTATCCCAAAGGGAACACTGGCAGTATCATGGTGCAGTAGGAACTGTGTCCTGGTCTTCCTGGAGGATCCCAGAGGTGTACGTTATGCTTGTACAAAAAGTTGGCAGTCTGTAGGATACTTTCTTTTAATCCCACTCATCTTCAGCGAAGTGATTTGAGCAACCGGCCTCTGTGTTTCTCAGACCACTACAGGCAGCTCTGGGCTGAGTCCTGGTTTATAAACCCTCTCAAGTTCTGCTCTGTAATTTCTGTAGGTTGTTGCTGTGCTATTTTTTTGTACTCCAGTAGCAACCTAGAAGCTCCTGGTCACAGGCGAGAGCCCTTTGCATGAGATGTCGCATCAAACAGGAGCACTGAAGCAGCTATTGCTGTAAGACACGCAGCAGACGGTTGTCAAGCTGAGTTGATCCTGCCAGGATCCGAACTTATGTTTCTAGAAAGTCTATGATGTTCAAACCATATGTTTATAAGCTGTTGCAGATTTGATATTACCACGTGGGGAAGCTTAATGATACACAAGCTCTCTGCTAATGATACTCCTGTGCGTTTTATGCTGGCATTGAATTTCTTACTTCAAAAGAGTTAGTTATAACCTGTGTGTGTACATTATATTACTGGCTGTTGAAAGCCCTGTGTGTGGCATTTCTGGGACATGCAGGGTACTGAAAAAATACTGCGCATTTGTATTTTGTATTTATATATGCAAAATAGGTATATCCTTTAAAGAGACTTCTAATAACATTTATTTTTGAGCTGCTTTGAAGGTGTTAATTTTCTCAAGGGATTATCCTTGATAGTTGTTATTCTGTTATATAATATTTTTTGACTTCATGCAAATTTATTTATTTTAAAGGAGAAAAAGGGTCATGGGGGTTATTTCATAGTACAGTGTTGCATCTCTTACACTGCTGATACAGAACACAGCCTTATCCTGGAATGTGACTAGTGGGGGTACAAACTAAACAGAGAAATTGGGGGGGGAAGGACATTAGAAATGTGCTAATGGTCACAGGATAAATGTTATAGATGGGCTTTCCAGCTGTTGCAATAACAACATGTGCCTCTACATAGTGCTTACTGCTTTAAATTGAAGACCAGTTGCACAGGCCTTAGGGAACGTGTTTTAGTCAGTGTCTGCAGAGCAAATAACAAGGTCTAATAGTATGTGCTTTCTTGGGAAAGCACTTAGAGCTCTACTGACAGAAAAGGACAAGAATTAAGTGTTATTTTAATTGTAAATGCAGAGAAAGCAGGTGGATAAAAGCAAGCAAGATGACATGATTTTTCTGGGTAAAATCCCATGGGAAAATACTTCCATTCCCTTTCCCTTTTTAGATCAGTTTAAAAAAGAACTCATTTTTACCTGTCTCAATACGAGAACTCGTGTTCTCACCGCACACGGCCGGGCTGTCGCTGTGTGTGCAGCAGAGGGCGCTGCAATGCAAGCAGCCGCAAGCTGCACGCTCATATTTCTGTATATATCGTTTCTGTACATGTTCAAACACCTTCTTAGGCATAGGTGGGGCTGTGTCTTTTCGACTAGCACACAGACTATCCGTCTCTTCAGCCTGTCCTGCTTACTTTCGTGTGCTGGCCCCAAACTAAGCAATACTGATTTATTCTTTACAGTGAGCAGGAGCAACCTTGCTTAGTTGGAAGAAGCAATCATCTGTTTGGGGGTGGGGGAAGTAAAACAGACATGATAACCATACAGATGAAGCATCTGTATGGCTTGAACTGGGATAATATAGTTGCTTCCCCTGCTTGGACTCTGTGATGGGCTTGTCTTGTTCCAGCTGTGTTTATCACTTAGCTCACAGACTGCTTGGGTTGGAAATCCACAAGGGATATAGGAGATAAAGACTAAATGTGCAAATGTGTTTGCAACTCCAGGCCCTTGTAGAAATGTTTAAGTGCTCTTCCAGTGCACAAACATACCCTGCAGAGAACATGCTCCCTGCCTGGGCAGAGGTGTTCACTGTGCTGCAAGGGTTTGCTGGGCTGGTGGTCACTTGGAAAACTACTCAGGGAGAACAGATGTGTATTGTTTGTCTTGGTTTTGTTTGTGGGGATTTTGTTTGTTGGAGGTTTTTGTTTGCTTGTTTTCAGGGGTGTGGTTTTTGTTTTGTGTTATTTTTTTTCCTGTCCAATTGTACATAAACTTTACGGTGTATAGCGTAGATGAAATAATCAGAAATAACTATTGTTATTGGGTTCTCAGTTTCCAGTGCATGTTAAATAAGCCTGGTTTCTTGAGCATACTTTTGTTATATCTTGTTACTCCTAAGGTTCCTTGAATTTAGTATCCAATAGGTAACATTTCCTCCTCAGACCTTCAGCAGTGGAAACTATTGCTTGTGTTACGTGCTTACGGTACCATATTTCATTTCCCAGCAGTGTTGCTCGCCTGTTGATTTGTTAGGATCTACACTTCGATATGTGGAGGTGATAGCAATGAGCAGCCCTGCTGCAGTAAACCTGCCATTCTGCAGGGGAGGCGGTGGATTTTATATTTGAATGTATTTGAGAACTTGGTTTAATTTGCTTTGCACTGAGAATGCACTTACATCCTGTATATTTAATGTGGAACAAACTTGGTGACAAAAATTTGTTATTCAGGTTTTATTTTTATGAAACATTAGGCCTGTTGTGATCATATTAGTTTAAAGATAACATTTCTACAAGTAGAACGAGTATGAATTAAAGTTAGAAGAATATATGAATTACACATTACTGCCCTGAATTAGTGTAGATACAAGCAAGCAATTTTTCAGGTAATTAAATTAGTTATGTATTAGGCCTGGGGCTTTGTGTTGTGACTTGCTTGTTTGATTTGTAGCTCAGGGAAACTTTGGACTCAACCACTTTTTCTAGCAATTCTGTTGTGGTACACAAGGGAAAAGATGCTTGGTGACTCCTGAAATACAACTGTGCGAAAATTTCCCTTTGAAACTTCAAGTAAATTGAGTCTATGTTTGCCCGTCACCACATTCTCATACAACTTTTGCTTTTTAGTGCTTATTCAGAAAATTTTTCCTGGACGGGTATTCATATTTTGACTGATAGTAAATGGATCACTCTTAAATGACAATTTACGTTCATTTTAACAGTAAGCAATCGGGGTGTTATACTTTGTGTGTAAACTCTGTAGAAATACAACGTGGTACTCAGCAAACATGATTTCAACTGCTAGGTCTGTGTGATCTCAGAATAGTAGTGATAACAGTGCTTTGCACCATTACTGAAGAATAATGCATTTTTTTCAGGCTGAAGCCAGCAGAGGGAGTTTTTTGGTCTTTCTTTTGAGTAACGCAGGCTTTTTTTCTCTGTTCCACAGACGCCAGGAGTCATTGTTGGTATGTACCACTTCAGTATGAAGACCAGGCAGGTCGTGGTGGCTGATGCCATCACAGAAGGTGTGGCAGGAGCTGTTGCAGGCTGGAGGAAGCTGCATCACTGAAGCTGTGTGAGAAAGCTGGAACGTCACATCTGGTAACATCTCAGGGAGGAAGGACCGGCTGTACAATCAGCACATTTGCCACACAGCAGCACCCAGCGCAGACCTGCCTGAGCCTGCAGGAACTTTGAGACCAGAAGCAGAACAATTATGCTAATAACTATGCCTGTCCCATCTAAATGGCAACGCGCGGTGGCTGAAAAAATAAATCAGCTCAGGTTGGTGCTAGTTTAGGCACCTGTTAATCACTTGATGTTCCAGCATGTATGTTCCTCTTGTTTTGCTCTGTTTTCCTCTTCTGCTCTTGCAAAGCAAATCACGGACAACAGAGCAGAGCTAGCAATGGCAATTCATTTTGAAGTTCTAAAGGAGGTATGTGGATACAGATGGTACCTAGCCAAGATGGAACATCACTATATGTGTATACGTGTGTATTTTTTAACAAAAGAGAAAATGGGACACTGGAAGATGCATTTGAATATTTTTTTCTCTTGCCAGCTGAGTCGTACTCAAAGTGGTACTAGTGTAGGGTCTGGAAAAAAAGATTCAGTTCTATCTGCTGAAGTATCTTGACCCCATTTCCAGAAGGTTGTTGCTTCTCCTCTGACATCTCCAGTTCCACTACAGGCCTGATCTGCCCTGTCCAAGTTGGGAGAACAGAGCAGTGAAACAGCTGGGATTCTGTAGGCCTGAAAATGTGACCATACCCATTTAATCCTTTGTCTATTTTTTCCTCTAGGATGTTTTCATACACATACTTAAGCTCTCGCCTGCCATGCATCTCCACAGTCTCCCTAGCTGTTTACTTATGTGGATTCATTTTATTTTTAATTATGTATATCAGCCCAGTAACTTGAAGCATTCTGAATCTTTTACCTTCCTCTTTTTTTTAAAGCTATCTACAGACAATTTTCTTAACTCAACTTTTGATCTCCACATCGTTTTACCTGCTTTTTCTGTCAGTCCTAGATGACATTTGTTCTTGGCACTTATTTGTTTGATTATTGGTAACTACTTCCTTGTTCACCTCTTCCATAGTGACCCATGGGCATTACTGAGCTTGTCTTTTCATCACGTAACTACAGAGGACACAAGCCTTTCAGCCGCAGAGTGCAGACTGACAATGAATTAACCTCCTGCTAGTGGAACAAAGGAAATCACTTTCCAGTCCCAAGTCTGCTCCTCAGAGATGTTTTCTTGCTGTCTAAAGGCATATTGTTGACCTCTGTGCTATTGAAGGTATGGGAATAATTAATTCTCCTCAGCTTTGGGGTTTGGGTTGTTTTGTGGACAAACACACACCTGTCTGAATTCATTTTAAGTCACCTGTTTAGAAGTCTCTTCAAAGCTGCAGCTTTTTTAAAGGATTCCACCTCTGTTTTCTTCCTTTAATTTGCTCTATTAGAGATGTGATCTCTCCTCACACCCCTGGCTCTTGCCTGTGTTCTGAGCAGCTGCACCTGCTGCCATGGTGGGAACCCTGAGTGAGCCAGGTTGGAAACACACAGCCCCGAACCCAACAGCAGCTGATAGACACCTGTTGACACCTGTGTGTAGAGCTGTGCTCCTCTCCCCTCTCCCCTCTCCCCTCTCCCCTCTCCCCTCTCCCCTCTCCCCTCTCCCCTTTTCCTCCCTTTTTTTTTTTTTTTTTTTTGGAAGGTAATCACCATGGGTCAAAAAGATCATTTCCAAGAATGGACTGTTTATTCACACATGTTTTGTTTGTTTAGTTTTATGGTATCATTGGGTTCTTTTGTTGTTGTGGGGTTTTTCCTGCACAAAGCTAAGATTCCTTCCTACCATCACGGAAGATATGTGGAAATCTCTGGCCATTTGCTGAGGTGTTGAATATCCTACAGACTTTCTTATTTGCCTCTTCAGCAGCTGTTAAGTTTAGGTTGGATGTATGCTAGTGTTTTGGCTTTCTGTTGGTTGCAACAGCCACCTGCCATGACTGACCTGATGATGCTGAGTGTGACCAGCAATGCCTGTGCCAGGGATTACAGGAACACGCACAACCCAGGGATCTCTCTTAATTTTATGCTTCTATGACTTCTTTTTTTTTTTGTGGTCTGTGGGCTGATGCTTTGCAGAGGTGGTGGCTTTGCCCAAGGCAATCCGGAGATGTCAGTGATCCCTGGGGTTTTACCTCCCGGGCTTCCTGGTGGGTCAGTAGAACTTGTGCTTCTTCCCTTGTGCTGGGCTGGTGACATCTTGTGTGTGAGCCAACCTGGCAGTACACTGGGGCACCTCTGAGGCCAAGAGTCAGAGGTCTCGGGGCTCTCAGGAGAAGGGAGGGGAAAAATACACCTCAAAAGGGCTGTAAACAAATGGCTGCTGGTTGTTCTGGGCACTCCTGGGTGAGCTGCTGCAGGTCCATGGTTTCAAGGTGTGTGGCACTTTGCACAGAGGTTTTTTGAAGTAAAGCACCTGGAGTGGAAGCAGGCTAAGACAACCAAGTTCTTGAAAGGATTAGCAGTGTGTATTACTGTATGTGGGTGTCATTCATGTGGGGTTTGAAACATACAAAAAGTTTCTTGGCACTTTAAAATGGCTGTTACTTTCCCAATTAAAAAAAAAGTTGCTCAGTTTTGAAAAAGAAAATGGTTCTCACTTTCTTGTCCTGGTGCCTCAGATACTCCATGGAAGCCACTTCAGTTTCCTTTCACTTTTAACAACATTGATTGTTCAGGTGACATTTGCATTTATTTCACCACCAACTAAATATAGGACCTTTTGGAGTCTTGAACAGCTCACCAACATGAGTGTCCTGATCGAAAGATGCTACTTGTCCCTGCTTGGATGCCAGCACTTCGAGCCAAGCAGACTTCCATATGTCCGACTCAGTGACAGACTTGCAGTTTTTGCTGGTGTATGGTGCATGGAGCTGGAGACAAAATCCTGACCCAGCATCAGCCACCTGCTCTTTAGTGTATTTAATTCTGCGAACAAGTGATCTGGTGTATGCAACATAGTTGGTGTTGAGTGTCCTAAGATGGAATGATTCCTGCCTAATGTGTTCAATGGACTTTCACTTCTTTTGTGTAAATGTTTTTTATCACATTGTTTGTTCATGCAATTGCCTCATTTTTCCTTTCTTTCCAGAAGATTCTGCTGCAGAAAAACAAATGCGTGTTATTTCTCAGCTACAGTGAACTTGCTCACTACTGTCTGATCATGTATTACCAAGTTGTGGTGGTTAAACTTACAGATGCAATCATTTTCAGGTAGTTTCATGGGCTGTGGTACCAAATGCTTTGCTAAAACCCAAAAACGTGATATTTTTGAGGAAGCTGGTGATATTGTGGATGAATAGGAAAGATGATTAATGCATCTTCTGTAAACACTATCTCTTACTAATCTCTTTGTTCTTCTGGCTGAATAAAAATTGCCCCCTGAGATTCCTGCTGCAGCTGGTGCTCCTTTGGGGTCTGAGAAATGTGAGGCTCCTGAGCTTGTGCTCATTATTATTAATTAAGGAGCAGCTCTGTTCTTGGCAACCTGAGACACAGCTTCATGAATCAAATGCTAAACTGTGCTGAGATGATCAATGAAGAAGGGGGGTCTCTAGCTTTTTTAAAACAGAACCAATGGTTTATAATATAGTGACTTTTGGGTTATTTTATTTCTCAGATAATTGCTGTATGATCAGCAACAAAAGGTGGTCCAGGAAGATCTGCTTTCTCTTGACAAATTTTGCCCTATGATTTTCCTTCGCTTCCCATTTGAATGACTGGGAGACAGATGTGTGTTTTTTAATTGGTTTTTAATTCTCCTCAGCTCTGGGAGGTGGTGACTGAACAGATTTCCAATTTATTTATTGATCTCTGCTCACAGCTCCAAATTATTCTTTTAACAACCTTTATTGCTGGTTCTTCACCTCTCCTATGGAGGAGGCTAACATTTTTTGTTTGTTTGTTTGTTTTTGAAACAATTAATAGAAAACAGTAAGAAAAACAGCAACCAAGAGTTTTGAGCTGGTGTTCAGGTGAGTTCCCTCCTGCCTTTTCTGAAAGCCACATTCAGGAATGAGCACAGCTGGTATGAAGAAGCCCAGGGCTGGTCACTTCTGGAGCACAGAAGTGAAGGATCAGATTGTAAATTCAGGCTGACGAAGTGTTTGCTGAAGTTCGTCTATGAGAAGGTCTTAATATCTTTCCTGACAGACTGTAGTGGCTTCTGTACATGCTGTTTATCGTGTTGCAGTTTGAGACCCATAAAGCTGCTACCTGCAGCTCATTTGGAATGTTTGCAGAGCAGTCGTTTCTCAACAGAACTGCAGCTGGACTTGGTGCAGTGCTCAGAGGGGCTGAGCAGCCTTGGCTTACTTTTTCAATCCCTATCATTGTCTGCTATTTGTCTGGGGGTTGTTACTGCTGTCTGGTCTTGCTGAGAGCAGGGTGTGCAAGAACATGCTGTAAAGATGAAAATTAAATTATTTGCATTGTTTCTGGCTGCCCTGCTATGTTTGATATGGACTGAGTTGGTGCCCCTTCTCCATTGTTTAGCAGTTCTGCAGGCTGTGTGTTGAGTCAGGGCAGCTGGACCCACCAGGGCTACTAATTCTACCCCAGGGCTCTGGGCCTGACCACCTGTAGCTGGCGATGTGGACATGGCAGGGGTTCCTGCCTGCCACCCTCCCACCTAGAAGCAGTTTGAAGGTGCTGAGCTGCCATCCTTGTCTCTGTTCATGCCCGAGTCCACTTGGGACACCATCCATGGGTGTATTTCAGGAGGGCAAAAGTGTGCTGTTGGAAGTCAGGCTTCTACATGAGTCATTTGAGAGTCTTTTGAGCATTGTACCCTACCTTTTGCGGGACTTACAAGGAAAGAATCTGAAAAGTGGGGCAGAGAGAATCAGTACGGACATTGCTCATCCAGAAGGTTGCAAAGATTTTCCTTCTCATCAACAAAATGAGTGAGATCAAGTAGCTCCTGCTGCACTGGGCCAAGCTGGGTCACTGTTGGTGTGAGCTCAGTAATTAAATCTTGGAGGAGCAGCTAAGTTGTTTCCGCCCCTCATGTGCATGTAGTAATTAAAAGACCTTGTAATTAATTTAGACTGTGGGGGGAAGTCAACTGGAACCTGTCAATTTAACTCTGTTTGGATGGTGAAGCTTTACACAGCGAAGCAGCCAGTTTCCTTTTACAGCTTACATAGGTCAGAGCTTTACATGACCCTAGGAAAGGCCAGTGAGGCTTTGCAGCTGTGTTAGACATACTCTCCGTGTCTAACCCAGAGGGAGATAAACCTGAACTCATTAAGTATGTTGAATGATACTATATCTTTAATTTACACCTGTAAATATCTGAGGTTGTTCCTCCAGTGATGCAAGGACCTATGTGTTTGTGGAGGGGAGGGAATCCTTCATTTAAATACACATATGTATTTCCTAGGCGGTGAGAAAAGCCTTCTAAAATAATGCTTAAAATACACCCAGAAGCTTCCTCCCCCTGTTAAGACTGCAGCGCAAAGCACTCAGAATTAGGAAGCTGCCACAGTTTGTTGCCCGTGTAGTCATTGTGTTGTTCCTTGTTTCGTAATATCTGTAAGAGCTGTGAACTGGGAGGAACAGCTGCTGTGACCAGTCAGCTCTGGGGACAGAAATTCCAGATCCTGCTCCTCGTTGACTTTTGCAGAAAAGGCTGTGCGATAATAATTCTGGAGAGAGATCAAATGTAGCTTACAAGTGCCCTACACCTTCCATTTCTTTATGAGTAGCCCACTGCACCAAGAAGGGAAATTACTGTTGTCTGATACCTGGGGAAGTGATGGGGGGAATCACCCTGTATCTACAACTGAGCCAGGTGCACTTGTTGAGGTACAGCAGCAAATCCTCAGACTGCCCCGTAAACAGGCTTGGTCTGTCACTGCACGTGTTGTGCTGGCTGGTAATTGTGTGGCAGCGGGATGTGATTTCTGTTTATTACTGTTGAAACAGGGATTTGCTTTTAGTTGCACAGGTTGAATTTAATAAAAACTTGTATAAATAGGTTCTGATCAGCAACATCTGTACCAGCACTATTAGGGCCAAATTGGTGTTTTGTGTATTTATTGAGGCAATGCTGCTTAGGGCTTAGATCTCTAAATAAAAACCACAACAACAACAACAAACCAAACAAAACACACACACAAGTGTTTTCTTTTTTGTGATAAAAGCATTGAAGTGAAAATGGTTTTTAAGGTTACTATTAATGATCTATGTATGTCTTTTACAGACAGGCATTCTCTGTTGGAGAATGTGTTCCATCAGGCCTCTTTCTGTCTGTGATCTGGAAAGTCTCTTCTGTCTTCTTCAGCTGGACTGGATTACTTTGAACTAGTTAATTCAGAGGAGGCCAGACTTGTCGCCGTTAGCAGTTTGTGTTGATCCCTGTCCCACTGACCTTCATTTAGACAGAAATCTTGCCATTTGATTCAGAAATGCAGATGTATTTTAAGCTGTTGCTGCCCTGATTAAATTGCCTCTACAGGTCTATAGTGTCTGTGGTGCCTCGGAGTGTTTATTTGCTTTCAAACACCTGCTACAGTCCTGCTGGCAAATTTGGCAGAAAAACTGTGTGGAGTCCTTATTCCAGAACTTCTCTTCCATTGAAGAGATGTCTGTTTCCTTCCGCTCATGGCTGAACTAGAAATCACTGTAAAAAAACTCTTAAGATTTTTTTTTTTTTTTTTTTTTTTGCTATGAAAGACAGTGAAAATTGTGTCACATTTTGTATATTTTGGTGATTTTCTTCCCTTCTTGCAACAGAGACAAACACATTCTCATGTCTGTAGGACCTGTAGCTTGCTCATTCAAATTGTTACTGTGTTGTTTGGAAACATTACTGGCCCCACCAGCAGGTCCTTGAACAACTGCAGGAGTAACTGACCATCCTTGCAAGAGTGGCCATGGTGGGGTCTCTGTTAGGATCTTTCTGGGAACCTGCTTCTGTAACAATGGACCTGAATCTGTCTTTCCATGTGAATTTTCAAAGTTCATTACCAGCATCCAAAAGTCACCATCAATCAGGGGAATTGATCTATAAACAGGTTAAGAAAATAATTGAGCTGTACCAACCAAAGACAAATGATGCTCCAAGACAGTAGAGGAAGAGCACAGGCATTGTCCAAGAGTGTACAGGCTGATTTGTATCTGAGATTATAACGCTGTTAAAATGGCGTGTCACCTCACTGGGATTTAAGAGGTGTTGTGTTGGAAGACATTCCTCCCTGCTCTTAACTGACCCTGTGGAGGAAGATCCCAGAATGGTCTTAGCCAAGACACAAATGCAGGACTTCCAGCTGCTGTTTTGCTGCCAGAGATGTTTGGAGGATACACTCTGCTTTGGCAGATGCTTAGGCAGTTTCACAGGCCAAGCATAAAGATGCATGGTGCAGCGGGAACAGGGCTGGCAGAAAACCCGAATTAGTCTGTCTTTGAAGAACAGAATAAACTGCAGTTCTGGAAGTTTCAGTACCTTTTCCCACATCTGGGAAGCTGAGCAGAAAAATAGGGCTCTGTGTAGTGAAGCGTGAAGGGGAGCTGCCAGACTCTTCCTCAAGGTCTTTTTTGTGTTTCTATATTTGTGTCATCAGCCAGACCTCATGCATTCCTCCTGTCCCTTTCCCTGCTCCAACTGCTCCCCCATTCCCCAGCCTCCCCTCCCACCAGTCACTGAATTGTAGAGACACTGGAACATTTCACAAGTAGCTTTCAAAGCCTCTTTAGAGAGTTTAACTGCTCACTTCCTGCTGTTCCTAATGGAGCCAAGCAGCTAAATCCTGAACTTGAAAACCTGGAAAGGTCAAGGGAAGTTAAATTCCAGGTATGTGGTGTTCCAGGATTGTCCCTGTGCGCAGTAGGTACAGCTGTGACTGTGTTTAGTACAAAAACTGCCTGTCTACTGAGCTTTTCCTTAAGCACCTCTGTGGCACTAAAGTATTAGCATGGCCATCAGTCATTGTGCTGCTGAAAGCAGCAAATTTGAAAGGGCCAGCATCGGTGCAGTTGGTGTGGGAAGAGATAGTGTGACACAAGTTTTATTCGGGTAGATGTAGTTGCAGCAACTACTTGTTGGGCTTTGATCTCCACTTTTGAAAACAAATGAATATGGATTTGCTTTCAGCTTGGTTTTCTAACTGAAAATTGTCTTAGCCAAACACAAATCAGAGAGACTCCAGCTACTGGACAAATGGAAAAGAGACTCTGTCTTGGAAAATAAGTTTTCTAGGGGAAGGACATTTACAGGCTAACTCGGTACCTCACTAGAATGGGGTAACTTGATTGCAGCAGCACTTGAATAGATCCACTAGGATTTTATGTGGAAGGGTCAAGTAAGACAGATGACTTCACTGAAGAATTTGTCTCTCTAAATATTTTAATTTGCTAAGTGTTTTTAAAAGAGTTACCTTAAAATTCTAGTTTGAAATGCTTCCTGTTGGGTTTTTCTCCTAGTTGGTCAAAAAAAAGTAATGCCATCTCATTTTGAGCCAACTATTTCTTTTAGCTGACTGAGACTTACATTACATTGTGATGTATGCTTTGTTTTGCAATCCTAATTAGACTACAGAAAGAGTTAATAGATGTCCATTTCAGAGGCTGGTTTCAACATCTTGATTGCAATCTAAGTTAAACCGGTGTGAGGTGTACTTATCAACATAAGGTAATTAAAGCAGTCTGCAAAGTGTTAGTAAATGTTTACAGTATTTTCCATGTGTTTGATATTATGAATCTTTTCATATTTTTGTGTGATCCATCAGTGGTCAGTTCCATTTCAGCAGCTCAAATCTTGAGATTGACACTGTATGACCTCCCCATCTCTGAAAGCTACTCACTGATTTCCCTGTGAATTTTGAATACTTGGGTACTTCCAGTGATGTCTGCATTTGATTTTGTTATTGTTCTCAGTCCTGGAGTGAAAACAAGTGCTAGAAGCTTATTCTAGCTTACTGGATGGTATATTTTTTGTGTATATATTTCATTCTGTTCATGGACTTCACAGAACTCGATGGACTTAAGATGTTATGTCATCTCAAAGATGGGGACAATTAGGGGAGGAGATGTTGAAACACTTTAGTTACTACCATGTATAAAGCTAGCAGTATTTCTGGACAACTGCTCAGACCTTTTCAGATTTATTACCAGTGGAGTACATGGTATATTTGTTGCCATCCTGAAATCATGAGGAGGACTTTTATAAAGAATGCTAAGACTGGAGATAGTGGCTTTTTTCAGTCTATCAATCATGCCCATTTCTTGAAAGAAATAACCTGGTGTTGCTGTTCTTAGATTCCGCATAGCTTGACTTGTGGATACAATCAAGCAAGATAGAGATTTAACACTGTGTCAACTTAATATGCCTGAACAAGGTTAAAATGTTGAAGCAGGAAATGTTTGTTTTTAGTATTCAACTAATCACCCCTTAGCAGCAAACTACTGATATATGCTGTGCCATTCACAAGAACAAATTGTAATTCAGTCTACATGAGAGGGAGTTGAGGGACTTAGAGCTGAGCATCCAAGCAAACCCAAGGGCAGGGCTTTACAGTTTGGCTGTTATCACTGCATCACCCTGTGGAACAACAAGGTATAACTAGATTTCCATGTGAGCTGCATGCATATGCTTCTTTGCCTCTGCTATTTAGTCCTGAATGTGGTGCAAGATACTGACTATAGGATAACTTAGCTATTCTCCAGTGTAGGAGGTACCTGTCACCACACTTTTAGCTGCTGCCACCATTGTCGTGGCTGAACCGCGTGTCTGGGCTGACAGCATATCTGGGCATTGTCAGACACATCCCTGAAATGGTTTCAGATGCATGGGTCTGCTTTCCCTTTTCCAGAGGTGGTTTTACTAGTCCTCGACTAATGCTCTGTGTTTTCCCTGGGTTGTGTTTCTGTAAACTAAACTGACCAAATTACGTTCAGGGATCCAGGCTTGCTGATTAGTTTTAGGTTGTGAAAAGCTGCCAACTGAATAAAAGCCTTAACAGCATTTTGGATCATTCCCTTGAATTTAATTCTTAACTGTGGAGTGGCTGCCTTAGAGGATTAGGACTGTGATACACTAAACTTACCACCTTTAGATTACTCTTGTAAGTGATTAAGAACTGAGCCTGGTTCAGTAATGAATCTGCTTTGCTGTGTGAGACCTGGGTCCATCTGCTGTTTTGACCTATGACCTGTGCCAATCCTTCCATGGACAGTTCTTTGCAGCTTAAACCTGCCTTTTTGATCAGTGCAAATGCTGCCTAATTCGTGATTTCTCTCATTCTTGATGCTGCTGTGATGAACAATGTCCTTAATTCTAAGTTAATGAATTGATGTTAATGAGTACTCACCATCCACAGATGCCCACACTCCTACAGCAGGTGGAGAGAACAGTCACTTAACATCCCAGTGGCCGCAGAGACACGAGGGAGTCTTGCTTGTCTACAGCTTTGTTGGAAGCTTCCCAAAACATTATTTTTCCTTGCCTTGAGCTGACTCTTCAGCATTTCTTTAGCCCCTACCAGCAAAAAGCAGCCACCCTCAGTAGAGTTAAACACATCCCTGTGGCAGCCTCCAGAGCGTCAAACACAACCCTATGTTGCCTGTGCATGCATCTCATTTCATACTGTAAGTCTAGAACAAGGATGTTTTTTGTTTTTTTGTTTAGTATTTAGTATTTTTTAGTATTTTTTTTAGTATTTAATATATTTAAAATTTATTTAAAATACTTAAAATCTTAGTCTTTAAAATATTACTTAAAATATGTCAGGACCATCACGGAAACCCTGCAAAAAGGAAATTGAGATGTGGAAACCATGTCCCTCACCTCCTTTCTGAATATGCTGAAAGAAAGTTTAAATGAGTTGGGCTGGGTTTGAGAAGCAGTGCAGAATGGAGTGGGTTAGGTGACCCTGCTTTCCCACAGCACTGCCTTGAGGCAGAGCAGAGGTGTGTGGTCTTCAGGTTCCTATTTGTGAGTTAGTTTAATATGACTGTTTCCTTTGCTCTTGCAGATGAGGTTCCATGGAAGCTGTCCATCTGAACAAAGTTCCTCAGTAGCAGGTGATAGTCATGTTCATGGGGCTGGAAGGAGCTGTGTCTGATCTGTGTCAAAAAGCAGCAGTAGGAGGTAAGGTAATATTATTGAATTTAACAGAAAATGTGGAAACAAAACAAGGGGAAAAAAGTGAAAACCAGTAATTAGAAACTAGAACTTAAATCGTGTATAACAAAGAGCATATTAGTTGTGGATGAGTTCTGGTCTGCAAGGATTTCTTTTTCAACATGTTGGTATGAAAGGGGCTGTGGATCATAAGGCAGAAATCACAACTTCTGTGTCACTGATTCTGGATTTAAATCACACGGCACTTAACCGTTGTCTGCTACAGAGGACTGTTGCCCTCTGGTCCATTAACAAAAATGATACAATGTCACACACCAGAAATAAAATTTCCTTTGGAACTTGTCAGGTTGGGTTAAACCGCAAAGGCTGGCGGGTACTGCAGGCTCCGTGCAGCTGTGCAGCAGCTGGGGCTGGACCCAGTGTCCTCAGCCTCTAAATCAGCCGTGCAGCGAAGGGGCTGCAGGAATGGCCCTGTCAGCTCCCTGCCTACATCTGACTGCACAGAGGAACAACAGCAGGGTCAGAGCAGCCAAAACCAGTGTTTCCTGAGCTGTCATTCTTGTTTGCAAGCAAGCACAGCCTAGCTGTAACAGTCTTTTCCTAAACGCTGCTCCCCAACAATTTTCTGGGTGTTTGTTTATTTATTTTGTCCTACAGTGGATAAGAAACAGTACTGTCTTCCAGAGAGAAACACACCACAGAAGGTTCTATTGGTTGGTAGATCAGAAACCATTTTCTGCCAGTTGCTTTAAATTTGTGATTTTCTTAGTGGCAGTGTTAGGATGTGTTATTCGGAAATAATTTGGTGCTTTGGAAATGAGATATGTCCTGTGTGGTTAGGAGTTGTTTTAAAGATGTTCTGGGCTCTGCTGCCCCAACGTAACTTGTCTGGTTTAGTAGTGCTCTTTTTGAATGTGTTGTACCTGTGAAATGCACAGGCAATGCTCGTGGTTTTGTGTATTTGTGTTGCACTGGGATGCTGTGAACAGACTCTGGCTGTCAGATATCTTGAAAATACCCTTGTGTTGTGAACTGAAGTTGCTCCTATAAGGATCAGATGAAAATCTTTCACTATTGCATATTTATTTAGATTTTCATGATGGAGGCACACACTGTAGTACCATTTGCTTCATGTTCTCCATGAGCTTTTTCTTGTCCAAATGTGGATGACCATTTGTATGTTAGACTTTATCAAACTATAATTTTTTTATTTGCTCTACGAGGTGGAATGAGAACAAAGAATAATTTTAAATTTTGCTTGGTATATTTTAACCACACTTGTGATTTATCGACAGGCAATGGTAAATAAATAAAGAATTATCTTTGCATGGGGGACCTGGGGTGAGTGTGCAGTGCAGAATTTTTCATGCATTTTTTTGAGCCTCTCAACACTCAGTCACACTCAGTGTTTCGGAATGCTGCTCAGTATTGTTGTTTTTTCCCCTACCATTTTCATGATGACACCTGACATTGTTTGGTAACAGTATTTGTCTTCGAGCATCCTGCTTTTGTCCCATCATTGTGCTGATAGGCTTAAACCACGTTTAAGTCCCCTCTGCTAATGTTAATTAGAAATTTCAGTTCTGTGGGACTGCTTTGGATGCTGGAAGAAATGAGGATGGGAAACAGCAAAATTGATGTTCCCAGCTACATTTTGCTGAGATGTGCTCAAATTGTGTCTGTAGCACTTGGAACCAGGACACAGTAGAAGAGAAAAGACTTGGGAAAGATAAAAAGGGGAAAAAAAGGCATGTACATACATGTAGTTATGAGGATGGGCCAGTATCTAAGAACACCTGGAATTAACAAGCATTTTATTTGCAGACCGAGTGTGCTCAAGCTTTTGTTCTAGATACACCTATTTGTTACCTTTGCCTCAGGGAGTGATGGAAGACAGAATTCTTGATTGTTGAGAGGATTTATTTTTGTCTTAATTTTATCACTTAGTGTAAGAATGACATACAGCTAGAGACAGTATATATGATACTGACTGTGGATGAATGAATAAATAATCAGCAGCAGTATGTGGGCTGTACCCTTGCAAAGCTCATTTGAATTTCAGACCAGATCAGGAGCAAGTTCATGATTGTTCTTGGACCACAGCTGTCTGCCTCTCTGTCGACAAAATGCTTGTGTCTTAGTTTGACTCTTCTCTCTGCTGTGTCTCTTCAAATATTCCTCTGCTGGGGAAAAAAAAGAAACCTCAGACTTGTGTTCATGTGAAAGGTTTTGTTTCGTGTTTGCAATGGCCTTTCTGTATGGAATTCTTTATTCCCTCTGCTCTAAAGTGCCAGTATTTTCCTCTCCTTGAAATTGTCTCTTTTGAAGAACATTTTGCCAAGTTACATTTAAGAATGCTGCATGAAATTAAATGGTATTGTTTCAGTCTATTGTTTGTCTTTAGCCCAGGCCAGGTTATTTTCTGACTAGGAAGAAGACAATTACATGAGAATCTAGTGCTGACTGTTCAGTGTTATTTTTTATCATAGGCAGGATAATAGGCTCAACCTTATGCCAAATGCCCTTTCTTTACCACACCCTTCTTACCTTCTGTTTGTATAAGATTAGTGAAGTATAGAGAATGTTTAATTAAGTTTAATTGCATGACAGCTTAAAAGTGAGAAGGTAATTACTCATTTAATTATTGTGCTGCTTCGTGCTTAAAGTGTGTGTATAATTGCTCTTTTTATAAGGACACTCAAGTTTGCAAGCTTGCATGAAATTATAACAGCCCAGTACCTTTTGCTCCTGTTTAAAGTGAAACTGAGCAGGTAATGTCTGTAAAACAAGAGGAGTGCATTCTGTTACCCCAGACATTCCCCCTTCTCTCTTTGATTTTGATGGTGTCATCCTCCCCCATGACATTTCTGTACTGGGAAGGACTTCAACATTAATCATATTTAAACACATAACTCATTGTCTTTTGCATATTTTTTCATTAACAGTTGTAGAACATATTGAGAACTTGGGTTTGCAGACATGCAAGTGTAAATTATTATTTCCTACACTGTCTTCATTAATTATTTCTACAGTGGCAATCCAGTAAATCATGCAATGTGATTCCTTAAAGCAGTCAAAGGTTAACTGACTCTTACTTACGAGTGCTGATGTGAGATTGTCCAGCGTGCATAAGGGCTCTCAATGGTATCTAAACAAGTGCCCTTTTTTGCAACAGCCTGTTTCTCTTCTCCCCTTAGTATAAGTAGCAGTAAGGCTGATATACTGAGTTTTTGAGAATCCAGTGATTCCTGGAACATTAACCATGATGTCCAAAAGATGATTTTCCTGTAGAAGGTGCCCAAGTGGAGAGAAGCAGTGCAGTGAAGGAGAAAGCCACCTATTCAAACACAATCACTTGGCTAATTGCAAGGGGTCTCAAAGTCTGAGGTAGTGGCAGGCTCTGTAGGCTTATTTTTTGTTTAAATAGCAAACAGCTAGATTATGTGAAATCCCAGTGCAAAAGGTCCCTTTATAGTCATTAGGCAAGCAAAGAAACTCTCTCTAGGTTACTGTCAAATTAATTTATGTATTGAAGAGTTCTCTTACCTTTCTCACATGAGAGGAAATAGTGGTGTGTGTGAGAGGGGATCATTGTGGTAAGTTAGTGCTTTAGAGGGTGGTGACCTGAGAAAAAAGTTTCTTTGCATGGTCATTAAAGGGAGTGGGAAGTTGGTGTTTAAAATGGGATGGGGGAAGAGGAAGGTTCCAAACTCAGCAGGACTCTTGATGTGTGTGTTCAGACAAGGAAACTACTGCTTTGTAGGTGCTGTGCCAGCCTCTGATGAGCTTCAGAACTTCTGGGAGAAGCAGTCTTGAAGGCAGCTCCATTTAAGCACTGACTCCTGGTGCCACATCATATACCTGGTTCTCTGCTCCCTGCAAGTCAGCATCTCCCAACTCGTGATGGGGTTCTGAAGAACTTTGTGGAGAGAGCTGCTCTGTGCAATGAAGCAAGTACTTTGTCTTCTGTAAGGCAGTAGCCTTCTGAGCCAGCAGAGCCTGAGCATAAAGGTAGAGCCTAGCAAAGCATAGTGTTTACAGCCCAGTACTGCAGTTTAACCCGTGGTACACTTTTACTAAGAGTAACTGAAAGGTGGAGTAAACTGGAGCAGGACAGAGAGACTCAGCTGTGGCAAGATGAATTTTTCACTTTACGCTTTTTTCCAGGTCTTTAAAAGTAGCCACAGGATGTGCAGATGTGTGGGAGCAAGAAAAGTTGTGATTAGCTGATGTTGAGGTAACGGTATATATATATATATATATATATATTGGACTAGATGATCTTTCGAGGTCCCTTCCAATCCCTAACATTCTGTGATGTATCACGCAGAACTGACTGAAAAGAGTGGAATATGAACGTGTTGACATTAATGCTGAATTAACCTTATATGAAGACAATGAAGTGCTGATTTCATTGGCTGTGTGACCTGGGATTCATCATCTCTGGAAAGTTCTGTTGACTGTCCAGAGGTTGTAGTTCTCCAAATTTGGACATTTTATTGGTATTTAGGTGCTCTCAGCTGTGCTTAAAAGGAACTTCTCTCTCAGGGTACGGCCATTTATCTAAAAAGTAGCTATGGGAAATAGACATTTTTTGGTATGGGCTGACACAGCATCACTGCAAAACCAATTATAGGTAAAGAGTAGTAGCTGCAAATGTGCTTGAATGTTCTGCAAAATAAAGACCTGAGTCCTCAATTTGACTTCTTAGAACAGAAGCATTTTTAATTTTTATTTATTTTTTTTTCCAGAGGAAAAACATTAAAATATTTGGTGTTTCACACAGAATAATTGTCATAGTGTCAGTTGTGTTTTTGAAAAAAAATGCACTAATCTTACAGGCTTTTTCTCCCTTTTCAGTTTTTTTATGTTTAATGTGAAGAAGAAATGCTTATCTCAGTCTAAGTAGCACCAGGGCAACAATAATTTTTATTTGTTTCTCCCAGGAAATTAAAATCTTGTCTTCTACTTCATCTTGAAGGTACAAAAAAATAAATAAATCCAATGCCAGTGAATATCTTCCTTGGAAATGTCACACAGCCTTACTAAAAATCTCAAGTTGAAATACCTCTATAAATAGCTATTAATAGCTTTTTTTTTTTTATCATGATTGTACATGGTTTCTTCAGAAGTGGAGAAATAGCATGTTGGAAAAGGAGAGAACAAGGGAAGGTAGTTCCATGTGATTTTGGTCTTGGGAAGCATGAAGAGTAACTAAGACTTCTAGTAGTCTTCTAGGGGTAGGTCCAATTACCTATGGGTCTGAAAGAGCAGAAGAAGTAGGGTGTCTGTGATGACGGGCTTTTCTGAAGAAAAAGAATTAATCTTGCACAACTAACCAAGACTCTTATTTCTGAGAAGTGAATTAGTTTTATCTTTTTTGTTCCTATTTTTGTTCTGAAAGATTTAAGGGGCACCTGATGCTCTGAAATTTTCTGTTGAACAACCATCTTACATTTGTGTGATTCTCCCATATATAAGAAGCTGGAGACAAATCAATTTATCTTAAAACTTATTGGATACAGCAGCTTGGCAAAATTGAATACCAAGAGGTACTAGCCTTCTCAGATGCTGCTAGACTAAAAGATAAATGTAGTTACCATGTGGTCATTGATGCTCTGATTGAGTGTAGTTTTATTGAAGTGGGGTGGTGCTAACTTTGTCTAATTTTGCCTTTATCTATGAACAGAGTAGCTCTAAATCTCCTGAAGTGGCTTGTGTGTTCCTGGGATGGTCCATGTGTTGTTTTGGTCTCAGCAGCTCCTTGGACACTTTAATTACAGTTACACAATTCTGCTGGGCATGTTCTTGCTTTTCCAGAAACTGTGCCCAGCACTAGGAACGTGGCCATGGCTGCCCTGGCATCCCAGGGCTCTGGTTTGTCAGGGTGAAGCTGGTGTCCCCAACACTGGTATGGGACCCCAGGAAGGGAAAGCTGGAAAGGGGAATAGGGGTCAGGAAGAGCTCCCCAGCTCTTTCTTTGGGGAGGACTAGTCAGGCAGGAGCCACTAGGAACTGCTGTGCAGTGGGAGCGGAGGAGGTGATTTGTTGAGGGAAAGCAAGGTTTGCAAAGGGCAGGTACTTACGAAGATTAAATGTTACAGAGCTTGATATGCAACTGGTAAACAGGAAAATGCCAGGGTGATATTTCTGATGTGAATGTCTCTGCCAATTAACAGTAATTAAAGCTGGCTTAGTCTGCTTGGGCTTTCTTTTTGCTCAGTGTCCACATGCTTACTGTTAGTGCTAAGAATCAAGTATATTAATGCCATTTTAAAATGTTTTGATTTATTTTTTTTTGTTTGGTTGGTTGGTTGGGTTTTTTAATATAAAAGCTCTAGTGGATTATGAACAAACTCTGTACTGTGTAATCTCAATTGCTCCAGAGTGACTCTGTGTGTTCCTCTGTATGTTATGGTCCTTCTTTTTAACTGCATCTCTCATTTATAAAGAGATACATTTATGATATATAGTGTTTAAACTTCCCCACACAACCAATCCCAAGTCACTAACAGCAGAGTGATAACATGTGTCGCAGACAAATTTGGTATCTATTGAAGAAATTATCTTTCTCTGTAGACCTGCTTTGGAGCAGATGTTTTTCTGGTTTGTTTTCTTGTTTGTTTTTTTGTCACGGTTTCACGGTTTTTGTCACGGTCTATCTCTAGATGCCGGTCACTGTCAAAGAGAGCATGACCCACGTGATCACCCTCTTATATAGGGAGTATGATGATTATGGGATGGAATACTTCTGTTGGTCAGTTCTAGTCACCTGTTCCATCCACCCCTCCTCAAACACACCCCTCTCACAACAGACTGTGGGAAAACTTATCAGTCTTTCTTAGCTACCATAGTAATAAATCTAAACACGAACTTCTTCAGCATTCCGTTGGTTTCGTATCCGCACCGAGCACAGCATCCTAGGAAAAATATGCAGGCTAAAACTCAGAAAAGTACAGCCACCTAGAAGAACTTAACTGAAAGAAAAATCACTAAAAGAGAACCGGTCTTGTTTTTAACAAAACCAGGACAGTTTTTTACCCTTCTCATGTATCCTTCTCTTTTTTTTTTTTTTCTTCCAAGAATATTTGCATTCGTAAATAACACAACAGTGTCTGGAAGATGCTCTTTTTATGCAGGATGGCTTGCACTTGTGAATACAGAATTCATGCTGCTGCATGGTTGCTCTATGTGTGTGTAGAATTGTGACCTGCACACTCCTACTGAGTAGCATATTGGTTTGTTTGTCTCCTTGACCTGCGTCATGATGTGACTACAGCTCAGTCTTTGTGTGAACTTCCCCATCCCCTCCCTGTCCCAAGTATGAGGCAATAAGACTCTTCTATCCTGGGACACAACTTTCTGGCTTACAAAATAAGCAATCACAAGGCAATTGCATTGGAAGACTAAATCTAGGCGTGAGGATTGTAGCCTAAACCACTGCAGAGGCACAGTATTGCATATGTATATATTCTAGCACCATCTAGCAGTTTTCCAAGGTAATGTCTATAATAAAAAAACACAAAATATGATTTTCATATGAGATGTAAAGCGATGAGTGAAAAGGAAGAAGAGGAGTAAAGAGAAATACAGAAAGAAGAAAATTGTCCTGGTGGTAGCCTGGCTTTACATGGAAGAGTAAGCTATTTTGGAATAGTTTCCTGAAGTGGCAGCCATTCAGCAGCTCCTGAGAGCAGGGAGAAAATCAAACTCTCTAAAACACTATCTAGTGCTTTCATTGTGCAAATGCCTTTAGGAAGTGCTTTACGGTGACACTCTCAGACACTGGTGCTTTGCTAATGAATTAGCAACAGTAACACTACTGGTGTCTCCTTGTGTCAACCATTTCCCAGTATGCTCTTAAGAGAAGCTTAGATTTAAGATTCTTACCTGCTTAATCAAAGTTCATATGTAGTTTAGACAGAAAACCCCAAGGAGTTCTCTCTTATGTCAGGCCTTATGTGCAAATGTAATCTTACATGACTGTTGTACCAGCAGGAATGGGAAATGACTGCAATCTAAGTGGCATTTAGAATCAGGTAGTTACAGTCGGTCTGCTAAGTTCTGCTGATAAGCAAGGTCATACCACCAAAGTATTTGTACTTTTCAGAGTCTCTTTCACAACTTTGCCGTCTTCCCTATGATGACTGTGACACATCAAGCAGAAAGAAGGTGGTGTTCTGAGCCTCAACAGTGCAAAGTTATAGTGTCAGGGACCAGGTCCCTTCAGGAGGTGCAGTGCAGTCTTCTGAAACCTTGTGTCTCTAGTAAAACTGTTGTGAGAGATGCAGCTTGATGACACACCTGGTCTACAGAATAACTACCTGATTCTTCCCTCCTTCTTGTCCCCAGGGGATATCCTGTCCTAAATGTGCAGTGGTGTTCTGCTCCGAGAACTAAACTGGCAGAGCACTAACTTCACAGAAACCATTTTTGTCCCTGTGAAGAACATCAATGTGCTCAGCAGATGTGCTCTGTGTATCTGTATTAAACTATAATTATATGGTGGTAGGGAGGAACATCAGTGGATTGAGTTTAGGCAGTTTTGAATCAAAAAATAATAAATGTACAAATCATTGCACATGACATGAGATGTGAAATGAGACCCGTGACAAATAAAAGCATTTCTGGAATCCATGCCTGAGTCTCTGCATCTTGAAACCTACGGAAAAGAAAATTCTTTGACAAAAAGGCTGTGACTATTTTGTTTGTTTGTTTGTTTGTTTGCTTTCCTGGGCATATAATACCTCAGGGATCTGCTTTGTTCTTGCTGCACGTTACACAGTCAAGTAAAAGGTAGACAGATAGCTCAACAGTTGCTGGCATAAAGGGTTAAGATATAAATGTTATAAATATTAAGTTGCAAGAGAGGCTGTGTAAAGTATAAGGTATGGATGTTGTCATTTTGGAGGAAAGAATAAACTTAATCAAAGAAATAATCAAACAAAAAAACCCAGTCACATAGTATCAGAGTTTAAAAAAGCCCAAAATTTTATTTTATCATAACTAATCAAATAAAATTCTTACTAGATTAAAAAAAAAAAAATCTGATAACAAACCACCAAAACAAATCCTAAACAGGCAAATTTTGGGATCTCTGTAAATCACAGCATGCTCAACTTATTTCCAAATAGGCAACTCAAGTTGTGCTGTTCACCATTAAAAGCATTCTGCTTTTAATGATCTTGTCTGTAATGTTGCCCTCATTCTTACAGGCTTATCCAAGGAAGCCCATGATATACACTGTGCTCTGATTTTGGTTGTCTACTGGTCGTTTTACATGAGTGTTAATAGAATTTATGACTTTGAAGGAAATTATTAGTTTAAATGTTATTCTGTATTTGCCCAGTCAGTGTCTTGGATGAGGCTGCAAGCTCAGAAAAAATATGGCAATGTGTGTTTTGACAAAAGGCGAGCATTAGGTAGAGGATATTAGGTTTTACTTATCTATGTATTTATGTTCTTTGGTAGTCTGGGTCATCCTGTCATTGTAATCTATAGTGATTTCTATTGTTTCTGTAAATGAGCACCAGTGGGACATGTTCTTTTCTTGGAAAGTGCTAGAAATGGTAACAGCAGACAAAGGAACTAACTACATTGGTCTGCTTCGTCTGTTGGGCCAGGGTAGGAGCACCTGAGTGATGTCTCTCAACTTTTTCTCAGGCTGAATTGTGATAACTTTTGGGACATTGACTTCAGAACCTTGAGCCTATCCTGTAACAAGGGCTGTGATCCCATTCATCACTCCAGAAAGAGAGACAAGTTCTCACACTTGGCCTGATTATGCTTCTCTCTGTGTCCCTGTAGTCCCCACATGTATCTCAGTGTTGCCTTTTCTAACACATTGTCTGTCATAAAGCAGTATCTTACCAACAATGGGACATGAAAGTCAAAACCTTCAGCTTCAAAAACCTGAACAGTACTTATGGTTCCAAATTGTCATGTCTGACCAAAGTCTAAAAATCTATGTATTTACTGCATCTTCCCAAACTGCTCAAACATGCTAGATGTTATCTTGCTGTTACTTTTCTTAGTGCAAATCAAAATGTGTCAAGCTTCCAGTTCCTAAATTCTAATAGGGTGTGAGAGAGACTATCTTTTTTTCCTACAGCATCTTACTCCACATGAGGAAATGAAAGACTTGTTAAATCTAAACAGGAGTTGGAAGCAGATTGTCATCTAAAGGTGCTCTTGCCTTTGAAATGAGCTGGTTTTGTCACACCTGTGGTTAAATTCTCATGTCAGGCATAATTGGTTGTTTGGATTTTACAAGATTACAAGAGAAGGAAAATACATTTCTTTCCATGAAATGTGAAATGACATCATGATGCCTTTCTAGATATTCTTGACTGGAAATAAAGTAGACTCAAAGGTCTTCTGGTATCCAGGAGAACCAAAGTGGCTTGGCCAATAAAACTGCACTCAGGCATCAGATTAATCCGGAGTCTACAATCAGCTCTAAATATTCCTCTGCTATCTTAGTCTGAGGAAAACAAATGTAATTTACTTGGCACATTCTGATTTACTGTACACTCTTGTGCTTTCTATTGTGGAAAAGATTTATTAGGTGGAAGAAAATTATCTGAGTCTGCATTGTTTATATAGTCTTGACTTCTGTTCCAAGTGGTACATCAGTTACACATAGTCTGCCCCTTGTGTGGGGTTGCTGTGACTTGCTGTAATTCACAGGCCAAAGCTTCTTGTGAGGGAAAAGGGGTCCTGTGCTGTGGGGCACTGGAATGGGGCCCCCAGAAAACTGGAATCAGTTTCCACATCTCTGGTGTACTCTGTGTGATGTGGTGGCAATATATTACGTTGCCTCACCTGCCTCACCTGGCCCTCATTTGCTACATTGAGGATAACTTTCTTTTTGGTCTTGACTACTTAACTTACCAAAAAGCTTAGAGCATGAAAGAAACATTGGAGTAAATTGCTCCAACACTGAACAGTAGTTGGAATTCTCCACGGCTGCCAGTGCTCAGTCTGAGCTCTTATCTTACACATATACTTTTCAGCCTGTGCACTGGTGTATGGTCATTCCTCTCTGCACTGAAAATTACCTCTGTTTTTGGAGCCATGACACTGGCCATTTCTAAGCTCCTTGAAGTGTTGGTAAACATCATGTAAAAGGGTTGGTAAACATCATGTAAATGCTCCCTGGTGGTTTTCCACATGCCACTGAACTCTACAAACTTGCTATTCCTCATGTCCCTGTAGCCCAGTTTTCTTGGTGTTACCGGCCAGCTCCTGCAGAATGGTCCTGTGGAACCTCTACCGCTTTTCTAGATAAAGAAGGAAGTCTGAAACTAGACATCCTTTTATTGGTGGTTAAACTGTAAGTTGCTAGTGTTCAGGTAGATAACCCATTTATCTCTAGTTGTACCACATACTGTTTTCTCACCTTCCCTTCCACAATTAAAAGGAAAACCAAAGCAGCAGAGCAAACTCTGAGGCTTAAAGTAAGGGGGAACAGTAATTGGAGTGAAAATTAATAAATAAAGTATTTCATAAAATGGAGTCTCACTGTGCAACCTCTCTCCTGCTTGTGATGGTGTGAACTGCTTTGCCAGCCTTCCCAGCTCTTTATGGTCTCCATAGTTCCTCATTGAGTTGCTGCCTGGTTTTACCTTTGCTGTCCTCCAGCTTAACAGTCTTTAGGTTGAGTTTGTGACAATCAGTTGAGTGAAGAGGAGGAATAGGGGAGCCACTGACCTGTATCACTGGAATAACTGACAGGCTGGAAATTGGCATCATTACACTTGCATTAACCACTTAGATAGACACACAATTACATGCAATAGGAAGATAAGTATGTACATGAGAATAAAATTGTTCAGGTAATGTAAGGAGAGAACAGAGACATCAGTAAAATTGTGATTTCCTGTGAAAGCTTTTTTTTTTCCAGATAGTACATTAATAAGTTCAGCTTTGGAAGCTGGGAGGGGCAGAGGGAAAGAGGGAAGAGGAGGTGGCAGGGAACAATACAGACATTTTCTAATGCAGATAGAAAATTCACTTTTAAAGTAAGCAAAGTGACCTGTGGCCTGAAAATTCCTTGGAGCTTTATGATTGACCGTGACTAGAAGGGGCCACACAGCAAATGCCATGGTAGCGAACAAATGAGTAGAGCTGGGCCATTACAAAGGGTAGTTTTTATTAATTCTCACTCCAAGACGAAATAAAAATAAAAGTAATGCATTTAGTGTCCAATACATTTGGGCCACAGCTTGGGGTAAAATGCTCTCTTATCACCTACTGAGCAGAAGTGAAAAGACTCATCAGTCTTGCATTTTGAAGCCATTTAGATGAAGAGTTGCTGTGAGACTGCACAGATGGTTTCACAGTACACGAGTGCTACAGCTGCAACTTCAGCCTCTGCCTTCAGACACTTGGGCTCTGGTGAAGCCTGTGGGCTGTTGATGTGGGATGAACCCAAATCCAGTCAGAGGGACTGATGATTAAAAGCTTAGGAAGTTGAGCTGATGGACATATAAGCAACTGAAAGATTCTTTAGAATACTACCATGTGCCACAGGACTGTTAAAAACAGCATCTTTCAGTAGAGTTTGGACAGGCTCATTTCTCTTTCATTAAAAACTGACAATCAGCATTTGGAATTTTTTCTGGGTTCGCACTCTTCACTGAACAGACACATTTTAAAGGTATGAATATTTGACAAACTTTGCTCTCCAGCTTTGCAAAGGCAAACCCAAAGGGATCTGGAGACATTTTGGTACTTCAAATTAAATGTTGCACAAAATGGATGTGCTTGTTTTCTCTGGCTTCCTACAGATTTTTATTAACTGAGGAGTTTAAGGAAGGCTATATCCTTACTGGACAGCAGCTGCCAAAAGTTTAGCTGGTTATTTAAACTGGAATTTGTGATTGAAACAGTAACTGCTTTCCAGCAATTTCCTGGAGATTTGAGATTGGAAGGGAAGGTCACGAGGGTCTGATCAGGCTGCCTCACAACATGGACCAAAAGATATCTCCTGGTAATCTTTGTGTGAAACTATAATTTCTTCTTTGACTAGAGCATTTATCTTAAAAGAACAGGTTTTTGAGTATGCTGGTAATAATACAAGTTGTGAATAGTGTTTTCTAGAGTGGAACACCGAAATGCACAGCTATCTTACTTTAGTTTCTTTGAATACAAATGTAGATGTCCCTGTTGCCAAAGGGAGAAGAAAGGTAAGCAGAATAAGCACAAGGTGTTATTTAGTTTGTTTAAAGGGGAACATCTTTAGGCACATAGGTGAGGTTATTGTAGCTGATGGAATTTTTTCTGTTTCTAAGCCATGTGTTCTTAAAGTCCAGCTGAGTGGGGGATAGGGCGTTTGATTTATAAATGGCTTCTTCATGTGGGGAGGACACAAGCAAAAGGGAATAATCTGAATTACCTTCTGGAGTGGAATAGTTTCTTCACATTAATCATTTTCTGGAGGCTCTCACACATAATTAACTGAACTTTAATTCAGTTTGTCTCGATTAACTTCTAAAGCCAGTTAAGCTAAGCTATAGTTTTACTAAAGACTGTAGCTCAGACTTGTTTGTTTAGCAAATGCCTGTGTTGTGCTGTTCCCAAAGGCTAGTGTTCCTGTCCTGGTACAGAGAAGATAAGTGCCTTGCAGCCGTATCAGTCCAGCAGCCCAAACTGTAAGATAGGGTGATTTGACTAACCTTGTAAGGTGAGCTGAAACCTCAGCCTGCACTCCACGCCATTGAGATAAGAGCATTATCAGTGGCTCGCTTCCTCTCCAGCATCTATTTTGCAAAGACTATTCTGCAACAGCTTATATGAATCTTTCAGCTGGTGCTATTAAAAAGATGAGTGATGCATTTTAAACATTCAGAAATAGGAAAAAAACATTTAAACATTCAGAAGTGGAAAAAAGTAAGAGAGGCAAATTTTAGATGAAATTGGAAAACTTTACTGGGACTTCAGATGGTCTCTCTGGCATTTGGGGGAAGAGGAAAAATCAATTTTTAAAAGACTTCCTTATCTGGCTGCTATTGTACCCCTAGAATAAAAAAGAGAGAGAAAAACAACAAAAAACCCACACAAAACCCCCACACATATATCTTTTCTGGGACTGTCTAATTGTCTGAATTTTAATATTCAGGCATGAATATTTTATATATGGAGGTAAAAATCTAATCCATAATTAACTGGAGACACAAACAATCTGTTCTGTGCATCCTCTGTTGCATCTTGAAGTAGATACTTCTCCTTTTATGTAATCTTTAGCTGGGCTTGTATTGCTTGGGGGAGATAACAAGGTGCATTATCCTTAACTAGTTAAATAATTTAAAACTAATGACAAAATAAGTAAAATTAACTATGTGCACAGTTCTACTTCCATGCCACTACGATAGTTAAGAGAAGAATAACTTCTCTAAACATTTTTTGAACAGCTGTTTATCAAAGACATATGAGCCAGTACTGGCAAACTTGAGGCTACTTAAATATGTCACAAAAATATAGAGATAATTTCTAGATGTGTTTGAGAAACATACATTTGCAGATAAATAGGTAATTTGATAGTGCTCATTAAAGTATAAGTCTCAGAAGAATAAGTTTCTCCAACCTTTTCTTCCTGTGAAATTGTCCAGCATGATGGTCATGGTCAGATATTTTGCAAATATTGATTGTTGATAGCATACAGTATATTTGGGTGAGATACTATTTGCAAGTACTATTATTGCTGACTCAGTTTCTATGGTAATGGAGGGACAAAAGTCATCACCACTGCTACAGGGAAGCCAACAAATTCTTTAAAGGCTGTTCTTCTATTCTTTTATCTATTAGTTAAGATCAAAGACTTGTCATGACTAATGAATGTGTGGTACACAAAAGTGGAGCTGGATTTAAGCTATAGTAGAAAGATAAAACATTATCGATTTACCTTTTTTTTTTCCCTTCCTGGTATTTTGTTTGGAAGATTCTGTAATCACTGCTGTTGTTGTTTGTTTGGCTTGTTTATTTGTTCTTCTTTAAATGCTTGCACTGTTTTCTCTTTTTATTTTGTGGCTCTTTAGTTGGGGTCTTATGAGCAAACTGAACCTATATCAGAGCACATCAGCTATTGACTCTATGACAGGAGAAGCACTGACAAGTTTCTAAAGGAGTTCACTCTGTAGAAATGGGCTGAAAAGGAGGAAGGAGGAAGTATTAGCATAAATTTTGTGAAGGGAAGAGGGAAGTTATGCCTCACAAATTTGCATTTCTTTTTCTTTTTCTGAGTAGACAAAAAGCAAGTTGATAAGGGCAATCCCAATGATGCAGTTTAGCTTAATATTGAAAAGGTACTTGACAGTGATCCTTCACTAAAGGGACTTCAAGGAATGAATATAACCACTGAGTTGCCATAAGTTACATATCCTTGTGTTTGTATGGAAAAGTAAGCGGCTGAAAAGTGGAAAGAACATAGAAATGGACAATCAGTTTTCAAAGTGTGGACAAGTGTTGACATCATTAGAGAGAAGCTTGTATTTGAGTCAGTGCTGATCAATATATAATCTTGAAAAATTATCATGGTCAAAATAATCTTGAAATGTAGTGAATAAACAGGTCACAGTTTATTGGCAGTCCAAAGAATGTCAAGATACTAAAGGCAAAGACCAGCTGCAAAGAATTGCAAAGGAATCTTAGGATCTGAAATCACTGAGTGAAAGAAATAGCACATGAAACTCTGTGTAGATAAATGTCAAGTGATGCATAAAAGGGAAAAGAATAACCCTATCTGTACATATAAAATGATGGCTTCTGAGCTGTCTGTTTCCAATTAGGAATCAGATTTTAGCATCCTTGTGGATGGTGTGGCAAAATATTAGCTCAATTCTCAGCACTATCCTAGAAATTAAGTATTGTGTTAGGTCTATTGCAGAAGAAAGAGAGCAAATTAAATCAGCAGGTGGTCAGTTCAGCGCTGGTAAAAAGCTGAAGTTGATCACGCGACATGCAGAATGTTCTGAATGCTGAAAGTTTACATGAGTTCAGAAAAGCAATGGGATAAATCCAGTGAGGAGTTGTAAGTATCAAGACAATGTATCTGGCTCAGGAAATCTCTGAACTGCAATTTGCTAGGGAATGAAAGGGCATTTTTGGGAAATAACAGGGCATATGTCCTGCCCACGTGGTTGTCTTTCTGAACATACTCCACTATCCAACAAGCTGGGCTGGGCTGCTGGACATGGTAGGTCTTTGATCTGATCTATGGTTATATCTGAATGCATATATTTATACATATACATATATATATATAAAAATATATATATATAAAAATATATATATATAAAAGGAGCAAAGCACTCTGACTTCTACTTTTTCCCTTCCCCTGGCAAAAAATCCCTATATTCCAAAAAATAAGAAAAAAAAGCAAAATTTCTGGGTGATTTGAGGAGAACAGATTGTATAGTTTCTTATGCCAGTTCCTTTTTGGAGTGTTGCCAAATGGAGAACTGTGTGAACAATGGAAAAGGCTGACTCCAAAGATTTTTCTCCTTTAAAAACTACACTTCTGAAAGCTCATAAGCATTCCTGCTTTGCTGGCTATACTGTCAAATTCTATCTTTAATGGTGCTTGGATTAGTGTTTCATAAATTTAAGTTTGAAATTAAAACCTGAAAAGGAAATTTCTGCTATCTAACCCACAAGGGAATGGCGTTTTGTTCAGCATGCCAGAGCGTTCTTTCTGTGAAAGCCCAGCTAATCTGAAATACAATAAGCTGTATTATTTCCCATTCCCTCTGCTAACCATTTTGTTAGGTTGTCCATCCCATTACATTAGCATGATAAGAAAAAAAAAAAAAAAGACTTTTAATTGTACAGGGGAGATCATTTACATACAATTGCTTTCCCCACAAAAATAAATTATTTCTGTTCTTGCTGGTGTTCACTTCTTCAAGTCCATTTCTCCCTTGTGTTAAAAGCTCTGTGTGTGTGTTGGATTTGAATTTACCATTGGCTTCAGATGTAACAGTCCTCTTGACCACTGACCTTGTATATGAACAAAGCATGTTTGACCTTCACTACCATCTGGCCCTGGTGGGACCAAGGAGCAATTTCTTATTGTGTATCATTATTAAGCAGGGCACTTCTTGCTAACATGGCAGAATGGTCGCTCTTCATCCTCAGCCAAGAAGGTCATCTGAGGTAAAACTGGGGAAAATACTAGTCAGGGAGAGGCACTGACTGAACAGAAGATTTGCAGTGGTAAAAGAAGCCTGGTTTCCCATTAAATTTCAGTAGTACATGCCAAGTTCTCTCTGCTGAGCTCATAGCTCTGTGCTGTTGGCATTTCAACTATATTCTGTATCTCCTCACTTTGTATTTTGTGATTTGGCTGGAAGAATCACTTCAAATGACTTAATGAAGAGCTAAACATTTGTTTTCTGTAGCATCTCTAAGTTTGTAGAGCAAAAGAATAAAACCAAAAAACCATGTGAATTATTATTATTTATTACTACTGTTATTACTGTTGCTATCCAGACTGTGCAAACATGTGTCCTACCACAGGGACAGCCTGTCCCTGTCTCATCTGAACTACTGAGATTTCTGAATTTCCTTAGAATTAATCCCATGTTTAAGGGGGTTTCTCGTTTCTGTGAACAAGCAGGAACGCTTTCCAAGCTACCCAGCAACGCACAGCTTTATAGAAAGTGCTGTGGAGAGGCTTATTTCAGAAGATTTTGCTCTTTAAGTTTTCCTCTATTTTCTCTGTTTTTCTAGCTTCCTTTTGTCTTTTCCTTTACCTCTCTCCAACTCCTACAGTATACAGAGAGGTAGCTTTCAAACTGCCCATATGTACTTACAATGTCTTGCTTTTCCACAGAAATTTTAATGATATTTTACCAAAGAATTAATAAAATGAAAGACAGGAAGCAAGAGAAAGGATAGTCGAGTTTTGTTGCTAAAGTTGACTATAACTTAACTTTGGGGAATTTGTTACTGTCAAAGTAGGTTGAAATGGATACTTTCTAGTTGTTGTTTTTTTTTTTTTTTTCATGATGTGCATATCGTTGATTCCAATGACTGCAAGGGTAATTATTCCTTTGTTTGCCAGGAACATTAAAATTGCTATGATTTCTAAAGAAAATGTGCTCAGACTTTTTGAAAGTAAGTACACAATAGGCTATTACAGCTGCTTTTTCTACTGGAATTATTTTAAATAATAGTGGTAAACAGTAATTAACCCTTTGTGCTTGAGGATGCACATCACACTCTCAATCAATGGGCACTTAAAGAATAAAGGGGCAGAGGATGAGCAGTTTCAAGATTCATTTCTGAGAAGTGTCTAGTTGAACTGCTGGGATCTTCAATAACAGTCATTTTTTCAATAGCATATTGGATTTCTCAAACCATTATTTCATGTATTACGTCAGTAAAGTATTGTACTTGATATTACTCACTTTGAAAAATGCGTGGGTGAAGTTATAACTTGGAAGAGTGAGATACCACATCTGCTGCTGTTGACAACTCTGTTGTACGGGACAGGTGCTGCGTAGACTTTCCTGACTTACAGCCTTGCCTGAAACCTGGCTAAACCACAGGCCTCTGCCTACTGTGATAACACCACCACCTTTTAATATGCCACGCAGATAATTTCCCATTTCTGTTCCATTGAGCAAAGGTAGCCACTTGTGCAAATACCTTTTGATTTTTATTTTTCAGCAGAAAAAAAATGGGACCAAGACATTTCAATCTGAAGCTGAAAATGGTTTTGAAAATTTCCATGTGAGTGTATTAGCTTGCTTCAGCAGTCCTGAATTGGAAAGCATGCAAAGCTGATGCTGAAATGCCCATCTTCAGGGCTTCAAGCCAGGCAGAGAATCCTGTGCTCTACACAGAAATGCATCCAACATTGTTTAAGCCCAAAGTTAACTGAAGTCAATGGAGAGACTTCTGTGATTGGTTTCATGGAAATGTATGCAATTTTTTCATTGCTTCTAGTGCTGGAAGGCAATACAAAGTTCTGGAAAATTCCCCCATCTTTAGTGCAGGAATATGGGACTTAATTTAAAAATAAGAGGGTGTTTAAAAATATGCTTTCAATTACATTTTAACCAAACTACCAAACCCAGGTACTTTTAAAAATCATTTTATGATGCAAGAACCTGTAAGCAGACCTCCCTGTGATTGCACCTGATCTGTTAGGAGCACAACAGATTTCTTCTTATATGATTAAGTCTGCTGCATGCAAATATGGAGAGAACCTCTCATTTTTGCTATTTATTGTAAATCACAACCGGTGTTGATGGTTGCACATCCTTATTTACACTTCAATTCTCTAGAGCACATTTTTTATGGAGAAGGAATGAGTAAAGAAACAGAAAGCCTGGTGGCTTGAATGAAGGTTCTTAATGTGTTGTGTACACAGGTGTTTAATATATTGACAAGACACATTTTCAGGTCTGGCAACTGTAGACTTCAGGACTACGTTTGCAGTGGCAGAATTTCTGTTTTGATAAAATGAGAGCAATAAGATTAATAAATGGGTGGAAACAATGGACAGCAAATGCAGTTGCTTTTGACCAGCATTTATCTTTTTAAGCTGAGTATATTTTTGCCAGTGCATCTCAATGCTTCATAAAGATGTCCAGTGAAATCTGGTGCTGCTTTGGACAACAAAAGAAAGGAGACATTCACGAGGCTACATTCATGGGCCCTGTCAAGTTTAAGCTATTAAGTTGCTTGATTGAATTTAGTACCATGAAAAAAACTCCTTGAAAAGTCTTCTGTGTTATTAAGAGGCCAAAAAATATTATTAGAGTTTATGCATTAAGTATTCTTGCCTCTTCAAATTTAACTAATTGTTGACAAAATGTTTTGTGGAGCCTGAGATTCTTCTGCATTGGGATTTAAATTGTGAGACTTGAGACACTTCCTGCTGATGCTGTTTTCTTAGAGATTAGAAATCCTGCTGGATAAAGAAATTCCTGTTACAAATCAGATGCATCTTGCACTTGACTGCATCAGTGGCCATGGAGTAGTACTTTAAATATTCTCTGAGTCTGTGATTTAAAGTGAAGTAAGCGGGAGCTGAGAATACTGTCACTGCAGCCTTCAGACCTGTTGAGCAGAAGTTATTTGTACATGGTCAAGAGCATAACCATGGAGGAACTCCCCTCTCTCCCCCCACAAAAATATAGTCGATAGCTTTGAATAGCTCTTCTTGCCAGTTTGAAAGAGAGAAAAATCAGAACACAATGTGAAAAGTGATGATAAAAGACATGTAGCCAAGCCACAGCCTCTGTAGTTGACAACAGCACTCTTAAACAGCTACCTCAGATACATATCTATGTGTTTTTTTTTTTCTTCTTCTCCCATTCCCTGTATCTGATTTTCACAGCTTTGTGGCAGTTTATCCTTACTGTGCTATAATTTTACCCTCTTTCCTTCTATAAGTTTTGGTTCAGCATGAGGCACTTTGTATTTATTACTTCCGCTGTGCTTGTCTCTTTGTACTAACTAATGTTTCCCGAGTTTCTCTGGTTAATGAAGAAAAGGCATCAAACTTCACAGCCCAATGAATTTGGTTATACAAGAACAACCATATACATCCCTGTAAACCTTCCTAATATTTGTGTCTCTGTCTTGCAGGGATATATTGCAGGATAAAAAGCTGTATAGTGCAATAGCACTATACAGTCTTTGAATTAAAAAAACCAAAAGATGCAGTGCTTTGATCCCCTGAATCAACACTATCATGCAAGAGCAGCGTTGCAGACAATGAACAGTGAATGAGCATAACCAGCAAAACCAGACAAGCCACTAATGGTTGCATTTCATCTTTGCTTCTGCAAATAAGTGCACAGTTAATGTCAATGGAAATTGTTTATATATGCAAAAACCAGATTGCATGCCTAACTAGAGACTGAAGGCTGCAGTAATTTACAAAGAAAGTGAGAACATTCACTAGAGAGATACCCAGAAAAGACAGACTGAACTTTGTGATTTGTTTAGGGCTGGATAAACCAACTCAAACAAGTTTTTAAAACAAGCCACCAACCACCCAAACAAAACAACAGCAACTAAAAAAAGCTCAAACAAAAGCCCAGTAACAAACACCACAAAAATCTTAACAAATCAAGGAAAGAGACAACCTCCCAGAAGCCTAAAATGGATAGAAACTGACCCTGAATTACTTCTAGTCTTTGGAAAAGTTCCATTTTTCATTCATCATTTATTTAGCTGTCTGCCTAGACTGGAGTGGAAGTGATGAAACAGACAAACCCATTTGAGAGAAGGAAATAGTTGTACTTGTGTTAGAGAGCTGGAAGGCAAAGGGCTTTTCTGACAAGTGAGATTCCGTAAAGTATCTGAAGGTAAAGGTACTGAAAGACCAGATAGATGCCCCAATAATGTCATCGTAGTGCTGTGGCTCATCAGAGACCTGTTTTGTTAGCTTGATTGACGCCTTTTTCAAGGAGGGTCATTGCATTCAGATGCCTTCCTTTCCTTGCATGCCATTTTACTCTATGAAGCAGCCACTTAACCATCTTAGGGAGAAAGGACAGGTAGATAGAAATAGATCTCTTTAAATGAACTGCTCTGTGCCTGAGGTATGCAAGTAACTCACAGCATTCAGCTTGTAGATAGTATGAAACTACTTATGGGCTGGCAGGAAGGTTAATTTTCATCTCCCCCTCAATGAATTAATCTCTTCGTGAAGATTCACTAGCTCCACACACAACACAGTATTTTAGGTATCTGGAACTTCCTATGCAGACAGCTCTAATTGTATTCTATTAAATAATAAGTTATCACCTTGAAAACAACAAGTGCAGAAAAAACACAACCCAAATTTATGTTTTGAGTTGACAAAATAGCTGATTCTTTAATCTCCCCAGAGTCCAGGTGTTATTACAGAACTTGTGTTTTGATGTTCTTCTTTCAATTACAGAAATAATTCTCTCTCTCAGGCACAGAGTTTGAATCTTTTCCAAAGGTTTTATATTACTTTTGAACACTGACAGAAATTATTGAAATTTTTAAAGGCTCTTTCCAAAGCCAAGCAGTTCTTTTAGGAACCTGTGATAATTTTTATGGTCGTGCTATATTGCCTCTTAATTGAAAAAGACTCTGGAAATGGAAGTTGTAGGAAAGGAAGATGTAGGTAGCAAAGGAGACATAATTTCACTTGATTCTAGAAAGGTTTTTATACTTTAGTACTTGGCTAATTGAAAGATGGTGTGGAAGAGGAAGATCAGGACTTGCTTGCAGCAATTAATATAATACTGTTCTTTCCTTACTTGCTAGGTGTTCTTGCTTCTAAATTTATATTGACATGTAAAGTGAAACTTTGCACTGACAAAGTGTATTTTAATACATGTAGCTTCCTATTATTTTTGCAAAGACGTGGGATCTTTTTGGCACCATCTCTGTGCAGGGTTTTACAACAAGAAGCAGTTCCTACTTTTAAGTCCTGATCATTATGAATCCCCAAGGACATAAAGTACTAATGTGAAGTGGAATATCTTTCCAGAGGAAGTCAGGATTGTATCAAGTAAAGTCAGCCTTTTCTCTTGAGCTTTGGTGGCATGTGTTTTCTTTGGTATCTCAAGTTAATGGCTTACCAGTAGTTGGCCTCAGTCCTAGCTGGTTGATCTGTTTTGATGCCAGCAAACCGTGGGGGCTTAAGATGTCACCACACTCTTGTGGCTTTGTTACCTCTGTTCTTCCGGAGGTCCCAGTTCCTATTGCCAGGTTGACTAGCATGGGACTCACACTTTTACCTTCTCCAGTCCATCTCACACTCTAGGTGTTGAATGGAAATCCGCCCTTCTTGGTGACTTCAGGTCACAGTTTGGATTTCAAGTGGAGCAGCCAGGGCTGGTGCTGATGTTTCCCACACAGGAGCAGCTCTGGGGTCATGCTACAGTCTCAGCACAGGCTGTGAGGACAGGTACAGTTAGCAAGAGGGGGGACTGGCTTAAACCACTGCGACAAGATTTGCCAGAACTCATCTTCCAGAGAATTTAACACAGCAGATGAACAATGATGGGAAAAACAGTTCCTATTAAGTAATGGAGAAATCTAACTCTTTCTAATGGAGTGGTGCTCCAGAGAAGCTCTCAGTCTCTCTGTGACTACAGACCCTTCACCCTGCTCGAACCGGTGTTTAGAAAGCATCCTCACTACCAGCCTATGTGGCATTTTTGTGCCTTCAGAACTTTCTGCAGAAGGGAGTGGATTTTTTTTTTTTTTTTTTTTTTTTGTCATGAACATTTCTATGACTTGTAAAATTCTACAGTCTCACTGAAATGTAAGAAGAAATAACTTTGGGTGGTAATTTCTGCTGAATGGTATTTAAATACCATTATTGGTATGAAATATTCCATAAAACATTGTTCTATGTGGGTTTTTTGCTGATGATATTAGGTGTAAGATACTGAGTGCTTAACTTGCTTTTGTTACTAGAATTTAATTTTTATTCTGAAATACAACAGAAGTTTACCTCTAAAGTGTAAAGTTCTGGATATGGTGTTTGCAATATGGAGATATTTTTCATGACTGATTCTTTGTGTGCTCAAGAAAATGCTGGAAACAAAAAACCTTACTGTGAGACAGAAGTATCAGTGGCTGTTGTATGTTTAAAAAAAATGTATTGGGTTTTCTTTTGTTTGTTTCTTTGTTTTGTCTACTTAACTTTAAGGAATGAAGTATTTTTTTATATTGAGGAATGACACCAACCTTTTAGGTAGCTACCCAAAGGAAAAAAAAAAGAAGTCTGAGCTGTAGCAGTTGAAAGTGTTGCCAGAGGCATGGCTTTGTTTTGTTACTTCAGTGAATATCCTAGTTAGTGTTTAGCTTTTCCTTTATTATCTCTGTAATGCTGAGAAAAATAAATAATGATGATACTTTGCTCTTAGACAATGCTTTTGTGCATAGAACTCAGCGAGGCTTACAAGAAAGAGGTCATCATTATTGCCCTGTTTCAAGACAGAGAAAAGAAAAGGTGAATTGAGTTGCTTGAAGGTTGTCCAATGTGAGAGCTGGCAGAGAAATTTCTGTCAGTGTCATTTTTCATTAGAAAAAGCTGATTCACTGAAACTGAAACCTTTCATGGAAATTCATTAGTGTCCAGTTAATTATGCAGATCCAGAGCAAATGAAAATGACAGGCACTGTAGGAAGAGAGTAGCTAGAAGCCCGGTGACAAGAGTACCTGCTGTGGACAGCATAGACCTAGGTTTCACTTTAAGGACTGAAGTGAAAAGGAATTTAAAGCTGTCTCTCTCAAGGGAATATCCCTATCTGTAGATGTACTGTGTTGCTAGACATACCCACCTGTCAGACATGGTATGGCCTTTCTCAGACGGTTCAATGAACGCTGTGTCTGGTAAAGTGTTTTAGTCTCCTAAAATTCATCCTATAGGTGATCCTTGGTGTGGCTTGAATTTCCTATGTGTTAAGGACTGAGTGGACTTTATAGCTTGCGTATCTTTTGTATGTAGGGACGAAAAAAATTAATTGGGGCCTAAGACTTTACAGCTAAGAGGGCTGCCTTTTTCATACAACTTTTAAACTAGGTAATGGATTAAATATACACTTTGAGGAAAGGAAGGAGCAAGAGCACAAGGATAGATGGACACAAACATACTCTAAGGTCATGCATGATATATTTCTTCAAGAACCTCAGGCAGAATCATCAAAGGGTTTTGGTTTTACCGTGGTCCATACAGGAAATTTTGAAAACAACAACCAACCAAGTGTTCCACTTTTGTGTCCAATGTCTCCAGTTGATGATTTTGGACAAGGGATCATGTTTACGTGGAGAGAGGGTGGTGGCTTTTTACCAAAGAAAACCTGAAAATAAAAATCCAGATCAATCCCCTCTGGTTGAGTATTTCATATGGCAAATTCATTCAGATGTGAAAATACAAGATACAGGATAACTGTGAGGTTTCTGTTACATTTTATGTATATAAGCGTGAAGACAAAAAAAATGTTTTCTTCAAAGGAGGCTTGGGCATACATTGAGCTTTGGGATAGGCAGCTGGAGGCAGATTGACTCAGCAGAGAACAACCAGATAAATAAAAAATAGCTGCTTATTTTCAATAATTCAGTTTGAAACTCTGAAAGGGGGCTTTATTTTTGTGCAAGTCCTTTGAAGAAATGTTGTCAGTCTTACATAAGAGAAAACAGGGGGGTTGTCAGTGAGGCAGCCTTTGTACACCTCTATAGGCTGAGCCCAATGTAGGCAAAAGAAAAAGGGAGAAAAGAACATCAGGAGGGAGGGAAAGGAGCCATAATCCTGAGGGTGTTGTGAGCTGCAGCATGACTGCAGCGGGTAAGGCAGTTGTTCTCTTCCTGCTTTGCTATTGCCAGGACACCAATAGGACAAAAGGGGACATGAATATGTGGCTCATATAGACATGGGTTTTATGGCAGCGTCCTAAGGGCTGATGTGAAGTTGGCTTTCAAGAGAGCCGTGGTTATTTTTGAAGACCTGTTTTAACTATCAGAAAAAAAGAGAGACCTCGACTCTTACGGAACCTAGCATTTGTTAGGGGTGGGAGAGAAAAAGATGGGAGAAAAGAAACATGGCAGTGCAGGGGAAGGGAGAGGGAGTAAGGATGTCATAGGTGAATATCAGGTTGTGAGCATGAGCTGTTCCGTGCAGCACTGCCTGCTGCTTTTGGACTGCCTTAGTTCCCTCAAGAGACCCACCACCTCACTCACCACTTTCTCATAGTCCAGTTGATAAGAAGAATTTCTGTATGTGGTCTGCCACAAGTGAAATACTTCTCCTGTTCTCTGAGCATTTTTAACAACAGGTCCCCATCACAGGAAAGTGCTGCTGACCCCTCTCTGCCTTTCATAAAACCCTTGCTATTCCCTTAGTCAGTAATAAACTGCCCAAGATTCACAGCCAGTATAACAGCCTCCCTGTCTGTGACTGCGAACCTCATTATACCTGTTTTCCCACACTGAAAGTCCACCTCTTCTTAATCTTTGTCTTATATTTATAAATCAGTTCCTGTCATGAGAGAGTATTATACAAATTTTGAAAAAAAATAATTGTGCAGCTGCATTAATCAAAGGAATACTGTGCTGAAGGAAATGTCAGGCCTAATAGCTTGTCAGTGATCAGGGGCAGAAAAGCTGCTTTCAACTAGTTTGCATGGCTTCTTTGACACTAATTAACAGACTCACTACCTCTTAAAATATTATAAAAGGGGGAGGGAGGAAAGCCCCAAGATATGTGTTGCTGTAGCAGGAGTGAAACAACAGGTCTGGCACATGTGAGGAGCTTTAACTCTGAGCACCCTCATCTTTAAGGTGATTGCCCTGTGTCTTTTTCTGCTAGCAGTATTTGTGATTCCTAGTACCTCAAAATCCTAAGCTAGTTATCAGGCAGTTGTCACTTTTCTTTCAAAGAGGAGTTTTCAGCTGCCTGGACAGACAGGGAAGGCAGCAAGGATGGTGAACTTGCCATGCCCACATGCAAGATCAAGTCACTGCAGTAACATCTGACTGTGACACTCTGAACCTGATTTATGACTCATTAGAATCAATACAAGTTTGGTTCTCTGCTTTCTATTATAAATATAATTTATGAATAATGACAAAGTTGTCCTTTGTTTCAGACTGCTGGAGGTGCTGACCCTGTTCAGTCCTGTCACTGGGTTACAGACAGCAAGACTGGCTCCCTGGGTACACCAGGAGGAACCTTGTGATGCAGAGCAGAAGGTATGCATTTGGCAAGAATATAGATGTTGTTACTATGCCATCAAAGTGAACATCGTGCAACAGGCCTGACCTTAGCTGTGTCCAAGTAGCAGCCAAAAGGAAGATCTTTGATTCTCTCAGTTCTCACTAAACCTTACTGCCTGAGTGAATGATCTGTTCAGTCCATCAAAAATGCTGACTATAATCATCTCATATAACCCAGGCTAGAAAACGTTCCGTAATCCTTGGTATTCTCTACAATGCTATCATCAGAAAACTTCTGTAAGAGAAATGTCAACTTAACACCCTTTATTAGCCTCCCAGTGGTTCATTCTCAAAGCAACTGAAAGGCAGAATAATACATGGTTTTCTGAGCTCTGTGAGGAAAAAAAAAATCCTGAGATTTTCGGGTTTAGTGAGTTATTAGGGAAGCTAGTCTGCTGAGCACCTCATCCATCATGGGGATCTTCCCTCATCCATTATTTAAATAAAATGTCTATACACTGTGTCCCAATTCTTCATCCAGTATTTCTATCACAGAATAGCAAGAGAGATGTTTGGTGTTTATCTTGGCTGTGCTATGAGAAAAGGCAGTGGTTGTACAAAAGCACAGCTGAACAGGATAATGTGCAACAAAACAACTGTTTCTCAGAAGAGCTGATATATGAGGAAAAGCCCAGGGTGTCAGTGGGTGGACTTTAAGATGACTTGGAATCAGAACTGGGAATGTACTTGGGAAAGATAATTACAAAATACTTTTCTTACCATGAATTTTGTTGTCATTCAAAGGTCTCTTGTAAACTATGCTTCACTTTCCAGAAACTCTGGGGTTTTCAACATGTAAGCAAATGGGTACCAGGATGAAAGCAAGACATTTTTTGTCCTCTTTCACATAGATACATATGCACACAGTTTACTTAAATTAATAGTTCAAAGATTAGGCAGATAATTTCAACAGTAAGAAAAAGCAAAAACCAACAACAAAAACCCAGTTAAATTCTTCCTTTGCCTCATTTAGGACATTCAGTTATAGACTTATTTCAGAATGAGAAGTAACCTTTTGCTTCATGATTACTGTTTACTTTTTAGATGTAGTAGATTCTAGTGGGATTACTTAAAGTTAAGCATGTATTTAAGTGCTTTTGTTGGATGAGAATACTCTCAATCTGAAACATGAGCTATTTTTAAGTACACAATGGCTGTTGCATTTTCCCATTAAGTTACTGCATTTGTTCTTCACTCTGACAATCCAAGATCCAACCATGAGTTATGGAAAGTTTCTACCATAAGTTCCCTGTTTTTCTTATACATTTCAGGGTGGTAATAGTCAGAAGTTACTTTACATAACTTGTGGCCTCTGTGAAGGCAATTACTAGATAAAATTCTATAGGTAATTCATTTTTTTTCTAGCTCCTAGTAAAGGATAGTCCATGCTGGCAAATATTTACACCTATCTTACCATTTTGAGCAGAGGCAGTACAATATTGAAGAGTATTGAAATTCATCCTTCCCACCCATTGATTAGGTGGTCTTCACATACCAGCCATGTCTGAAGGGTTCTGAGTGTGGCTGTGCTGACAGTTTTCTGTTGTCTCTGCTCGTGAGAATTCAGTACAGCTCATAAAAAACGCTTTGCCTCCAGGGCTGACACTTTGGCACTTCTAGCTAGTTATTTTCAAATGGGCTTTTTATGCAAATAGATTGGTTTTGATTGAATTCAAGGATTAAAATCAGGAAAAGCTTCAAACCCCAAAATGTTCTATTTGAGTTTTAAGAAGATACTGAAACTGCCTAATTTAAGGGACATAATTTAAGAAGTTAGCCTTTCTACTCTTCCTGATTACGCAGTAGGGGGAAAGAGCTTTATCAAAAGCTGTATGTGGAGGGCCTAGTTACAGGTCCTGCTTTGAAATACCCTCCAGGAGAACTTCTTTCTTTCCTTTATCAGCATGGAAATTAATCTCTTCACAGAAGCTGCCTTTTGGCAACCTAAAACTGAGGCAGCAGGAATACATCTCAAGGGTGATGAATAAAGTTAGGCAGATAGGCCTACTTGCCTGAAAATAAAGAGAAAATCAATGTTCAGGTCTGCTTCTCGCTTGCACCTGGGTTCAAGAAGGATGCCATGTGAAAGTTATCAGTGGTGTTATGGTTAGTCCACTTTGGTAGTGTTCTCTAAAATTGAGCAGACTGCTAGTTAAAGTTAAAAAAATGAAAGGTAGGGAAGGGGAGATGTATGTTTTAATTTTGTTCTAGTTACCAAAATGAAAAAAATAAAGGCGACATACCTCATTTTGCTCCACACGTTGCGTTCCATGTGACCTTTCATTTCAGACATTAGCAACTAAAGCAAAAGAATAAACTTCTGTTGTTGGAAATGCTGCTTTTCCTACCTGTGCAACACAGGGAAATGTAGAGTTTATTTCCTCTTGAGTAGGCTGGGTAAAGGAAGACCAATCTCAGAACACGCCACAGCCTGCTGCTGCAAGCACCAGGCTGGAATCACGCTGGAGTTGGGTTTGAATGTGGAAGAGGATGTGCATGATGAAGAAACGTGCATCTCATTAGCAGTACCTAAATGAGTGTTGTGTAGAAAAAGGTGGAATGAGCGTTGTCGTATTTGTCTCTTAAGATTAATGTATTTTTCCCAGCTTAATGGCTACTACAGTTTTAATTTCCACTCAATAGCATGCTTTTCCAGTGGCTATCTCTAAATTGTGATGAGAAGCTTGTTTCCTGCTCCTAAGAGTGGGAAGGGACAAAGGCAGATAAGGCATGTCCTGGGAAAGATCCTTCTGTGACTTTTGTAGATAGAAAATGGCCATAATTTAGAGGTGTTTTATCCTGGACAATGGCAGCTACCAGAATCCAACAAATTCTGGCTCCCCAGGGGTTGCTGGCAGCATTTGGGAGTGCAACCCAATCAATGATGCACTTTCAGCTTTGCAGTTTCACCCAAGTTCTCTTAGGGCCAGTTTTGTGACGGCTGAAGTGTTGAGCCTTAATGATAGAAAGGCGGGTTTGACAACTATGAGTTCTGCTCCTGCGTTCGTAAGAGATTAACTAGTGACTCAGTGCCATGTTCCTCTAGCTCTGTCTTCTCATGTGGAAGAATGCTGATTCTCAGTAATTTCTAGTGAGCCTGCTGGGAATGCAGGTGAGTCTTTTACTATGGAGGGGAATTTAGGATTTTCCCAACTGTAGGGAGTCAATTGCACTGGCCACAACTGAAGCCAACAGTTAGGGATCATGTTGAACTCCATTCAGTTATAACCAATGGGCTTCACATCCCAGAGAGGATTCCTTGAGTTGCTGCCCATGCTAACATATACCTCCTATAATGGGTGCCATTTCAGGAAAAAGAGAAAACCTTTGGTTTATTGCTGTATGAAATTAAGTTGCAGATAATTCACTTTATTGCAGAGCAGTTCTGAAGTATATGTGTGTTGTGAATTATGCCTGATCATTCTGGTGACAAAAATAAACTTTTACTGCATTTTATTTGTCAGCCTTGCAGACTCAGCACAGCTGTGGGTGAGTGAGCTGGAGTCTATCCTGCTTGCAGGTAGCTCCCAGAATCGTTAACTATTTCCTGTCTTCATTGAGAATCACTAACTATTTCCCAATCTTTATTGTTGTTGCTGATGCACAAGCCTGAAAGACTCAGTTGGAGTCTCAGAAAATGGTTTGAGTTTTCAGGGCTGGCAATTAGGAAAAGCATCTTCTAAATTGAGCAAGGTAGATTCCGAAGGCAGAGAAAGTAAACACATCACTGCTATTTCACAAGGTCACCTTAGAGAGTCTAATAATCTTTTAATTTGGAGCAGTGCCTTTGGAGGGCAGCAGGCAGCACTTTGTAGTACAAGTAAAGGCTGATACCCTTTCATCAGGGGCTTTGACTTTAAAAAAAGTCAATGAATTAATGCTTTTGTGAAGTCAAGAAGTGAAATAAAAGTAAATAGTAAAAAAATCTGTATATTAGTAACCTGTATTCCTTTCTTTGCCTTTCAGTGTAAGGAGGAATGCCCATAAAAGTAGTGCTTATTCTCGCTCTCGGGTGTTGTGCTGCTGAATGGAATTATAGTGGTGTTCGAAAGTCTGTGTTTCGTTCCAGAGGGCTTAACTGCTTGGCAAAGGATAAATCAATGACAAGAAGTTCTCATACACAACTTGCATAAATATATCCAGCACTTAAGCAGTTTATCTGCAATTCTAATGGATTGCATTACTGATGAATTACTCCACCTTAAAGCTTGGCCTCTGCCAAGACTTCAGTGGTGACTTTGGCTCTCTGGGTACCAAGGAGACCAGTGGAAGTAGGAAATCAAATTGAGATATAATCTGTTATTGAAAACACTGCAAAGCAGAAGAGGAACAAGGAACAGATGCACACTAGTATTTCTATTGCAAACATTATTTTCTAGAGATGTCCTACAAGTTAGATGTATATAGGCATATTCATAGGTGTTGTGGTTTAACCCCAGCTGGCAAATAAACACCACACGGCCACTCACTCCACATTCCCCCCGCAGTGAGATGGGAACAGAATGGAAAAAAGTAAAACTTGTGGCTTGAGATAAAGACAGTTTAACAGGACAGCAAAAGATGTGAGAATAATAATAAAAATGGTAAAAGCTCATGCTGTCATCAGTCAGTCTCTTCTGGCAGCGAAAAGACTTCAAAAGACTTTTCATCTCCAACATCTTACAAAATAAAGAAGTACAAATCCATATGAATAACTGCGACCAGTGAACAAAACTAGTCCTTGTGAAATTAGGAGTCTTTGAGAAAGATAATAGTTGGCTTACAGTGTATTATTGCAAAGAAATGTGTTTTTCAATAAATGTAAGGACAACTACTGTGTTACGGAGCATTTCCATCTGTTCTGAATGTACCAGTTGTGCCCTGTTCCCCTTCACTTGTCATTTGAGCATCCCGCTGAACCGTTCTGATATTTTGTTTATCAGGGAATGCTGGGAGTTTTGTTTCAAAAGCAGATGGGAGTTGCAGGTATTCACAGCAAAGCATTTTGACTCAAAAGAAGTTAATTAATACCTCTCTAAAGATGTCCTTGTATTGTTTTCAAGTGTGATTTTATTGGGTTTGTCTCAATTTTGTTACCCTACAACTTCATTTTTGAAAGTAGAGACAGATAGCAAATAACATTATAAACTATTAAAACATATATTCAGTTTCAATATATTTGTCTTCTTCACAAATTTGTTTCACAGTAAAACAGATGGGCTATAACAAGACTGTATAGAAAAGACATGGCTAGAGTTAAATCTTGGAATCACAAGTTTGAACAAGTTTTGACTGATTTTGAAGATCAATTAAGTCATTTTAGGCTTTTGCAGACATTTTCTGTGGTGGACATTTTCAGTGAGTGTATTCTTTCTGAAGTTATATGTCTTTTTTTTTTTTTTAAATACCTAGTATGTAGTTCTGAAAATCCATGTTTTTTTTTTCACAGTGTCCTAGACCTTGAATGCCTTTCCTTATGTAAAGTAACCTGAAGCACTGATCCTGAAGGAACAATCTATATAGATTAATGGATTTCCTGAATACCTACATAGTGTTCAATTATAGATTAGCATTAGCTGATGGACACGTTAAAGTGTTACGTTGTGATTTTGGCAGTTTTGTGTAGTTCTGTCTTTCTCCCTGTCAGTAGAAATGCCAATAATAGTAATTAAAAAAAAAGACTTTTTTTTTTTTTTTTTGACAGGGAACACGTAAGCATTTCTGATGGAAATGAGCTCCTCCAACATAAAATAAGTATTAATGTAGCAACCTGTCTCCTATATGAGTGCAGTCTTTGATGATGTTATAATTTATTCATTTCTTGGCTCATAATTTGAGTCACTTAGAAGTAGCATTGATGGACTTTCTGCTAGAACTTCTGCCTTTTGCCCTTCATCCTGTTTGCTCTGGGCTCCTACCTGGGATGATACCAGCAGAGATACTTCCTTGCACAGGTGCAAAGTGTTCTTAAAGAACTCTCTTGATCACCACGTTCTTCTCTTGTTCCTTTACACTATAATAACTTTATTTTCACCGTAGGATAATAATACAGGCTGCCAAGCACACTGGTAGGTGCAGCTTGTACTGCATGATTCTTTGTTTACCCCACTATCAGAATATAGCCCTGGTCCTGCTAAACTGTACAGTGCTCTGGTCACTTAGACACACTGGAAAATCCCAGTGATGTAGAAGTGTTTTTCCTCTTATCTCTAATTTGAGAAATTCCTGGGAATCTTTGAATTTTGTTTGAATGATGTTTTCATTAGCCCTAATTTTGTTTTCATGAAGTTGGTCAACAGAATTGATCTTCATTCAAGCAATGTCTCCATAAAAGCGTTGCTTTGTATGAATATGAAGTAGTGTATGTTCATGGAGTGCTTTACAATTTCTGCATTCTATATATGGATTATAAATAATTGTACTGTTGTTGTTCCATGCACTCACAGATGTTTAAATGGCTAGAATTATGAATTGCATTTTTAAAAAATGTATGTTTAAAAAATACTCAGTGAAGGAAACTTTGTCCAATATGTAGCTGTAGGAAAATCTACCTTTTTTTCATTGTTTTTGAAAGGACAGTAGGGGTCATGTTATAAAGCACATGTAACACCCAATGACTTCATCGGGAACTGCAGATACTCACCACTTTGTAATAATCAGCCCTGCTTCTCCTGATAATTATGCCCTTTGGAGTTTCTCATCTCAATTTTTCATAACTAATATAATCTGAACTATATTATCCTAGTAAAAGACTAATTTTTTTTCCTCCATCAAGTAACAAGCACCTGTCTGGTTACCAATGAAGAAAGCAGTGACAGTGTTTTCCCTCTATTGTTTCTGTTAAAGGAGATCGTTCAGGCTGTAATTAGGGAAGATCGAGCTTGATGAGTCAAAATGAGCACACTAGTTCTTGAATGGAGCCCTGCATTATGCTTTTGTTCCTTCATTATTCCTTTTGGAATAATGGGAGTTGGCTATGTCTGTAATGGATGGGAGAGGGACCACTTCAGAGTATAATTCAAAGCACCTTTTTCAGGTCCTTGTTTGGAATAAACTTGCTGTTTCTTTTCACCATCAAGGGGATGCAGCCCTAGAGCTCAGCATGAGCGCATCTCCACTCGGGCATGTTCAGGGTAGAGGGGAAAGATAACATTAAAGAGGAACCACTATGATTTAAAAAGTGCTTCTACATTTATAAGAAGTAATGAATTATCAGCCAGGCTTAATGCCAGGTTTGAGCTGATGGGAACTCTCATCACAAGTAGATATAAATGCTGTTGTCACAACTTGGAGTTGTGACACAGTCTTTTGAACGAGGAGGAGGGTGTTACAACAAGGGATTTCTTTTTCTCTCCTTTCCCACCTCCAAGATTAAGTTATTGCTGTTCCTTCAGGGCCAGGCAGCTTGAAGCATTCTGCACTATTTCTGCCTACATTATACAAAGTTAACTTGTAAAGGGAAGTCAGAATACAGCCAATTGAGAAACTGGAAAGGCAAAAGTGTGATTTTTAGCTGTAGAAGCTCTCTAACACAATGTACAACACAGAGCAAATGATGTTCAGGTTTTCACAGAAGGACTGTGAAAACAGGTGTTTTGCAGATGTCTGAATAGCCAGAGAAGCCACTGAAAGTGCTCCCTTTCCTGCTGGGTAGTACTCTACAGATGAACCTTCACTTATTTATTTTTTTTTTTCCCCTTAAATATCAATCTCTGTTTATGGAGCCAAAGGTTTTGGTATATTTTTGTGTGCCACTCACAAAATGGCATATATGTGCTGCTTGTGTGTCACGTCCACAGAGACATTGAGTATTTTGAAAAGAGGCTGAAATTTGGGGGAGAAATGGCTCAGCCTTCAAGCTTGAAATTTGCCCTTCCCCTCTTTTACAATCCCTTTTCCACCTTATTGCTTAATAGAAATTCAGGTGGATAGACAGGAAGAAAAGGCAAGTATAACATTCATTAATGTCTTTGATAATGTCTTTGATAAACATTACTGCTGTGAACCCATGGTAGATGTCAGATATCCCTGGGCAGAGGATGGTTCATATTTATTTACTCTGCCTGGTATTCTTCAGTGCAAGGGAAAACAGATTACAGCTGAGGTCCCCTGTGTTCCTGTCTATCACTATGACAGTGATGTCAGTCCTCTCATAATAAACTACCTACAGGCATAATGAAACGTGTACCATGACTGTCCCTTCAGTAGAGCTTTGCCTAAACTGGCAGCTTTCCAAAATTATTCCTCTGTTCAATTACCCCTGGTGCAGCAGCACAGATGTGAATACTGAAAGTTACTATGGAAGTGCATCCACTTCATCCCAGATTCTCACCATCTGTGCTAATACAGCTGGAGTTGAAGCAGCTGCATAACTCTAGATGAAGAGGGAAATCATTTTGTTGGTTTGAAGTGGGAGAGCCCCTGGTGGCAGTAGCTTTTTGGTGATGAAACACATCACAAACTACATGATTGCTGCCACACAGCCTATGCTGTGAAGGGAAGGGGACACTGAGCAGTTTGAAAGTACCTGGTAAAACTTTAAATACTTTGGGTTTATTCCATGTAGAACCAAACCACCTCCTGCTGTCATTTAGTTCCAGCAGCTGATGTTCAGTTTTTGCTTTACTCTTCAGCAGGCATCCCAGTAGCGGGTCAACAGATGACTCTTGCCAAGTACAAGCATCATTCAGTGAACTCCTATACTGCCAGTGTTTCTTCCTCATCTTTTCTGTGGAATAGTTAGGCAATCCTGATCTTTGGCCTTGGGATGTTTCTGAAGAACAAGGAATAGCACATGCTCCTCAGATAAACCTATGACTGAGACACCTCTACTGAGAACTGTCTGCCTGCAGTGGCCATCTGCTCTCTATCCCTGTGTATGAAAATGTGAAATCTTAATGTAGAGGTAGAGCCAGTGATCAAAGAAATTTCAAAACAGGTTTGGATATTTGCAAAGTCCTCACAGAAATCTTTAAATACTTTATTAAAATCCTTTGAAGCATGGATGGCATCTGAGTTTGTTCTGTGTATAATTTAAACGAACATTTCAGTTGCAGATTATAGTCAACATTACACGGTTTATTTGTTTAGTCATCAAAGAAACAGGTTTTTCAAAGATTTCAACCCCCACAAGCAGGACTAAGACTTAAAAGAATACAAATACCAATTTTCCTGCTTGCTGAGGTGCTAAAGCTACAATCAGGCCATTACCTTGTGAATTAGGCACCTGGTGTTAAGGATTAACACCTGGAAAACTGTTTCTCTGCACACTCGTAAGAAGTGTTCTTCAATTATACATATATATATATATATATATGTTTTCTTTCTCTTTTTTCTTTCTCACAGGTCAACATCCCAACACTGTAAATGTCCACTTTGGGTTTTGCCTGTTGTCCAAATCTATTGCCCAGACTTGATTTTACAAACCATAGTTGAGTGTGTCTGCAAAATACTTCACATGACATTCTGTGTGAGTGTACCTTGGGTTTGAGAAAAATTGTGAATCATTACATGTGAGTTCAAATAAAAAAAATCTGAGTTAACAAGTTGGTTTTGTAATTTGTTGATGTTTTCAAAAAACTTTAAAATAAAATATATAAATAAAATCTGCCTCAGATTCACCTCTACATAATGTCTTGTAAAAGTGTGCATGCCACTGAAAGTTTCAAACTAAAGCTAATGAGAGCCTCATGAAAACTTGTGCATCAGGTCCTGAAGAGAAAATTTCACCTTCAGAGTCCAGGATCAAAAGTTCCATAGAAATCATTGCTCTGATGTCTCTATTGAAAAGACAGTATCATTAGTACATTTTTCTAAGTGCTATTTCTCTCTAGTGTGCATTACCATTAAAACTTCCAGTACTAAAATCTATATTTCCTTTTGAAATGAGGTTTCATTCAGTGTCTTCCCTGGTTGCTTGAACTCTGCATGAAACACTTTGTAACCCTTCTCATGGAGGAAGCCATATAAAAATAAATGTTACCATCAGGTACATTTTGCATGCCGTAGCTGTGTATAATTACTGAACCTGGGATTCACTGTTCAGCTGACCCCGACTTCCCCAATGTGCTTTGGGCAGGCTTTGTGACAGCTTAAACTAATGCAGTTTCAAAGGATTACGGAGATTGCAGTTGTTATTTCTGTTAGGCAAGATAAAAGAATAGCCAACTAATATGTAATATAGCCAATGTTATTAAAACCTCTCCTTCTTTGAAGGGCAATCACTTAAGGGTCTGTTCTTACAAGGTTATTAACTCATCATTTTTGGATTATGCTCTATGGACCCCTGGAGGTCTATTAGCTCCTTCTAAGAGATCTGAGAAAGGTAATTAAAAAGGCAAGGATATTACTAGTACGCTGACAACAAGGGATCTGAAGGGAAAGGGTCTGCAAATCAGCAGAGAGGAAAAAAAGCCAAAACCCACTGAACAAGTAGTTCTAGGGAACAGATGAGAATACCCTGTATTTTTCAGGTCATTCTAATAGGGGATGTTTAAATCTGCCTCAGCAGATTTCAAGTCCTGTAATTGCATTGTAGTTTAGAGGCATCTTAAGGGTAGACTCTGTAAAAGGTCTTATTAGCTTGTATTTTCTTTGCAGAAAGAGAATTGAAAGACTTGTCTAATAACTTATATAGGCTTCAGTGAACAATGAAGACTGTTTTATTAGTAATGTCATTTTTAACTGTTGTACAAAACACAAGTTCCTTAAATACCTGCTTGGTGGGCCTGTGGTAAGGGTGCATAAGGGGAAAAAAGAAACAGTGTCATGTGCTCATCTGACAGAAATCTACTTAGCTTTAATGAAGCTTTTTGGTGAAGTATGCAGATACACACCAGCAGGATTTAACCTTGAAGACTTATGCAGCAACTGGAATTTTTTTGTTGTTTGTTTCTGGTTGTGCCTTGAGAATGTCTGGAAAGGACAGGTCTTATAGAAACTTCGGTTATTTTTCTGTACTGGAGTAGGAAACAAGGAATTATCATCACATTGCTGACCTTGGTCATGCTCCATGGTGTTGCCTGGGCCCAAAGCAGTTTGCATTGAAAAGGTGTGTAACTCTAGCAGTGTGATTCCTAGTGATTCCTGAGAACTCCCTTGTTATTTCTATAGATGATATAAAAGCATCTGCAGTTGGTGTGTTATGCGTGCATTCCCTTTGCACAGAGGTGAAAACAATATGGCTGTGTTTACTACCCTGTTCATGTTAATGAATGGCAGAGCTCGTCTGGACTTCTCTGAATTAGCATCTGTCTGGGCTCCTTTGTGGCCCTGGGAAAATCGTAAATGAAACTACAGTACACACAGGAACTATCTTTTTCCAGACTTAGAAAAGTCACCCTCCCTACCTAAATTGAGGCTCTCTCTGTTCCAGTGAGGCTGTGGGGTTTGTGTAGCCCCAGGGTGTACTTTACTGTTGCAGCTAAACACTTCTTAGCTTTGTCCTTTTTGTATTTGCTGTTCTGCATAGGACAAATTTACAGAGAAGCTCAGCTGAGGCTGAAAGAAGCTCCTCTGACTTGGAAAATGCCTCTGAATAAATTAACTGCTGTGAAAGAATGATATATATCCTACCTAAGAGCCAGAAAGTGAAACAATAAAGGATGTTCTTAGAATAGTTCCTAAGAACCTGGGCTTCCTGAAGGAAAATGAAGCTTTTGGAGGGTGATTTACAGCATCTATTTTAGTAGCCTGTCTCTCTTCAGTAACAGTACAGGGAGATCAGGTATCAAACTGGAAAACCTCCAGGTAAATGGTGTGAATGCCCCTCAGCCAGCAGCTTGCAGGGCGTGGGACAGCATTGTGGTAGAGATGTTGATGCATGGAAATCCAGAAAAAGTTAGTGTTTCTCATTGTGGGCTTTCTAGCAAGCAGTTAAATGGATAGTTATTTACATTCTTTAATTTTTAATAATTTGTAGACAATTATAATCTCATCCCATTCCCTGTTCTTTGGTGTACAATTCTTGAGAACAAGAACATGCTCACAAACTCAATGTTTTCCACTGCATGAGCAATGTGAAAACACTATGGTATCTCATGCATTTCTCTCTGTTATTGTTAATACATGTATGTAGCTTGATTCACACTTGTTTCTGTGCTGCACATGTGTTTGTATTTCCATTCAGAAATCAATAAGTATTCTGAGGAACATAAGTGTTTGTGGATGCTTGGTGAAATTCGTAACATTTTTATACAGGAAACAAAATCAAATCTTTAGGCCTTGGAGCCCACAGCATCATGGGATTTCCAACATGTCACTGCAAATAAACAGTTAATTTCTGGAGACAAAGCAAACCCCATTGATACTGAAAACTCTAAATTAAGATGCTGAAAGCAAGGTTTTTATTTTGGGCTGATTATAAGGCTGTCTCACAGAAAGCTGGCTATTGTCAAATGTCATGGGAATGAGGGACTTAAGCATGTCACTGAAATATGTACTGCAAATTCCTTCATGATGAAGTCTTGGATAAATAGGAAACACATACTTACCTCTTGGGAAAGCCAAACAAATTTCAGTTTGAAATGAATGGAGATTAATGCAGGGTGTAGACTTAAACCCAGCCTCTAGGGACATGGTAATTGTGTCTTTTAGAAAATGGTCTCCTGTTCTTTGCATTTTAACTGTCTGTAATTACTTTTGTGGTTTGTTGGTTGTTGAGGAGCTTGACAAGCTGGGAATTGGCAGATTCAGTGTTGCCTTTATTTACAGTGCTTTTGCCAAGTCATTAAGTCAGCAACAGGAGGCTTTGTTCTGACAAAACTAATCCCTCAGTGTGTCCAGACACCACATTTTCCTTTTAACTTTGTGCTAGCATTTAATACTATTTCGGCCAAGACTGAGGTTGGCATGAATTGTCAGAACACCACCAAAATCAGTACAAATAATACAAGCTTTTCCCCCCCCTCCATTCCTGTCATGGTTTTTTTGTTTGTGTTTTCCTTGTAATGAGTTGTGCAAAGCTGATTATGGCTGGGGTGTTCTCCAGACTTTGCTGACTCGTGCTGCTCCAGCAAGTCTGTTCCTGCACTGCCAAAGGGACAGGGGGTAGGAAGCTGCTCCTGTGGGTGGCTTGGAGAATGTTGGAGAGTCTCAGGAGCTTTCAGAGGCTGTTGGACTTGCTTGCTTCATAAATACAATAATACTGCTTGCCGCTCACTGAGTCATCTTTGCTTGGCTCTACCAGTGCTGTCCAGCCCTGCCAGGAGCTGCCTTTGAAGGCAGAGGAATGGCCTGTGCATAATGTGGTTGTGCTGCCAACCTTGAGGATTGCTGAATTACCATTATGTGTCAAAGTCCAGAGACATGCTTTGTGAAGTGCTCAGGGATAATTTGACACTAAGTGTGATACAAATGCTAACTGTTGTTATTATTCTTTCTTAAGAAATCAAGGCATGTTTTTTCTCATTATTCTGCAGGTCTCAGTGTCCTTGTATAATTAGGCCCTGACCTCATCAGAATAACATTTGAATTTGAAGCAAGCAAATATCTAACATCTTTGTACTGAAATTTCCTCAATTCTGTTAACCCTGGATGTATTAAAAACCGATGTTAATGGTGACTGTCTGACACCAGCAGAGTCTTGAATTAGTTTATACTTTCTGCAAAGTGACTTGTAAACTCTGAGGTAAAACCTGCAGTGGCTGCTGCAACTCTGTCCCTTGTCCTTTCTGCAGTACACCATGGAATAATTTAGATTGGAAAAGATCCTTAAGATTGAGTCCAAGGTGGGCTAGAGGAGGAATTTGCTGAAGAACTCTCTGGTACTTACATTAAGGCCCCTCTAAATAAACTCAAAACCTGCACTCAGCAACACTGACTGGCATCTTCTGAGTATATAGCACTGTCAGCCTCATCTCTTCATGTTCAATGTAAACCGGAGAGCTCTGCTTTGTGGTTGTTGCAGCGGTGGGCAGGTGGAGATGCTTACTCTTCTGTCAGTGTACTACCAAAGTACTTGTCAGTGTTTTAGTATTCAGCTGGAGCTAAAGAGGAGTGTTGTAGACAGAGTCAAAGGAAAGTGTTTGAGAAGCTGCAAGAACATTAGAGTGTGCAAATGGCCAAGACCAGGGCATGAAGGATCATTTGAGAGTAAACACCTCCAACTCTGCAGTAGCCAAAGGGAGCAAGTTGTGAGAATACATCTTGGTTATTCCCCGTAATGTTTGAATTTTCTCTTGGGTTCTCTTTTGGATATATAGTTCTGAGACATTTGAAGCTTTTTCTTTCTCTGCTTTTCCTATTTGGCTTAGGAAGACCCTCTCTCAGAGATTTAGATGCCTTTCTACTTTGGACATCTCAGATGGTCCTGTTCAGTAGGAATCTTTACCTGCACAATGACTGGAGTATTGCTTAGGACCTCTGATATTTGCTGTTGTTGCCGAAAGGAGAGGGTTTCTGTTGGACAAAACAGGACATGAATAAGAAAAGGCAGAATTTTGTAGAAAGCACATAGCATGAAGTTATCCTATTATAGCATAGGGAACATTTAAAAACCTGCATGTTAATGAATGACACATTGCTGAACTGTTAACACAAGGCAACAAACCTGAAGCCTGGTTGGTTTTGTGGTTTTGTTTGTGTTTTGGGTTTTTTTTGTGTGTTTTTTTTTTTTTTGTTTGTTTGTTTGATTGTTTTGTTTTACGAAAAAGTTGTTTAGATAGAACTTACGTTATAAGATCAGTCAATTTATAAGTTACCACAAAGTACAAATTCTTTTGACTTGACTGTTTCACAGAGAAATTTAACAATTGATAAATGTAATTTCAGGCTTAAGTCTTTCAAAGAGAGTTGAATTCTGCGTGGAATATGTATGACTCAGATTGTCATGACTATTGTTGATCTTCAGCAATTTGTTCACTCCAGAAATAAGGGTCAAGTTTAATCTAGAGGTGGCATACAGGGAAAGTTAAATGATGTGAGGGAGAGGGTGAAGTTCCTTTTTTTGGGTAGAAAGGAGGCTGATTTCTTTTTAAAAAAAGGCAGGACAAGGCTAAATGATCAGGTCCTTAAAGAGAACATTAACTGACCTGCAAGTTCCATTTTACCAAATAAACATTGTTTTGATATCTGAGATGCAATAAGAAACTCATCATCTTTTCCATTCTTATTTTTGCTTATACTCACTGAGATTTTTCTTTATCTGTTTCAACAGGGAACAGCCTACAAAGCTCTGGAGACAGGAGACTTCTAATGGAAAATATTCCGTAAATCTCATTTTTCATAAGGCATAGAGGTTAGTTAATGCCTTCAATATACTACAGATCTGAAAGGAAATCTGAAGTCCGAAATTGACTTTGTAGAGCAGGAGGAGAGGATTGTTTTGAAAAATATTTTTCATTTTTTGATGATGTGGAATGAGATGCTCGTCATTGTCTAACACTATGAACGGAAATAACAGTGATTAAAAATTAAAAGTTCAGAGTTGGTAGTGTTGGTGGTAAAGGTGTTTTGTAATCTAAAAGAAATTTCTTCAATTTCCTTCTCACCTACAAGATTTGCTGCTTTTATTTCTATGAACTATTTCATTGAATAAGATAAAATGACATTTGTTTGAAGTGAAAACAAACAATGGTCTTAGAAGAAACAAAAAAAACTTATTTGTAACTTGTCTTCTACACACATATGACATTACTTCTGCAAGATTCTTGTAAATTAATTTCTTTAATTGCAAGATTATGTTGTTAATACAGTCACTTCTCAATTTTCTGTCATTTATTTTTTCTGTTGGAAAATAAGGACTATTGTAAATTGTAAATGAAAAGTTTTTTGCCTTATTCCTATTAAGCATAGTGCAAAAGAGTAACTAAGGTTACAGAACTACCCACGGTATCAGTGGTAGAAAGAAAAGGTATACATGCCTGAGATAATAAATGGGAATAAATTGATAGAATAAGCAGCCAGTTTGCAAGGAATCCAGGCCAGAACGGTTCAGACCAGTAGATAGGACTGGGGCTGGAAACAAGATGCAGTCTCAAAATCAGTATGAAAGAACAGAAACCAGGGTACAAACCTGGAGCTGGGCATTGGGCAGAGTTCAACCTTCAGTCTGTTGTAATTACAGCAAACCACCCTCATATGGCCCAGCCATACCTGGTGTCACCAGGGCCAGCTGAAGGGACTGTTTGTCCAGCACATGTTAACGGGACTCAGCTGGACAAAACTGGGAGCCAAACTGATCAATACTGATGCACTGGATTTTGAGGGGAGAGAACTGGTGGTATGTGCATAAGGAGATGTACTAAATATGATGGGATCTAGAAACTTCTGGAAGATGTATGCTGTGTTTAATAGTGTGGTGCCAGGTGAAAACAACCAACTTAACACTGGTAACTTCACTATAGCTGGTTTGCACATGATTCAGGGGCAGGATGAGGGCAGCTGATGCAGATTATAAAGCAGAGACATGGCTTCCCAGGAATCCTCAAAGGGAGCAGCATGCAGAAGAAAGGGAAGTCCAAGGGGTAAGTGGATCATAAGGATCAACAAGCTAATTCCTTGTAAATGGTGTATGTCTCCTGGCATGTCAGATGACGAGAAAGCAAGTAGTTGGTATATATGTATTTAGAGAGAGGTGGGTATGCACCCCTGCTGCAAACTTTGGCTTCCCATGCATCAGATATCAGGTGGTTTGTTAAGGCTGAAGGGCTAAATATTGGTAATTTTGACAGCACTCTGAGTAAATCAGTTAAGAAGCAAATTTATTTTATTGGGCTACGCAAAATTAGTATACCTTGATTTCTTGAAATCTAACTGAATGGTAAAATCACTGACAGGATTTGAAATTCATTTTCAGTGAAAAGAGGTTATTTTATAACTGCTATTGCATTATTATATAAATGAAATGCTCCCTGTACTGATTTTAAATAAGGAGAAAGATTGTTGCACCTGGCTTATATTTCTGTGGAAAACAAGTGTTTAAGACCAAATTTAATTTGGTTGGTATTTAAATAACCCACAGATTCAGCTATGACTCAGGGATCTTACACTGTAGGGTAGATTAAGTCTGTGAATATTTGATCTACATTTTCTCAGTGAAATAAAGCTTTGCTCATGCAGCTACGAAGCATCATTAGGTTGTAATCACACACACAGAGTGGTCTTCATTATGCAGTACTGTTAATTACAAATGTCGTGCAATTTGCAGGCCATTTATTCTGACTGTAATTATGATGTCACTTGCACACTTGTGTCTGAGAGTATTTTCCTCTCTAACTAGGGCTCATTCTTTTTACTCAGCAAGGAACTTCTCTTGATGGTGGAAATAGCTTGTTTGTTGTCTCCAGGGGTATAGAATAAGACAGAAGGGAGTGAAAACTTGGGAAACAGCCAGCAACTGAAGCAGGCAATAAGCCCTAAGTGAGTGTGTGGGGGCCTACACAACATAGGGAGCAGGTTTTGAATGTAATATGATTTAAAAATAGGCTTAAAACAGGCATGTTTGCTGGTGTACTTTTTGCCCAGTGCAATACATATTAATTAGAGCTTTAGCACAGCTTCTCAGCCAACACCATTTTCCCCCAAAGAGAAAGAAACAAGGAGAGGGAGAATTCTGATGCTGATAATAAGGTACTATGAATAAGAATCAGCAACAATGGATTCAGTTTAAGCTGGACTGGAAATTGTTGCAGCTTGATGTTTTTATAAAGGAAACCTGTGTGTCAGCTTCTAGTAATGACAGAGATGCTGGAAACTGGCATGTGAGGATAATGTGATAATATAGAGACACTGGGGAGTATGTGTACACAAAAATGCATCTCTGCCAGCCAGAAGGCCATGCTGTGATTTCAGTAAAGAGCTTCAACAGCAAATCAATAGCTTTGAGAAGGGCCCACAGTAAGGCAACAGCATTATCTGCAGTTTCTTCATTCTGCTTCTCCCTTCCCTCTGCTTCCCTCCCTTCATAAAGACACAGAGCTGTGTGTTCTCTTGTTTGAGTTTTGCTAACTCTGTGCCTCCAAGCAGCTCAAGCAGGGAGGCAATTCAGGGAATGCAAAGTGTCTCCAAACCAGACCTCAGGGATGGAGAATAGGGATAGTTGGGCAGGATGCTGGGTTTATTGACAGGCTCTGAATACCTGGTAGGCAGTCTGGGTAGATGGCGGTCTCCTGCACATCACAGCTGTGTCCTGATCTTTAGAAAAACTTCTCAATGTATCTTAGCACAGCTTTCACTCAGTTGTGTATTTTCTGATGTGCAGATCAACAGTAAAGTACCTCTTCCAGGCTTCCATGTAGGGTAGGATGATCTGGCTATGTAGTCCCAGATTATGGAGCTTCCATTAGACACTGGCTTTGCAGAGCTTCAAAGGCTTAAAGCAAGGTTTTTCAGGATGCCTTTTTTTCTTCTCTAATTTCTTTTTGTCTGAAAAGATAGAATAGTAGTTGACAATGAAAAGTAGAGCAATGAGTGGATGGCATAGCAGTAGCTGACGTGTAGTATGTAATCATGTTGTTGTATTTCAGTTTGTGATACTACCTCTGTATTTTATACATAGACCTGTAGTAGATTTAGAGGTGATGTTGCATATGCGTGGTTATACATTTTACAATTTCCTAACATTTAATGATTAATCATTCTGTGCTAATATGCATGTCAGCTTACGGACCCTGAAACATGATGAGGGGAAAGACCGTAAGACTATTCCTTGAATGCCCTGTCCTCTTAAGGAGGATATGGAGTCAATGAGGGTGCTGTGAAGCTGCATTGCATTGCACAATATGCTTTCATTGCACATGGACAGCAAAATGGGGAAAAGGGAAGACTGCAGGCAGGTAAAACTTCTCCTTCCCCATTAATCCATATTTTGTGTCCATATGCAGGTTTAGGTACATATATGTATATGGCTTTGGTTCTATGAAAAACAAGTTAAACCTTTTGGAAAGTAATACATACTCTATAAGTCAGACATACTCTTTAAGCAGAAAGTCTACCAATAACATTCAAATGGGGGAGACTTTTATTTAAATATATGGAAGAAGGAAGATGATGTAAGGAAAGTCTGCAGGAGAAGAGAGGATGAGTGAAAGGGGCAAGTCTATGATCTGGTTGGTAAATAGGGTATTATTTGGATTCTTTTTCGTTGTTGAAAGTGATATGATAACTTAATTGTAGATAGTGTTATAAAGCCAGGAGCTCTCTAGGGCTTCATTGTTCCTAAATACACCCATGTACTTGGGTGTATAAGAATTTTGGAACTGAGAGTCCTTTTCCACATTGGCATAGAGAGGTAACGTCAGCAATCCAGTGACACTAAATAATAATAATCCACTTGGTTTATTTTGCTAACTGATAACACTGAGAAATGAATGTTTTTCTAGCATAAAATTAGACTAACACAGCAGCTAGGAAAAAGTTTTGCTGACACTTCTGATTCCTTCTCTCTTTATCTAAGGACTTGTTCTTTCTCTACGGAAAACTATGAGGAACAACCACAGACCTGGCTTGTTAAAAAGAGATGATTTGAATTTGATTTTTTCCACAAAGTTGTCTTTTAGTTAGAACTCAGTATTTTAATACACCAGTGCATAAAAGATTATTCAAAATTTATTTGGTGAAAAAGTTGAAGGAGAAGGAATTCTCTAGCATCTAGGAAAATATTTCATAAACAAATACGATTTAATGACTGCTTTTTCTAGGCTGTGAACATTTAAGTTCAAGCGGGTGTTGGTTAGCGGGAAAACATGGTTATAAGGGAAAGTCTGTTAGGGTTTTGTCCTTAGAGAGAGCTGAACTGCATAAAATGCATGAAGTACGTAAAACTAAGAACATTCCTTCTATCTATCTAATTGAACTGGGTGCTGAGGCTGGCTGGTATGGTAACTGCCCTCCAGCCATAGTTACACCATACCATGGGTCACAAATGACTGGAGAACTGTTTGAAATACAGAAGTGCCTTGACCACAGTCAAGGTGCTTGATCATCTTTACAGTACCTTTAGGTATGGTACACTGGGCCTGGATGACTATGAATTAGTGATCAACACCACATTCAGGTTTGCTTGTGCTCTAAATGGACAACTAGTCCAGCCTTCCAAATCAATTCTAGCCATAGCAGCCACGAGACCTTCTTTTGCGAAACAGAGAGCTGAGGATTAAATGCACAGAGAAGCAGTTTACCAATCTTTGACTTGACTGGCATGAAAACCTGATGTTATCGTACCATGGTGTGCCAGGCAGGATTTTGATGTCAGGAGGTACTGTGATGGGACATTGCTCCCTGAGGATGCCCACGGTCTCCTGGAAGATCTATTGGGTTTATTTCCCTTGCACATGCACACTGTTGAAAATATTTGAAAAGTGTTTCTTCATCTTAAAGAGAAACAACAGGTTTGAAAGTGAGAGCATTTCATCCTTTCCTCCAAGCATCCGTAATCTGGTCTGTGCTTGTTTATGCGTGTTAATGGTTGAAAGCAGGGACTACTTATACTGCTTGTAATCAATCACATCTTCTGTAAGCTGTCCTAAGACTTCAACTTTTAGTTCTCTTCTTTCTGGATTCCTAAAAATCCTGCCATTCTTATAATTGTCCCTGGAACCTTGCTTCTTCAGGCTTACAGTATCCTGCTGTTCATGTATGTGTATACCTGGGTTGTGTTATGCCGTTGTTCATTTGAATATGTTCTTGTAGATTTCAAGGCAAATGATTTCAAAACAAGGAATATCAAGCTGAAATCTAGAGTAGTGTTTAAAATAATAAAAAATAAAAAAAATAGCAATCAGTGGCTGTTCTAAAACACTCGGTTGTGGTGTTTTTTGTTGTTTTTTTTTTTTTTTTTCAAAATAGAAAACGTATGAAAATGGATTATGCCTTTGGGGTAAATTATTTTTGGCAATTTGATTTTTGCCAGCTCACCAGAAACGTCTCAAACAAATATCAGCTATTTTAAAAGAAGAAATGTTGGGAGACAGAAATCAGGGGCATCAGTGAACACTTCTAGAGCAGCGCTAAACAGCATTGGTGGGAGTTGGAAAATCTTGTAGCAATCGGCCTTCCAAGGCCTCAGCTAATTCCATAGAGAAAGCTTACTTTCTTTAGGTGGGCACAGTACTTCATTAATACTTAAAAGGAAAGCAAATCTGTTCATAAACTGTAGGTTGGAACAGAAAGGCTGTCATTGCTGTAGCTGCGGGAACCGTGAAACCATCTGTGCGCTATGAGGTAATGTACACACTGGCCGAATACCAACACTGTCTAAGCGGCCAGTGTAACGGTTATATTGACAGAATGATCCACTGAAATTTACCATAGTTTGTATTTTTTTAAACTGAGTCATAAGGCTGCCACCCTTGCTGATTGCTGACATTCAAAAATGGAAGTCAAAAGGTGCATGGGCACTTCCAGCACCCCATTTGACCAAACACAGCCAGAACAGATCTGCCCCACCATTGTCCCATGTCAGTTATGTAGCAGTCAGAAAGAGTCGTGCATGTTAATCACTCTTGCTTTATGACAGACATGCGGGATTCTTTGGAGGTGAAATCTTCAGACCACCTGTGCCAAGTTCATCACTTGCTGAAGTTAACTACTGAGCTGTAGTTTTCTAGAGCTGTATTGTCTTTGTTAATTTGATACTCTGCCTCTTAGAGATGATATAGATTTCCTGTCAAAGTTAGTACTATATATTCAGCAGAACTCACCTTTCTTCTGGATGATTCACAAATTCTTCTGTGCAACACAATCTCTTCAAGGATGTTGTCACTGAATGCTATAACTGGCATGTTTTGGATAAAATATGTTTTAGGAAAATTAAAAAATTACAGACTGTCCCATACTTTATAGCTTGAGGAAGCGGAAGATGCCAACCAGAAATGTACAGCCAACAGGAAATGGATCTATGTTCTTTGCCAGTTTGCCTACAAAGTTTTGATTGTGGGTGCAGTCACTGTCTGATCTCTGATGTACAGATGTGCTGTTCAAATGGAGAACTTTTAGCCATAGAAAAAGAACCAAGTAAAAGTCCTATAACTGAATACATCCTGAACAACTTGACACTGAATTTACATAATGACAGTGAAATGTGTTGCTTCAAAATTTACCGTGTAAAAACAAATCTCTTAACTGTATGCAATTTACCAGAAATCATTTCAGTGTCTGACTGCAGGAAATATCAGCTATTTCCTTACAAACAAGAGTAGACTTATTAAAACATATAAATCCAGTGGTGTCTCTCCCTCAGAGTTCAGTGACAGAAGTTTTAATCCATGCTTTGCAAAACTTTTTAGTTTAAATTACAATATAATCTGCTTGTAATGAGCTTTATTTTAAGTCGAACAGTCAAAAAAATAATGAACAGAGCAGTTTATGTTAGAAAAATCCTGTTAAGTTAAAAAGAGCTGTCAGGAGCTGGCTGCTTTCAAAGGAATTGAGTTTTTCAAACAAATTATTTGGAATTCTAACTGAACTAACTATGACTTTCCCATTTCTGTGACTTCTCAATTTTTTGTTCTGAAATCTTTTTTTTTTATTCATTATATTGTACCATCGCATGGAAATTGGGATGGTAGATTTTCATATACAGTGTGTTTTAAATTATGAAGAGCAAGAATAATCAGAAGTAACTATTTCAAGAAATTTATGCTGATATTTCTGACTCATGGAATTTTTATTCTCAGGCATGTTTGAGACCTGGAAGTTTAAGACAAATTTTAAAATCCTAGAATTTCTCACATATAAAATTTCTGTTTTTCACATGGGTTTAATCACAACTTCTGCTACAGCATGGAAATATGGGAAAGAAGTGCTGCTGTAGTAGTATAGAGAGGATCTGGTTTAGTCAAATTGTTTCCTGTACCTACTGTTTTCAGCTCTGCAGGCAGTGACTGAGGGCAAATCTACCAGCATCAGCCAAGACCACCGAGGGTTGTAGCCCCATCTGTTTGTGTTTTCTAGTAGGCTACATGGAATTCAATGGAGGAAATGATACCAAGTCACAGCTCATCTTCTCTGATCTCATCGCCCGAATATAATAATCCCACCTGGATGAAGCATGCACTTTTTTACAGTGATTGATACTTGTATCTAGGACTTTAAGATGCCCTGAACCAATATAAAGAAAAGTGGCAATACGAATCCAATGATGATTCAGTGAAGTAAAAATTTTAAATATTTCTCTTCCTTTTCAGTGGATTTTTGAGAACTGTCATGGCACTTACAGGTATATATTTTTAAATTAAAGTTAATTTTTACAGTAGCATATTCATGCCCTCATCAAGAGTAAGGGCTGTACATATTACATCTTTTTAATGCACAATGCAATGAAATTTTCTCTATATCCTTCCTAGTCCTTCAGATGTGTGTGCTTGTGTGTTGCTTTTTTATACCATCATTTCACTCTGTCTTGTTACCTACATCTTCTGGTCCCAGTTTTGTTCCACTTCTCCCTAAATAGCAAAGATCTTCTTATTTGTTTATATATTTAAAAATTCAGAACTTAGCTTTAGGCTTTTAGGTGAAAATACTGTGTCTAATAGGAGCTTCCTAAATAAACTTGAGATCCTGTCTTTGCTGTCATAAACTGACACTCAAATATCTAGAATTGCTCACTGATATTAAGGACTTTGGTGTAGTTTTCATTGGTTGTATATGTGATGGATAGTAACTTTTAGAGTTGTTTGCTTTTCAATTGCACTGTGAGCTACATCCCTTTGAAAAGGAAGTGACCAGGCAGCAGAGAAAAGTATTTGCCTGTTTTTCTTGTTCAGCTGCTGTACTTTCAGCTCACTGGGACCTCTCAAAGGAGGAGATTCTGCCTCCCTCCAGATCAGCTTTTGGTAGCTGGTGGGAGAAGCTTGTGGGGTACAGGGTAGGTCAGGGAAAGTCAGCCAGCAGCCTGCCAGAGACTGAGCTCATGGTGCGAAAATCAAAAGCCAAAGCCAGTCTTGGAATAAAGGGAAAAAGCATGATTTCTCCTTGGGAACTCATGATGAAGTATCAGTCATCACCCAAATAAAGGTTAGGCTGGATCAAGCCTGACTGCAAGGACATAATGGACAGGGAAGAAATTTGTTCCCATGTTTCTTTTATTTCTTACTGCCACTTATTTTGAGTTCTGCCTCTTAAAATGCCTTTAGTTATTCATAACCTCTCTGGAGTTTTATTAGTTATTTTTGAGTCTCAGGGAGTGCTTGTCTTAAGGAGAGAAATGTGGGTAGATCCACTTATGAACTCTTATACACTTCTGCCATTGTGCAGTGTTTTGGTGGCTGAAAAGCAGCAGAGTCTGATGTGACAGAAGGGCCCAAGCATCATTTAAAACATCCACCCAGTACTGTGTGCTGAGGGGCTTGCGTGGTATGAAACTGTGTCAGCCCTGAGAAAACATCCCTGGGAGGACGTCCCAGCTACCCCCCTCTCCAAATCCCACATACTTGTCAAAGCTGTTCCCTTTGGCTAACTCAGCTTTTTTTCTGACTGAAACAAGAAGTGCTTTTCCAAACAGCTCTGTCAGAAAAGTGGGGCCTTTTCGAATTGTAACAGCTGTCTGAGAGGTGGTGGTAAGCCACAGAGTACTGAAAGCCCTGGATGAAATATCCTCTCATGATAGCTGGAGCTGGAAGAGAGATGTTATGAGTAATGCACCCTAAAGCACATGCGTCAGGGTAGAAGCTGAGTATTTGCAAAACATCTGCAAAAAAGATAATGGTACGAAACAAAAGCATGCGTGGATCAAAGAGCTGTCTCAGGTTTTGACTGTTCCTGTATAGATGATGACCAGGACTAGTGTGAATGTGAATCAGCTGTATATGAAACTGGTTCAGAACTAGACACAACCTGACATGATTTTGCAAGTTTGGTTTGAAGCAAAATGCTGTGCTTTTGCACTGTGAGTGACTCCCTTGTTTATTGTCAGACCCTGCACTTCCATGTGCAATCAACTCACTCAAACTGAAATAAAATATTAAAATGAGTGGTTAATAAGTCATTCAAGTGTTGACTCAGTAGAAACTTTTAACTTGCCTATTTTAACAAACTGTCATACTGATGTTCCTGGGTTTGACACCTTGATGACTAGTAATTCCAGAAGATAGATGTCTGAGTCCAGAGACCTTGGAGCACTTAAGTTTCTGCTGGTATGTTATAAATATAGAAATTCCCAGCACTAAATAGCTCTAATGTGATATGCTGCAGAAGTGAATTCACCCCAACACACACAACTCTAGCTCATTGATGTCAGGGGATCTGCACGAATGTAGCTTCAGGGCAAGCTTTAGATTGAGGCAAAGCCTGGAGATGCCCAGAGCAGGACCAGGACATGGAGGACAATGGGGAGAGCAGCGTGCAGGGAAGAGCTGCTCATCCCTGCCCACTGCTGTTACTGAGCGGCTTGTTGTGCATGGGCTGGGTCATGCATGCGATACCAATTCCTCCTCCTCTTGCTCACAAGTGGCAATGACAGAGTCAACTTTTCCCCTTGTACAGTGGGAAGGGGGTCCCATGTTAACTTCAGGACAGTGAGGGGGATTCAATGTCTGGAAGGGGCCGGGATAGGAAAAAGGGATCTGTAGGATAAGCTTGGCTGTGGGAAACCAAAAATATTATTTTGTCCTGCTTCCATGCATAGATCTTGGGAAATCTTCATCAGTCTGTGGGAGTTTACAAAGTTCATTCTGTTCAAAAATAAAATAACAAGGTATCTTTCATCAGGTATGTATGCAGTGTGGAGGGAAAATTGCCCAAAATTAAGGAGCCTTTATATTTATTGAAGAAAGATCTGTCTACACCACAGAATGAAGATATGATGGCAGTATGCGTTGAGACTCTTGGACTAAAGTTAACCTAGCTAGGGCAGGTAACAGTTATAATTAAAGACGTGTTGGCATGAGTTGTGACACATGCTGGCATCTACAGCACAAACCTTCCAGATACCAGCCGCTAGCATAAATTGGAGTACAAGTAATGTTTGCGCCTTCTTTTTTTTTTTTTTATGCTATAGATGTATCAGGCAGTGTACCAGAAAGGTTGCCTCCAGTTTCTAGCAATTTGTCTAAAAAAAAAATAAAAAATTACTGCCAGACCTTACAAACTTTGCCTGGATACATTGTAAGATAAAACAAGATCTGCTATCTAGAAGTTGGATGACAAATAAAACTGAACATAAGGCACAAATTTTAATTAACTGCTACAATAATTTATTGAGGGAAGCAATTTGCTGATCACTGCTTTCAGTCTTTAAATAAGAATTTGTTTCTAAGTGAGGTGATTTTAATTCAGTTGCATTTTATTGCTTGTGGTATAGAAATTGCTGGAGAGCATTCCATGTATTCTCAAGCAGATCTGGTTAGGTGATTACCAGGGTTCTTCTTGCCCTTAAATTTTTTTTATATCTCTGTGCATCCTCTATGCTTTTGAATTTCCTGCTCTTGCTTGGGATAAGAATTGTTAACACCACCTGTTCATGTATTTCTGGCTAAAATTAAAAGATAAAAGGATGGTATGTGTAATGAGGTAATGTGGGGTTTTTTTAGTCTTTTTGCTCACTTTCTGTTAGAGAGGCAGGTAAGGCATCTCCTAGTTTAAGTAATGAGTTGATCTTCTCTGTTAAAACTAGCACTTCTTGATCTTTCACCATCAAGAATAAAAATGACAGGACCAGTTTTTACATCTCTGACCTTTTGGTTCCCCAACACCAAACCTGTATTTCCAAAATCTCTCTCTAATGCAACGAGGGTGGAGGAAATGGATGTGGGTGTTTGGAAAAAAACCCATGCTACTAACTGTAGGTGTCATCTAGACTTACCCAGAGCAATCTTCAGTGTTTGTGGTGTTTAAATAATTGAGATGAATTTGCTAGTATTTTTTTCTTGTTCTGTCTGCTGCAGAATGATGCCAGGTTAAGTGGCTAGTATACGTGACATATTAATAAGTTATTGAACAGACATTGTTGTTGCTTAGCCCACTTATTTCATATGCACTGCTTCAATTACATTATCACTCTGAGCTTTCTTATTGATTAGCTGAGAAGCAGTAATTTCCCAACAGATTATAGGAGCCAGTAAGTAATGAATGCTTCTGACATTAAAAAAAATAATTCATGGAAAATATATATGTTAGGTATTATCTGGAATAAAATATAGATGTTATGCATTACATATATATTTGTTGGTCAACTTGTAATAAATAATTTAAAAAATACTTTGTCACATCCTGTGACTCTTACCTGCATTAGTTTGCTTAAAATCATGTAAAAGTTTGTCTCCCTGTGATCTAAACAAACTTGACTTGCTTGAGGTGAAGTATTTTTTTCTAAGCCAAGACAAAAAAAAAAAAAAAAAAAAAAAAGGTTTCTTCAATTTATTCTTATGAGAAATAGGAATAGAAATTATTTTTATATTATTCTGTGAAGAAGATCTGGATTTGGATGGATTTGAGAAAAAAAAAAGCTGGCTATATATTAGTTAAACCTATGCAAGCTGGTAGTACTCTTGCTTATGCATTTTGCTAATAGGCAGACTTGATTTTTTTGGGGTCACATGGGTTGCCTTTTCACTAATTCTGTTTTGAATTTTTGGGTTGAGTGAGCCTGCAGAGGTTTTCTAATCTGTGACTGGAAGCTTTTCCAAACTCTTTTCTTCTCAGCTGGAGAAATTAGTGCATTACAGAGTCTTACTAGCAAGGTATTTTGGTCAGTACAGCATGATTTTCTTCTACTTTTAGAGACCATTTTTCACCAGATGGGAGCATACTTGTCATTTGAATCTTTCGAGCTGTTTTTTAAATTCCAAAGCAGCTAATATACAAACTCAGGGATACACAGCTTACATGAATTCGGTTAACTATTAGAGACTTCCATTTTTAACCTCCTCCCACCTGTCTCTACCAGTATCTCTGGGTTATCTCTGTACATGATCAGGGGGTATGTTCCAGCTGTCCAGCTGCCTGTGTGCCTGACACAAGCAGGTGGCCTGGGAAGCAGTTTGGCTGCTACATGTACAGTAGGTGAAGGTTGATGTGAAATGGGCCGTGACTCGAGGCAGTGAATGCATCTAACCAAGTGAAAATGGATGAAAATGAGCCAGCCGTGCTGGCTCACCTTCTGGCACACATGGGCAGCCTGCTCCTGTGCCTCTAAGATTGCCTTCTTGAAGCCTTCCTGGACTCCTTTGTCCTTCAGGACTGTCTCCCAAAGGACTCTGCCAACCAGCCTTCTGAACAGGTCAAAGTCTGCCCCTTGGAAGTCCAAAGTGGCAGTTCTGCTGACCACCCTTCAAACTTCTCCAAGGATAGTAAACTCAATCATTTAATGAACACTATACCCAAGGCGACCTCCAACCGACACATTGCCTGTGAGCCCTTCTTTTTCACAACAACAGATCTGGTGGGGCTTCTTCTCTGGTGGGCTCACTAACCAGTTGTGTTAGGAAGTTGTCTTCCATACACTCCAGGAGCCTCCTAGATTGCTTCCTCTCTGCTGTGTTGTACTTCCAGCAGACATCTGATAAGTTAAAGACCCCCATAAGAACAAGGGCTAGCGATTGGGAGACTTCTCCTAGCTGTCTGCAAAATTCCACTGCTACATTCATCCTGGCTGGATGGTCTGTAACAGACTCCCACCAGGATGTCTGCCTTGTTGCCATTCCCCTTGATTCTCACTCATAGACACTCAACTCTATCATCACCCTCCTCAAGTTTCAGACAATCAAAACCCTCCATGACATACATGGCTACCCCACCCTCTCCTTCCTTGCCTATCCCTTCTGAAGAGTTTAGAGTCATCCATTGCAGAGCTCCAGTTATGTGAGTCATCCCACCGTGTTTCTGTGATGGCAATTAAATAATAGTTTTTCTGCCTCAAAATGGCTTCCAGCGCCTCCTGTTTGTTGCCCATGCTGTGTGCATTTGTTTAGATGCACTTTGGCTGAGTCATTGATTCCAGTCGGTAGACTGAAGGGTCTCATTATCACTACCGTCAGATGCCTGCATGTCACCCTTGGGTGTGCCTCTTCCACATCTGTTTTCATGTGTTGTTTTCCATGCCTATGTAATTGCCAAGTGCTTAGAAGCTCTGAGTTCAGAAGGCAGCAGGGAAAGGGTAAGGGCAAGTGACCAGTGGCATGCAAAATGAATGCTATCTTGATCCAGAGGATGAGATTCTAATTGAAAGCAGCTGGATTTCTAAATGCAATGCCCATTCTAGATCCCAAATGTAACTAGTAGGTCTATTTGCACTAGAATAAAGCCTTAACGCAGTGCTATGTAAATGCGATGTCAGCTCTGATGACAGACATGGTGTTCTGCTGTCTTGTAAAGAAAGGTAGCAGGGCCAGCAAGCAAATGCCAAGCTAAGCCACATCCCAGCATTTGTAAGGAAGTCCAGTACTCTAAAGCTTAACAGTAACAATAGCCACAAAAAGCTGTCTGCAAATGTGATGAATGAGTGAAAGTGAAAAGTTGGAGACCTCAGGTCATTGTCAGCAAGACAGATGTGTAGCCAAAACAAGTACCTTAAAAAATGAAGTGAAATGAAAACAAATTGAAAATCAAAGAAGAGATTGTAGTAAAACACACACTCCCCTCCATTGTTGCAGCCAGCTCTGCTGCCAAAAATGTCAGAAAGCCATTCACTGAAAAACCCCCCTCTGTCCTCTAAAGCAAGGCAAGAAAACAGTCATGGAAGAGCGTGCCAATGAAAACACCGCATCCCTATTTCAAGTGTTTTCATGACTGAAGATGAAAGGTCCTTTTCTGGCTCTGAGCGCTATATGGGTGGGCCCCAGACTCTGAGTCCATTCCAGAGAATGGTTTGGGGGTGTGTTTGTAGAGCTCAAGTGGTGTTGGTGCAGTAATTTGTAGATCAGGTCTAAATTCTGGAGCTGTTTGGTTTGGTGGCAGAAAGAAAAAGAACTGACCTCTGTCTTTTCATGTCTTTCTCTCGGTCTTTCTATCTCTCCTCCTTTCCAAGCAAAATCAGCATTGAAATCTGCTATTAGACTCCACTCATTGCTTAGCCATGACATAGTTATAATGATGAGGAAAACGAAATGTATTTCCTGGACTGCTAAAAATTCGTTTTTCCCTAAGCTCGTCCCACATTTACCACACAGGTATGGTTGAGTATCAGGTCTTTTTTGAGCTCAGATTCATATGAACACAAGAGTCACTGTCTAGAGGTGCCTCCATAGCTTCTAAACTTGCTCCTGAAAACGTTGTTTTGGACACAGCCCATATGTTTTTTTTTTTTCCTGCACAACACATAAACACTTTTAGCCACTGTTCAGAATCTGAGCACAAGTTGCCTGATAGATGACTCTCCCAAAACATGACCCTATGCATTTTGTATCATTACATGCTGCCAAGGGGCTTAGACAGAGGCTGCACTAGTTGGTGGGCATTTACCAGCCTTTGCAGGCTTGGTGTACCCTTCTTGCAGGCTTGCTACTTAACAAGCTGCAAAAGAGCTATGGCACAATTGGATTGGGACAATAGCAGGAAAACTGACAGTGATTGCTGGAAATAATGGGTTTGCATTACGAATCCACAAGCAGCTGTTTGATAGCTGGTTCCTAAAGAACCAGGGAGGCCAAAGTGATTCCTTAAGGGAAGCCTTTCCCTTTTAATGCTGATCATATGGGTATTTAATACGAGGGTTTCAAAAGTGCTTGATTACTCTGAGTTTTTTCATTTGAAATAATAGGAGCCTTTCATTTTGAAAACAAAAGGAATAGTTGAGCCAGTACAGTGGCATCCTTTGACAGTTTATCTTGAAAACAGCCTACTTATCCTCATCTTAGAGGTCAGTGGGACCCCAGGCTGGGAAGCAGATCTGGCCACAAACCCAATACCTCTCCAGCTGCCTTCAGCATGTTAAACATCTACCCAACAGCAGTAGTCCTGTAGCAGGCACTGGTCTTAGGGTGATGAACTTTACAACCAAATTCTCTTAGCATCATCCATAGTTACTGGACTTTGCACGTGAGGCAGATGAGAAGTGCTCACACTCTGTTCCGAAGCTGAAGCAGTCACCCAGAACACACAGGACAGAATGAAACATAACTGAACTCTTTTCTATACATTTCTCTTTCACACTCTCAGTCACACACACTGACTGAATACCTAGAGCCACCTGCTCTCCTTTTCAACTTCCAATCCATTTTCCCCTCCATTTTGTCTAACTACTTCTCAAAAACTGAACTGAGCCCTAGGCCATGGACCTCACCTGAGATTTGCTTGTACTAACCTGTGCGATGCTTACTGCTCAGGTATCTTCCTTCTCTATATTGTTAGCTATTTATTTTACAAGTGAGAGTTGAGTCTGTCCGCTCTTTTCTACGCAGTGCCCAGCACCACCAGCTCCCACTCCGTATCAGCAACTGTGAAAATCTTCTAATGAATCTGTAGCTCCAGGACCATGTTTGGAAGGCAAAGCTGCTGTGCGTGTGTGTGCGTGTGTGTGCGTGTGTGTGCGTGTGTGTGCGTGTGTGTGTGTGTAAGAGAAGAAATACAGCAAAGTGCTACCACTTTGGCATTCACTTTTTTTCAGTTCTTCATCTAGCTTACTGTACACTGACACTATGGGTCTGCTTCTTAGTTATGTTAATAATGCTTTGACAGCATTAATATTCTGACAGTAGATTTAAACTATTCCCTGAAAATGCAGCTTCTATGGTTAGTGTTTATCCTGCAAGCCCTGCAGAGCATCCAAAAGCTGAGGGGGTTTTACAGAAACTCTTCTTCCGGAGCCCAAATACAGGCAAAACTGTGGACTGAACATTATTTCAGGGAATCTGCTAAAGGTATGTAAAGAAAATACACATTTTGTCAAGCTTCAATCCTCAGCACACAGGTCATACCTCCACTGGGAAACCCCTGCAAACTGGAAGTTACCAAAAAGCTTTGCAATATTAGTCTTTGTTTCCATATTTAGCCAGGGATGACAGAAAGTAAATTCATTTACAGAAAGCTCACCTTGGGTCTTGTGTCCTTTTACAAAGGTTTAAGGATTTGTAAACACCCTGTTTTGCCAGGTTTGTAATAAAGAGTGGACTTGCTGCTCTGCTTTGTGAACATGGACTCTCATCATGCTTCATAACCTTCACACCTAGTTTGTGGGATCTCTGTTCTCCCTGTGTTAGAGAGAGGGGAGAGTTTTCAGGAGTTGTGGGTTAATTACAAAACAACCTTTAAAACAAGAAATCTAACATGAGCCAAGAAACAATTAATCTCTTTGGGCTGCTTGCTCAAGGATCATGTGCTACTTCAATCATACTTGTACCTGTTATTAATAATAATCATTATACCACAGCTGTCAGTGGTTACAGCAGTACCCACAACCTGGAACTTTTCATCCTTGTGACAAGATGTTGAATCTAACTAGAGGAGCTTTTGTTTTGATTATATTTATCTATTGTGAGAGGAGGTAGAGGAATGAAAAGCATTGTGAATCCATGTGATCCTGGATAGGCAAACAGGACCTCTTCTCCTCTGGACATGCCAGTGGCTTTATTTTGACCTTGGCAGCGCAGCCTTGTGAAACAGGCAGGGAATCGCAAGGCTGTGCCCTGTGTTAGTCCAAGTCCAGTTTTGGCTGCAAGCTGGTTGTTATAAGCAGCTGCAACAAAAAGTTCCCCAAAATTGCCTTTTAGTGATTTCAGACTTTGTTTAGTGTAAAACAAGAGGGAGAGGAGCATTGCTATTTATTCATACAGAGATTTTTTGCTGTTTTTCTGCCACTGAGCATACTTGAGGCTTAAACTGAGCAAATCTGTATGCAGTCCCACACTGTAACACCGACAAAATTCTTGAGGCCAGTCTGCTAATGCAGTTCTCATCAACCATCACCACTTTTCTTGATGATGTTCAAAGGGCCTATTCACATGTGAGGCCTTCAGCTGGGAGAACAACAACAACAAAGTGGGTTAAAAAATGTTTTTTAGTTTTAGTTAGAAAGAAGGTGGAAAGGATGAGAGAGCTCGAAGTATTATGGGTTGGCAGAAACTCAGCAGGAACCTCTGGAAGGAAGAGACAAGGATGTGGATTGAAGAAACTGAAACCCTGAGGGCAAGCCTCTAAAAATATATTAGAACAGCAGCATCAGTAATATTATTCTCAAGACACGCAAGTCCCGTACTCTTAATTGAAAAGTGCCAGGGGTACATTGCTCATCTTGAAACTCATTATCTACTTAAAATAATTTATTTCATTTGCTACTGCTGGGAACTTGTTTTAAACTGAATTAAGAGTTAGAGCCTGAAATACAATTTTCTTGCTCTGAGAGAAGTTCTCTCAAGGAAACAATTGATTCCAGCTAATAAGGCCTGGTTTATTTAGGATATGTATTTATGAGCTACCAATTATTTAGTGCCTCTGAGTTTGATAGTATTCCTCCTGTCACCCCAAAATATTACAGTATAGGAGGTTTAATCATAGTTCTAGTTTGAAGTACCTGTCTATACGATACACGTGTACGTATGGATTTATCTCATGTATCCTCGGACACTACTGTGGTACAGGGTCTGCTTCACAGACCTTGTCCTTAAGTGCCTGTGGTCTAACTAAACAAAAGAAGCAGAAAGAAGAGATAGCTATCATTTCTCAGAATAGATTTGGAACAGAAGCATAAAAATTCAGTGACTTACATAAAGTCATGTGCAGAACCTTACACACACAAGGTTTATTGAATATGATTATTGATTACTACATTTTTTTCCTGATTACTATAAAATGAGAGGAGAATTTGTGCTATAATTAGAAATCTGTTATCCTGTCCTTAAAGTCCAGTGCAAAGAGTCGAAAAGCTAGAAAAAGAAAGTGGACAATGTACTAACAGGACAGGAAAAAAACTCTTCTCTTGGCAGTTGAAAGCTGAACTCCAGGGGATGCAGTGACTATTCTTGAATAATTTATATCAATCTGTTGCAGAGGAGGAACAAAAGAGAAATTGAAGACTGGGAGGGGCAGTAGGGTATTACAGTTTTAAAGGATACTTATCTCCAGGACTTATATTTAATTCAGAGTTCAGCTCCACAGTTTGCAAAATCGATGTCTCTGTTCCCTATTCACCTTCAGACTCTTGGGCATATCTTCATTAATCCTGTGATTCAGGAATAAGGCAGCCATGTGTGTCTGGAGACACCCACCCATATCACAAACAGTGTATTGCTATAACTTACTCTGGGGTCTATTTGCATAGTCACCTTAGTCATATGCAGCAGGAGCTGAGCAAGCAATGAGACAAGTGACATGACTCCAGCTCTGCAGCCTCCTGACCCTGCTCAGAATAGCAGCACTCATCTAAACAGGTTGCTACTGAGAGTGGCAAATGCATTGGCTCGCTCAAATGGATAAATACTTCATGCTTCCTGAGCTGTGCAGTAGCAAGAGGAATTAGTCTTGCCTTTTCTTGCCTTCCCTTCACATGTACCAGAGTGCAGTAAGGCAACTGCCCCGGCAGAAGTGGTGGGTGGCTTGGCCGCTGCTCTGTACATGGTGGGGGGACCAGAACCTGACAGCATCCAGCCATGAGCTCGGCAAGGACAAGGGCTGTGACAAACTGGTGGACACTAAGCATCTTTGGTGTTTTTTTTACACCCCTGTTTGCTTATGCAGGGAGATAATCAGCAGCACTCAAAAATTGCAGCAACGGAGTGGCACACTTTTCTCCTGTTTCATTTCAGGATTTAAGTTGCAAATCCAAAGTATGATTTGTTGTTTATTTTTTCCTGCTCTTCTTTTTCTTGGTGGCGTTGAATGGTGTGGGTAGTGTCTGAGTATGCAAAATGAACAAACAAAAAAATCTTGACTCATTCTGGGAGGAAGGGCTATGGCGGCTGCTGGATTTTGCCAGTGGGAGCTCTGCTCCAGACTTCATCAATCCTTAGTCCTGTCAGCCTGAGCCAGAAGGGACCACGCAGCTCTTCTACGAACACAGAAGTCTTATAATCCATCATGGCAATACCAGACTGAAAAGCGTTGATTATCGGCCCAGAACTGACTAAATTCAATGGCAGTGTTTCTTTCACCTCAGCAATCCTTGGGTCACGGTCCTCGCTGTATCAGCAGTTTTAGGAACAAATCCTGTTCCTGACACTGAATTACAGGTCTCAGTCCAATACATTTCTGGAATTCAAGGTTCATTTCTCTACATCTCACTAGATTTCTGCATTGTCCTGGTGACTTGTTCGTGGCAGGATGAAGTTATTCTTTAAGGCCACTTTCATGAGCAACTTCAAGCTATGCTCACTAGAAGTTGCCATTCAAGTCTGTGTTTTGTGACTGTTTTATACTTCAAAATGAGTCCTCAGTGTGTCCTTTGAAATCTGTTTTTTGTGCAGAAATTTCTGATATCCTTGAAAGCTGACAGGCAGCCCTGGAAAGACCTGTTTTTGTAGAATGTGTAGAGTTGCATCATGTAAGAGCTAAAGAAAGTTTCAAGCACTTTCTGTATTCCTTCTTGAAACAAAATTCCCCTGTAGTTTGGCTGCTCTATATTCAGGTTATGTGTTTCCTTCGCCTATATTTTTGTCAAAATATTTTGTGTATTTTATATAGTTTTTCTAAAAACCACAACAATCTAATTTACTTGAAATATTTAAATAAACTTCTATATACTTGCTTTCAAGGGTCTGAAGGTGAACAACATTTGGCAGCACTTTCTAGAGCATCGCCTGTTCAGCAAAGGGTGGCTGTAGTGAGGACTGTCTTTGCTTGCTGGGCTGCACAGGGAGCCAGGGCTTGTCCATAGGCTGTGATGGGCATTAGCACTGAGATATAGTGGTACGTTGTGGTGTCCATGCCACTTCTTAGCCAGTGAGCTTTACCTTTGAGGTTATGATACATGTGTAAGGGATGTGCTAGTGGTCAGATGTATAACTGGACTAACCACTGAATAATGGATATGTATGTGTGGTTGGGTGCAGACACATATGTCATTCAGCCATGCCTGAAGCTGGCTGGTGTGGATGCTTGGCAGTTCTGGTGGCTTAGTGCTGGGCCTGAGCTGAGAGATCTGCTTCTTGTGAAGCTTGTTACTGCTGGCACAGCACCACAGCCATATGGCCCTGGGCTGGAGCTACCTTGCCTCAATCAGGAGCGTGCAAAGAGGGACATCGTGCATGTCTGCACCAGGCTGCACACACACACCCTCCAAGCTCCCAAGCTGTGCCCTGCAGATTCATCAGCAGTGCCATCCTTCAGGCTGCTGTGCTGTCCCTCCAGCTCCGGTGTGTGACACACGGCTTTTCGGTTCGCTCAGGGGAACCCATGCTAGGAAACACATTTCCATCCTGTCGCCGAAACACCTCAAAAACACTTAGCCTGATACGCTTAGACATAGCTGAGGAGGTACATAAAAAGTCACCTGAATTAAATCTGCTCTCTCCATCTAGTTTATCTCTTGAAAACAGAAAAAAAAGAGAGAAAAAATATCAACTTAGGTTTAGGACTATGAAGAAAGTAAGCACAGCATTATGTCCTGTGTTGTTGCTGCTTTAAAGAAGAAAATTGTTGTCACTATGCAGTGAAAACAAAAATGACTGAATTGTCAACTTAAATTTCAAATTAGAGTAATGATTTTCATCTTTCGTTTCAGATAATGGTTAGAAGGTTTGCCCAGCAGTATTTATAGGGAGGCTTGTGTGTCTTTAGCAGAGTAATAGGAATATGACTGACATAATTTTCAAATTATAGAGTTTACCTTGGGGCAAGCAGTGTGAGATGGGAAGCAGCAGGCTATTGGCATAGCGAAGCTTATCAATACTTGTCTTCTGTGATGAAGAACAAATGTTCAGGTAGTCCTGTATGTTTTTAACTGTTCATCCCAGGTTCTGTGGGTTGGGGCACATCCTATTTGCAGCCTCATGATAAGCAGCTGTTTCCTTGGCAAATTCATTTCTGAGAGTGAGATAATCCGATTTGAATCAAGCTGCAGACACCTACTCATTCTGCCAAGCAAGGAAAAACAGGAGGGAAATAAAGCTTTTTCTCTGCTTCTTCCTTCGCACTCTGCCATGATTCAAGGACAGATAAAAATCTGGGCCTTGTTTCTCTTCTTTTTTGTGGCCCTTGATAGCTTTGTAAGCCTGGTTATTTCTACTGGAAATTACAAACTCACTCCATTCTCCTTGGCATGATTCCTGAATTTGTAAACCTGAGCCTGTGCCAACACATGGGATTTTGATTCTGATTCAGCAAGGAATGTAAGCAAGTGTTTGATTTAAAGCATATTTTAAGCCCACCTGGGTTCAGTGGAGCTTTCAAGCTATTTGTATAGAGGACTTGCAGTGCCCGAGAGTGCACAAAATGCCTCGTGATATTGAGGATGTATGGGCATCTGTGTGCTGTACGCCTCCAGGAGTCCATTTCTTATTTATCAGATGCCACAGTAGTTCAGTAATTTCACAGTAAATTTTTGGAAGTTTTTCACCTTCACTGTAGAAGGAAAAATGCCTTTGTATTTCACTGTGACTTTCCTCCTAACTCCTTTCTCTATTTTTACATTTTCTCAAATTGTCGCAATATGCCAGAACTTGAATGACTCTTTCTCTGGGTGCAGATGTCTCTTACGAACTGCCTGAACACCATGGTGCTCAAACCACATTGCTCTTTCGCCAGCTTCCCTCAGCCCCTGATCCATCAGAGACTAATCAACAGTCATCAAGCTGTTATGTTTTCTCCTCTCTGAGCTACCACACAGTGATGTGCATGAATGTGAATGGAGGTATGAGCGAGTCTAAGCCCTGCACAGCGTGAACTTGGAAATATCCAGTGATGCGAGGAGCAAGCAAGGACGTGGCACCAAAGAACGGGCCAGAGGCAAGGGGGCTTTCTGGAAAGAAGGCCATACAAAGGCAGATAGAAAAAAATACTTTTTTTTTCAATTTATTTCTGAGGGAGAGTATGTACCTAATGGTTCAGAAGGTTGCTTGGCTTCCCAGACAGGCTGCATACTAGAGAGCGCGGGTGGCAGGGCAGCAGCTGCTGGGCTCAGCTGCATTACTCTGGGAACTGAAGGAGCGTGGAATCAAGCAGCACTGGCAAAATATTGAGGTTCAGTCTGGGATTTGCACATCCTGATAAAGAAAAGTGTTTGAAAAAGTTTGCACCTAATGCCTGGTTTACTGTGGGACAATAACCACAGCAAGACCCATCTGGGACAGTCTCTGCTATGTGACCTGCAGAGACCCATTTTGGGGGGATGCAGTTTAGATCATTGGAGGGCACTGTGGTTGTGGATGCTTTCTCTCTGTGCTGGTAGCCTTGTCAGAACCATTGTGGCTGTCATGCCTGAATAACTATACCTCTCTGATCTTAATTTTATAACCTCTCTTCCGTCATAGACACATTTTTTAGATTAAGAAAAGTAACATTTCACCCTCCCTGCAGCTGTGTACCATGTATCTACCATTAGATAACAACATCCTTAAGGCAGGATTCACTCAAGCCTGTATGTCTGTAAAATTACATCCTGACCTTCCCAGAGCATGTCAGCACTATGAAAAAGAAGTTACCTCAGCAATATGAACGCATGTCAGGAGGAGTGAGTGTCTCTACAGCAGAAAAATACATTTGTACTGCCTGCTCAGGTGAGAAGCTGTCGGCCTTAGAAAGAATATAATTTCCATACTTAGAAATATGCTTATTTTTTTGTATCTGTGAAGTATTTATTGGCTATAATTGATGAATCCTCTGTCTGGGGACTTCTGGCACTGAGTGGGTCAGACTTCACAATAGTAGAATGGGTCTCTCCAACTCAAACTTCTGTCACTTGAAGGCTGCACATGGATGCCTTCCTAAGTTGTGTAACAGTGACAGTCCAAAGGTTAAATAGCTCCTTTTCAGCTTCTGCACAGCAGTTACATGGGATTAGTTTTTCTCAGTGGGTCTCCAGGTACTCATAAACAAGAGAGTCCCCTGACTATATTTTCCTCTTTTTTCTGTAATCTTTCCAAGGAGGCAAGTGACCTCTTCTCACTGGGATAGTGCAGATGATTATATTTTTCCCCTGTAGCAAGCCACACAACTTTTTTGTTCTGTTCATAAAAGATTATTGTTGGGGGGGAGGCAAAGAGAGAAATCTAAATGCCGTCTCATGAGAGAGAAAAGTAATGACTCACTGCTAATAGATTTACGATAAGTTCTTTGTTGCTCTCCATGTTCTGATGGCCCATGTGTCCCTTTGATTCATTTGGCTGAGCCTCTCATCCCAGCTTGATTTCTTCTTTTACTTCCGATTTCCTTTCTGGAAATACCAGTTTCTTTTTGCATAATAAAAAAGATTTGGGAGTTTTTGTGTGTATGCGAAAGAACGTGGCAAAAGGGCACTGAATAGAATGTCTGCCTGTAGCCAGCAGTTGGTGTGACTCTGTTGCATGCTGGGTGTTCTGGCTGCACTTCATTTGTTATGCTCCTATGTGAATATTAGCACATTTAATGCTTAGTGGATTGTAGTTATGCTTCTTACAAGACATTTCTCAGTATTTGTCAGTGGATAGTATTAAAGCATAATGCATTAAACTGAGTCCAGCCAGTTTACAAGCAATTTTCTGATGTTCAGCTCATCTCTTCCTCTCAGAGCCTTATTAATCCTGTAACGGTTATGTCTGTGATACTAGAAGGAGATTCTGGACGAGAATATTGCTTCCTTGCCAGATATGTCTAGAAGTTAAAACAGAGAGCAGAACTGGATCAGAATTAAGTTTGCAGACTCAAGTTTGAGCCTGAGAAAAGTCTTAAGGCTCTGGGCTGAACGTCTCCTAAGATAATGGAAGATGTGACATTTAAAATTCAGAGACTGAGGGGAAAAGGACTGCAACCTGGGAGCTTACCATGGCATTGGCCTGGGGCACAGGTTGTTCTGTGACTGGGATGTGCAGACTCACTACAGTTGTGTGTGTCTGTATTTGACAGTCAAGGCATGCTTGGAAGTGCAGTCTGGCATGGCCCAGGATCATTCCATGTTCTGCAAGCTGGGAATTCTCTGATAAAGTGGATTTTTCTTGGGGAAAAAAAGGACATTTGTCCAGTCTGAAATGTTTCACACAAATTTGCCAGTTTTGAGGAGCTTCTGACAAAGCACACACAGGAATTACTGGAAATGAACCTGGTTTGCTGCCATTAAAATCTTTGCATTGCTCTAGAGTAGGAGCTTGTGGAGTCCCCAGCAGTGGTGCTTCCTGCTCTCTTGGTGCCAGAGGTGTCAAAGTGACTTCCACTGTTTTGATTGCTCTGGAGCTTTCAGGAACTAGAGGTATCACTACAGGGAATCTGCTCCAGGACTTCCCTGTCCTGGTTCCAGCACAGGGTGGCCCATGCATTACTGTTGGAAGACCTCACAGAGGTGCCAGATATCTGCTCTGCTAAAGGCGGATGAGACTGCACAAATTAAGATCGGCTTTAGGAGTTCCGTAAACAAGCTATTTGTCAAAGGGCTGTCCTTTTGCATACGGTATCTAAAAGTTTAGAGATTTGGGTTCCGGGAGCACAGTGTACACTATAGGGGTCTATGATGATACCAGGTTGCAGGAGGGGTGATGGGAAAGCTGTCATGGGTTCCTGCCAAAATGCAGGATGGGTATGACCCGCCCAGAAGTCACCTAGAGTGGAAAAGCAGGGACAGGAGCCAGTTTTTGTGACTAGGTGAAGGAATTGCAAGGCACCTTGGCATAACATCCAAAGGCAATACACATTGCCTGGGAGTGCTTTTGCCTTTAAATGGAGAGGAAATAATGGGCATGATGGTATATCGTGCCATGTCTCTCCTGATTTGAAGCAGTACTAGATCACTTAGCTGAAATCGTTGTCAAGTACTGAAATAGTATATGACAAATAACAGAGTGCAGAATTAACAATATTTGCTTTAAAATTCAGAGACTGATTCTTCTAAGATTTCTTTATGCTACTTTTGCATCTTGAGGAAAGAACAAAGTAACATCTTTCTGAGAAATGAAGATAATTATTCTTTAAAGCACAAAAATTTGCATGAATTAATCCTTTAGTGTAACAGCAACTTTAAAAAGAGGTCACAGCCCTCAGTCTTAAGAATTTAGCAGCTCTCAAACTGAAAGCTCTGTTAATCCAGAGAATAAGAGAAAGCAGATCAGCTTCCTCAAGCTTTATTATAGCAAAGTGCTGCCAGACAAGTAAATTGATCTCAGAAAGTAAGGAACAACAGAATTTGGAAGTGCAATAAAAAATAAGATGTTATCATAAAACACAACATAAAAACATATGTTTAATGCATTTTTATTTTTTTATTTTCCATTTAGTGTTGTGGTTATGCCATAGCTAACAGCAGCCATTGCACAAATCAGTGGCAGACAGGCTGAAATACTGTTTCAATTACCCTGCTCACAGCAGCTCACCCCAGCCCAGCTATAAATAACGAGCAGATTCTCCATTGCTCCATGGATTAAGATTAAAGATATGCAGAAAATTTAAATCCTCAACATACACTCACCCCCTGCAGAATGTATTTTAGAGCCAATTGCTTGTGTCCCCCAAAACTATACTGCTGGGAGGCTACCATCAAGTGAAGCATTAGGGTAATAGTATGTTATGACAAGGTAATGACAGACTAAGACAAAACATTTCATCTCTCTCTATAGGTGTTGCTTTGTGTTAGATAATTAAGAAATGTGTTTTCCCCTCCTCTAGCCCCTTCATGCTCCTAGACAAATTAGCCAGTCTGTGCCTGTGTGCTGTCTCCACAAAAGGGAGCTATATTCCACCATCTAGGCTGGAGGGAAGCTTGTTCCTCAAAATTCCAGAATGTTTAATCTGTTTCAGTTAAGATGAGAGCTAATACAAATACTTACAAATGTAACTCCTCCGGTTTGTCTTTGTTTCTGGAGAGTTGGTACTGTACCCCTAGGACATCCAAATGACACAAGAAGCTAAATTATGCATGGAACAGCATCCCCCAGAAGTTTTCTTAGTGTCTGAATATTGCTAGGCTTAAGATAAATTGGATTCTGAAATGGAGAACAGAAAGAAAACACAAGACATTATGGGAGCTGAGTCAGACATGAGAACAAGCCTGTTAAGCAGTGCGCCATAAATGCTTTGTTTAGAGAAAGCGCTGGCTAATTGACTGAGAGAACACAATTGTCTTTGAGCTACCTACAGAAAAATAGGTCATTCAAAGAAGAACATTCAAAGAAGAGCAAGTCCTTTTCAGGTTCTGGTCCTTAGCTCCAAAGTTAACTTGTTATTGATATTCTAGAATCGTGGAATACCATGTTGGAAGGGACCACAATGATCCAACCTGGTATTCTATTTTGATGAACATCTTTTCAGAAACCAGCACTAAAAGCATCTCTTTCTCACTGAACAGGTGAAAGAGGGAGAATACTCTTTTCTTCCTACTTTTCAGGTTTTACTGAGTACATCAGTGTTAAGAACTCATCCAGGTTGTTTGAGACATCATTTTGTTGCCCTTAACTTGACAGGACCAGAGTCTGCACATTGAATGGGTTAGTAGAGTGCCCTTGCCATCAGAATCTGCCAAGTTTATTTTCAGTGAACAGCAAAATATTGATTAAAGCCAAGTAAGGAAAAGTCAGAAGTAACGTGGTAGCAAACTCCTTTCTTGTAACTGCAAAGTCTTGGATTGCAGGCTTATTTATCTCACAATAAATGTCCTTGAATTTAGCTGCTTTTTCTTCTCTCCCAGGTGGAATTTACAGTCAGCATGCTACACAATAATTTTTTTTTTCTTTTGTTTTCTGTGATTCAGGGAGTATTTTACAACTTTAACAGGGAGGTTAGATAATACATTTTAGTTTAAACATTAGGGAATTTAACTGGGATCTTGTTTGTAGCCCCTGAAGAAAGGTAAGGACTTCGAGTTTGAATCTGCCATGTTTTAGATAAATTTTTCAGTCACTGTGCTATGACATAAGAGCAGGAGATTGGAAGAGAGCCATGCTGGGGTGTATAAAGCAGTAAATTACTGACTTTGAGCTCTGCTGTATGCATGACCTGGACAGCCAGTTTCTCTGGATGTTGTGGATACACAGAGAGGCAGACATATGGGACACTAGAAGAACCTGGATAACTAGGGAAATCCAGCTTCTGGATTAATGGGTTAACTGACTCTCTGTATGTGTCCATTTTGCTCATTCCCATCCCTTTCTGTACTACTTCGATATAATCTGTTGCTGTCAGTTCTGAACATCTAAATGATTTCTATATCCCAAAGGAGTTTGAGATGTCTGCACCATTTATTGGTGTGCTGATTATTTAACCCTATGTTTTAAGGAAGGTAATTTGCCCAGACTTCTCAACACACGCCTGCTGTGTACGTGAATACCTTTATTGTTTCTCCTTTTGCAGTGAAGGCGTACTGACTTATACCGCATGAGGATCTGACCAGATAAGTGTGTGTGTACATGGGGGGAAAAAAGTGAGTAAAAGGAGAAGAAAAATAGCGTCATAGGAACAATCTTGACCCTGATTAGTTTCAGTTAATAAAGGAACCCCCTGACATATAGCACCGTCTCATTGTTAGAATTCTGTATAAGCACTTTCTAAAAAAGTTCTATAAGAAGCAGTATACTTAGTAATTCAATAAGCTAATATAAGTCTATCCCCTAACACTCATGGGGATATGAAATGGTTAGACATAATCGGCTAGAGGACATCTGTGACATTTTATACCTTTCAGCATGTTTGCCAGAACAATGGATATTTACAGAGAAGCAGAAGTCTGTTCTCTTTTGTCGGTGTTGTTATGTTTTCACAGTATGACTTCTTCCTCCATTTTGGGTTGCATTGTTGAGATATCATGTTACATACACCACCAGTTTTAGAGGGAAGGTGAAAGTACAGCATGCAGTAAATAGTTCAGGAGTGAGAGAAGGTATCTGTAACCATGCCAAAGGAGTATGCCCATGAAGAAAACAACCAGAATCCTCAGTCTTGAGAGGTTTGGACACTTTATACTGCTGGAGTTCCTGAAGAAGATGGTTATAGACAACTTCATAATTTCATAGGTGTGTTGAGTGTCCTCTGCACTGAAAAAATGCCCTCGAGCTTGATGTTTGTTTAGAAGACACACAGATTTATTTGATTATCAGCTGTGATAGTGCCATATACACAGATCATTAATCCGAGACTCCAATCCATTTCCCTGTGATGAAGTAATTTTCTGTAAAGCATGACTATAACTCCTGTACTTAAGACATGAGTATTAACAGCCCTTCAAATTAGGTCAAAAAAGTCCTTTTCTCGGCTGTAGCTGGTTTTGTACTTTAAACATACTGCTGTGAAACAGCTACTTTTACTTTTTCTCCAAATGCAACTTTAGAAGCAAAGGGAATTTCTTTCAAAAATAATGACAAGTTTCTTTTGCCACAGATGGAGCCCTGAAGATTTTTGTTGTGGTAGGACCCAGCAGAGTCCAATCTAAAAATATGCCAATCACTTGAAATTCCCAGGAGTATAGTGACGAGTCCTGAAAAGGCTGAGCCTTGTAGAAACTCAGTACTTTTTGTTGGCAGGTTGAGAATTATCCCTGCTTCTTTGGAGAGAAAAGACCTTTCCCTGGGCTGAAGGGAATAGTTGCATCTCCCAGGCAAAACACTGGGAGAAACACGCTAGTGCTGCTGTGTTGTTCACGTGCACGATGCACAGGGAATAAGGAGACAGAGAGAAAAGCAGCAATCAGGTCTTTCTCTAAACAGCTTAAGACTTTAGATGTTTTTAGGAAAGATTTGGTATCACCTCCAGGCAAGTATAGTGAGGGAATAATTTCTGTGGTGGGAAAGCTTAGGTGCCAGAGGGCTATTTCTAAAGAACTGGTTGATTGCCTTGAACAAAGCCAGGCAAACCAATTCCCTCTCTTCCAGCTCCCACATTGCATTCATCTTTTGTGACAATGTGGTTAAGTGAGGGAATTCTCTTTAGTCACTGAAAATAGCAGCAAAGACAGTTACTATAGTGGAAAGAGCAGAGACTTATGAAGCCTCAGGGGGACTGACAGAGCTTTGCAAACACATTTGTTTTTCTAAATTTTGTGCGGTTGAGGAGGGGTTGAGAGTTATGAAGTCTCTTGGTTTCTTTTCTAGCTGGGTTGTAAAACGAAGCAGACACAATTGACGAAGTGTACTGTTACAGAAATGAAGATACGCCCTGTACAAAGGGTCTGTCTTCCTTTCGAAACACCAGCAAACTGAAGAGGCTGCATACAAAGTTCTTGCCTGTCTATATTGCAGGGCTTCTCAGCAACTGCTTTCTAAGTGCTCCCTTCTGCTCCTAATGGCCACTAATGCCATTACAGGCGGCTTTGTACCAGATGTAGACAGGCCATTTGAACATCAGTCATTTTTCCAACATGTTTCTTTTCACAGTTTTCTTGAATCAGCTCAGAGTTTTACGTCTTTTAATTTTAGAGAATAAAGTGTGGTCTGTGCCCCTCTAAGACGATATTTTGGAAGTCAAAAAGTGGACAGAGAAGCAACAGTCTCTGCCTGTCTCTGTTAACAGAGCCTCTATCACTGGCAATTTTGACCTGAATGCAAATTCAAAATTCAGATTATGTGACTAGTCTCTATTTGAGCTTATTATTCACTGTTTATCTGCCAACAGCCACATTGTCTAGTGTTTTAAGATGGAAAAAACATGAAATGGGTGTAAATACTGTTGATGTGAATTCACTAAGGTATTCAAGTGACTGTTCCTGCTAGTTCTACGGCATTCCCTCAGGTCTGTTTGTTGCCATGCAGTCAGTTCTTGGCCGTTGTTCCTTGGAGGAATACACCAAGGACTAAAACATGGTAATTAATAGAAAAAGAAGAATAGGAATAAGCTCATTTCACAGGTCAAAAATAAAGCATTCATTGCTCATCCAATAACCGAAGGAGCTTCCCCAGCTCCTTGTTTCATCTGAGCTGAAAGACCCCTTTTTATTCTGCATGTATACCATGATAGCCTGCTGTCTTCTTCTACCACCTTTTTAGCCATCGTCTGCTAATAAGTATGAAGCTATCCTTCAGTCTGCATTTTTCCTCCCTCAAAGCCAGCCAATAAGGGAACTCATGGTGTGAGGTTCTTTATATGCATGCCATGGCCTGGTACCAGTGTCACACAGATATTTTGCTTTCACTTGTAATCAGTGAGTGTGAGTTTGTAAAATAAGAACCTAAGTAACCCTTCTCTGTAATTATTACTGTTAACAGTGTCACTTTTATTTCCTATACACTTAGTTTTCAACTGAAAACCTTGCTTTATTTTCTAATTTTTCTTACAAGAAACATGCTGTTCTCCTCCCTGCCCCCTCCTCCCTCCCTGTAAGCAAAAAACCCTACATTTTTATTTTATGGTTATTTGGCAGATTCTCCTGTGTTCTAATTAATTACAGAGTAGTTCTGAGGTTACTTCTCTTTGATATTATTAGACTTTGGGAGAGCAAGGCCACCTGGTTTAGCTGCTTTTTTTAGCCAGCCTCTCAGCTGATGTTTTTCTCTCTAGTTCAAAGAACAGACTGTTCTACCATTGCCTGGCCTGTTGTTCTTTCACCTTTGACAGCTGAAGTACTGCACGTGAGTTCTACTGTGATACCATACTTCCATAGCAATGATTTCCTTGTGGTCAGTGGAAGTTCTTTAACCTGTACAGAGGCTGAGAGCAAGTATTTTTGTTGTTTTGTTTTGTCTGGTCACATCCACTTGAAGAAGTTCTCCCAGATCAAAAGATCAGTTAGTAACAGAGTAGTTAGATGCTGATTATCTCCCATGACAATTGGTCTGGGGATGGGATTGGATCAGGCAATAGCACCACGTTCCAATGAGAACATGTTGCTGCTGGTGAATGCCAACCCAATCAACAAACTGCATCAGATCAAGTGCAAATGGTTTACTTTAGAAATACATTTTAATGCTTGGAACAAGCACTTTTCATTCTGAAGTTGCTGTATAGCACAGCAATTTACATATTTTCATTATCTGCAATAGTTTAGAATGAATAGAAGGAAATTCAACAAGCCACGAAGTTCTCCAAAGTCAACTGTAAGTAGGGCTGGGACCTGTACTAGTTAGATTGCTGCTTCCACTGTGCATATTTGGTCATTCACAGTATATAGAGACGATGGAGATCCCTAAACTGTTATTTTTCATCTTACATGGTGAGATGTGATGAAGTGGTTAATTCCATTCCAGAAGGACAGACATGCCGTGGATAATACACCCAGGAAATGAGATTGAAGTCTGACTATATTATTGATAGTTATCTGAAACAAAACCCTGCATGCTTTTGCCAGTAGATCTGCAATTGGATAACTGAGAAGAATTTGAAGAACAAGTGTCTGTAATTAAGTCATGCTTTTAATTGTGGATAACACAATCCATGTTACAGCCCAGAGTTATGGAGTGTGATGCTTCTTCGGGATTTCCTCTGCCAAACACTGTCAGGATGAAGAAGCAACACACTGAATTCTCCTCCAAGGGCTTCAGCAGCTGCGGCCATCTGCAGAGGAATCCCTGGACCAAAGCAGTGGGCTGTTTCTGAAACAGCTTCAGTAAGCTGCAGAAACTTTATTTCCACAGGATCCCTCCCCAGAAGGTTTTTCTGAATCTCAGGTGGCTGTGATGTGTCTCCACAGCAATAAGCACTGTGAAGAGACCCAGCAGACACAGCCGCTGCATGGCAGAAGAGACTGTGGGGCAGAGGATCTTCAGGGATCGTCACATCATCACACATTTTGCAACCTGGAAGCCTGTGCAGTCATAGTTGTAGCTCATGGTTGCAGCTCATGGTTGCAGGGCTAGAGGGGTCCTTTTCTGTTATGAAAGTAGGTACCAGATTATTAAAACCTCTTATGGCTTGGTTTTTTGATTCAAATATTGGTTTAGTCAGACAAGTTTGAGCTGTGTGCCTGTAAGCTTGTCTGCATTTAGATCTCTGTTCGACTGGCCTTCCTGCAATGTTGAGTTCCTTTGTGAATGCTGGCTGCTTTATCAAAGTACCCGCTCCCCATCTCACTTTGGGTATCTTTCAGATTTTTCACAATGTTAGGATCCATTTCTTTGTGAGAAGAGGTCTGTGGATTTATTGTGTTTGCTCAGAAAGCTAAGACTTCAGGATTTTCTCATTTGCAAGCGGAATCAAGATGTCACCATTGCATATACAGGTTGTTGCAAGCCCTTCTTACCAGTTAAGATACCTGTACAAGGGCAAAGCAGACATCTGAGATGTAGTCTTTGTGCTAATACCAAACACACCTCCGAGTCGGAAGTGTCAGTCTCTGTTGTTCCAGGCACCTTCCACCTTCCACCTTCCCTGCCAAAGCAGCACAGAGAGGGATGTCTAATAAAACCGGAACAGTGGTAATGAAAAGGTGCCTTCTGCCCTGTGTTCAGTACACTGAACAAAGCCTGAGCAACTGTGTTTCTGGGAGAGAGAAGGGAATCAATAATCCGATGAGAACTGTCAAGTAATGCTGTTGTCTGCAGTGCCTTTAATGGTTTGGGTCAATAAACTGCAATTATTTTACAAATATATGTTGTGTTCACTTCTAAATCTTTCTCCCTGCTTCCTATATTAATTTTTAAAAATGAGAGATAACCTAATTGCATTGAATGAAATCTGTATTTAAAATCAATTGCTGTATAACAAAGGGCCTTCCTTATTCAAAGAGCACACATATCAAGTGCCATGCCTTCTGTAATACATTTTCCCCTATTTTTTAATATAAAGTTAATAATAAATCATCATTTGTATGGTTTCAGAGAGGCTTCACAAATATATATTTCTTTCTGTCTTATTTTCTTTGGAGGTTGGAATTGGTCCAAGTATCACAATATAATTTCCTTCATAAAATCTAAAAGAAGAAAATCATCCCCAGATACCTCTACTATGTTAATTTCTCTGTCTAAATAATTTTTACTTCTGCTGTGCTGTAAACTTGAATGTATACCCCTTCATTTTAGATTAATAATACAAAAATACAAAGATTCTTTTTACTGTACTTCACATTTAGTTGCCAAAGGGGAATTTGCTTTTCTGTTTAAATATTAAAAAGAAGCAACGGGGAGGTGGAAGAAAAGGAGGCTGTTAGATTATTTAAAAGAGAAACTAAGCTTAGCACAGGAGGTAGAGCTTTGACATCTACTATCCAAAGCAAATCAACATGATAGCTTTCAAATATTTAAGGGTGTACAACCTACTCAAATGTGCAGATATCTGTAAAAAAAAAAATAGTGAGAACTATCTTATACTTCGATGGTAATTTTCCCCCTCAGTCCTCCTGGAGGATGAGCAAGAGCAAGGAAAAGCAAATGAATATTGGCAAAGAGATAATTGGAACATTTTCAAAGATGCAGAAAGGTTCTAGGGGGTGTTTTAAAGTACCCAGATATCCAGCTCCTTTGAGAGCTGGATTATTTCTCTTGTTCTGTTTACCATTAGTCAGGTGAGTAGCAGACATGTGTTTCTGATCTTACTGAAGGAAAATATTCTGATAATTGCTGTTGAAAACCTTTGTTAAAAGAGTTTTCCTCTGCAAAATGTTTTGATTTCCTAAAGCATATTCCAGTGGGAGCAAGACCTTCTTGAATATTCTTGTAGTTTTGTCTTTGATGAACTATTAAAATCTGGTCTCATTTGCCTATGTGGATTTGTCAGATTAACGCAGAAGGGAGATTATAGAGAATAGAACCATTGCAAAATGGAGAAGCATTGAAATCCTAGTGAAAAAGGGAGAGGTGCTGGCCACATCTGGCATCCAGCCTCTCCCAGCCAGCTCCTTTTTGTAGGAATTGGCATTTGTGCAGAGAACCCTCCTTGGGGCGTTTGGCATTTAGGGTTAATCTGACTGACACACAAGCTGCTGACTGTGTAGGCTGGTAACAATGCATGGGGCTCAAAAAACCACAGTGTGCTTCTAAACTGCAAAGAGTTTACATGAGAGAAAGACAACTGTATAAATCTTGTCACTTCAGAATAAAATGGCTCTCACCAGCAGAGTCCCTGTTTCAACAAATGTCTCCAGGCTGCTGCTTGTCTTCTCTGACTGATGTGTTTTAAGCCACAGTACACTTTCCTTTCTGTTTTAATGGCTTATTAATGGCATTTTAAATTAACAATATCCATTCAAAGTAACCTGTGTTTCACACACTGGTCAGACTGCTGCAGGAACAGCTTATGTAAAGATTTGATCAGGTAAATAGGAACAGGTTTGGGATGAGCTATTGTGTATTTTATATCTATTGTATATTTTTACATAATGTGGAAAAGTAACTTGTTATCTCTATATAAAGTTTTATTCTGTTTGCAAAAAGAGCCTTGAAAATGTTTTGTGGAGTATTTTAACAGGGAATTTTTGCATCCTTTACCGGAAACAAACAATGCTGCCTACTTAAAATCCTAAGTGTATAGTGCAGCTTTGAGAAATTATGACAATGTTCAGAGCGTGTGCCTGATTCTCACATGCTCACTCACACGCTTTTCCCTATTCAACTTAATTCCCAACATCTGCCAATAGTGATGTGAATTCTGCAGTTCTTTAATATTACAATAGGCATCCTTTTATGAAGCTGTAACTGCAGTGGCAGAAGCTGTAGGAGCACCTAGAGACAGGACTGGTGGGGGCGACACGGTGATTTTGTCTGGGTTTCTGTTTCTGGAATTAAGTAGGATAGTGTGTAAGGAAAGGTCTGCTCTTGGAGCGTACTAGTGCATGGACTGATTGGGTGGAACCTGGAAACACAGCACCAAATTGGATCTTGTGATAAGTAAAATCATAGAATCTTTTTGGTTGGAAGAGACCCTCAGGATCATCGAGTCCAAACATAACCTAACTCTAGCACTAAACCATGACCCTGAGAACCTTGTTTAAATGCCTTTTAAACATGGAAAATTGTCTGTTCAGAGACACAAGGGCAAAAAGGTGCCCAAGACCAAATCCAGATTCCAGAATGCATTGTCTGTAGTATCTGGCCATTGCTATTTCAAAACAAAAGCTTAGAATTTTGAAACCCTTCCTTTGATTTCTTCCTTATAGCCTGCTAATCATGTTTTCAAGCTTTGTATTAGTGAGGCAAAATTATTTTGCCTCATTTGTGAGGCAAAATTATAGAAGGTCTTTTAAACAGAAGGAATTTTTTTCATCATTTAACACTTGTTAAACTGTCTCCTCATGTTTGTTATATTTTAGAGTATAGTTACATAGGTCCTGGTGTTGTACCAGGACCATACTCTGAGGGGAGGGAGGGCTGGGCATTGCTGTTCCATTTGCAGTCAGCAGGAGTTGTGTTAGAGCTGAAACTTTCTTGGAACAAATTAAGACTATTCAATTTTTGCTGCAGCTTTTAAAACAATTGGTAAGATTTTGTTGTTGCCTCAGGTGTTCAAAAGGTTCAGGGGCTGCAGTACCAGACCTGTAAGCTTTTGGAAGCCAGCAAATAGATTTACAGAAGAGCTGTGCTAGGGGAAAGCACGGGGCCCAGTGACTGCATTCCCCAGGGCCTAGGTTGCACTCCAGTACTTGAAACCTCCTGGGAATTTTCATGACTCTCTCATTCTCGTACATCCAGTTTCTGTAAAAGATGATGGGATAATATTCTTCCCTTTTAAAATGCTAGATAGAGAGGCAATGGTGCTTTCACATTGCCATGTCTCTGCACTGACAGCGTACACCATTGGAAAAGGCTTGAAAATGGTAAAAAAGGAAACATCAGAATAGACTGGATATTATTTTCAGAGGCATTTTGTCAATGATAATCCTATTTGGCTACTTTAAAAATATGAGGAAACTTTTTCAAGGTTTTCCAGGCAAGATTTGAAGATGCCTTCAGTATTCATCAGGTACAAATAAAAGACTGAAGAGGGACTTATGGCCTCCTGATTTGAGTCTGACTTTGTTCTGGCCTTGGCATAGGCTGGAACAGCTTGAAGGCTGTCTGGTGGGTATGGGCCACCAGAGGCCAGCTATGACATGCTGTGACCATGCCTGAATGTGCTCCATGTAAAATCTCTTTCATAAATGGAAAAAAAAAATTCACATGGAAAGGAATAATACTATTTTTTGCCAAGATGTATTTTACATATATATCTATATAGGTACATATTTACATTATATGCATTTGAGTTGCCCTGTCTATGCAATATACAGGACAGCTGCATCAGTTACTCTCTCCAGGCCGATTTTATTCACCTCAGTAACTCAACTGGCAATATGGTGCCTGCTTCTCCACAGAAGATTCCAGAGCACAAAAAAGGAGCTAATGCGATTGCAATGGTTTCTCCATCACAACAGAAATGTGGAAAAGAGAAAAAATCAATGTTACTGAGTGAGCAGAATAGAGAGGGAAAACAACATTAGCATCAGACTGCTTGGAGAACCTTATCAGCAACATGATGTTGCTTCTACCCCACAGAACAGCCACAATAAGCTGAGTTGAAAACTTGCTAATGAGTCTGCCAAGCCTGTAAGGTATTGAATTCAGATTGGCATGGAGGATTTTTAAAGGAAAGATGATGTTTTGGGTCTGTGCATTATTTGCAGCTCAGGAATAATCAGAACAACAAAGTATGGCTTGCCATGGACAACTGTCTATGCCTTGCAAAGGCAAAGGCAAAAACTGATAGGCCTAATCATGTTAGTAGGAGTGTTCATGTTATCTTCATGCCATGCAAAGTATATAGTCTGTATGAGCTGCCATAAAAATCTAACTCTCTATTAAATAGAATAGGAAGGAAACAACCCTTCTGGCTTGTGAGCAAAGGCCTATATGGAGGGAAGAGAACTGTGCAGTAGCACCACCAGGAGTAGCACTCAAATGCAAACATAATGGCATTGCTTTCACAGATTTCTGGTGGGAATTCTTTGCTGTAATTGCAAGGTTTTCATCATAGCAAAATAGGCCATATGCTCCCTCCTTGTCTGCCTGCCTAAGGAAAAAATGACAGCCTTAGTAGCAAGAAAGACGAGGAGACATGGAATTGTAGAAAACGTGGCTGGTTTTATTCAGATTAAAGAAGGTGGGTAAACTTAAGTAAATGCTTTCTGCCTTACTAGTTTTCTCCTTTTAAGTAAAAATTTATGAACTGCTGACAATTGTTATAAAAAACCAGAATCAATAGCTCATGTTAGGGCTGAAATTCCCAAGACTGCCAGCTTGATTCATTTTTAAGTAAAGTATTTGAAATGCTTGCGCCAATTCAAGGTCAAAATTTGTAGATTATGTGCAGCATATGGCGAGTACCTTTGAATTGTTTCTAATGTTTTGTGTCTTGCCTAAGCACACTAATAAGGCACAATTTGTTACTAGAAGTACTCTTTTTTTATTTCCATCTGCTCATTCAGATGACGAGTGTAGGATGGAAACAAAACCACAACTGGTGGGTGCTGAGGCAATCTCACAAAACCACTTTGTAGCTTAATGGCATTTAAGTCCATCAAAGCACTAATCCATGCACAACTGAACAATGTGAGCAGCCATAATGGTGAGAGTGACTTCTGCAAACACTTAAACTGTGCATGGGCTTAATGTTTTTTGAGAATTCTTCATGCCTGGTGAATGGTCAGTTCAAGGAAAAGAAACATTCTCCTGGAGAAAGATGACCTTGGGAGCATCTCCCTTTTGGACTTGTATGCATTCATAGCTTAGAATTTCAACTTCAATATTATGGTTTTATACCACTTTCTAGACAGCATAATATTTCTTCCTTTCTAGCTGAATAAACTCTTGTGTTGCAATAGTCAGACTGAAATGTAAGAGAAAAACTTGTAGAATAGCTGTGTATCTTATTTATCATGCCCTGCTGTCAAGTTTAAACCAAACAATGTGAACATCTCATTTCAATATATGAACATTTGGATACACTGTGCTTGACCATTTACCTTCATAAACAGTGTTATCTGAAAGTATTTATTTGGGTTTGAATCCCATATTATAAAAGCCACTTTGGATTGCAAACTCCTTTGACGTAATTTCAAATATAATGAAACAAGACAAAAAGCAGAAATTGCTTTCATTGTCAGGCTGAGAATTAGTTTGAGCAGTGTTAAGACAAACCAGACACAGAAATGTCAGTAGCTCCCGTTCCCCAAAAACACAGAGTGCTACAGCTGGAGATCAAATGCATTGGGGTTATTTTGAATCAACGTAAGAAGCAAACTCTAAATCAAAACTTTGGTCATGGAGATTTTTCACTAGCCAATCAACGTCTGTCCATGCTGCAAAAGCATCAGTTTGGCTTTCTACAAGTGCAGAAATTTTCTTTTGTGGCATAGAAATTGCTTTAAACAATCCTGCATAGGCTGCTGACTGCATAGAACAGAGGTCACTTGACATCTTATGCCACACAGAATATTGAAATCCCATGTTCTTGTAACGTTTATTTTGATTGTGTTTGGCACATTGGCAGCGCTTAGGAGGAAAAATCCCATTGTAGAGCTGTTTGCATTTCTACCACAGTGATAATTAACCCAAAATCCCTTATGAAACAGTCTCTCTGGACCAAGAAGGGGAACTCATATGGCAGTCGACCTTACTGGAGGGCTCCATCTGTCATTCCTGCACAGCCCTGAATCTCTGTGTTTCAGTCCTTCTCCATAAGGAGTTTCTATGGCTTTTCTCTGGCTCTGTCCATGCCCACTTGCCTGCTCTGAGTTGACATGTGTTTTGTTACTTTCGAACAGCTACTGCCGTCTATGGACTTCAGTCCATCTCACCTGTCCTCCCTGTGTTAGTAGGTATGAGGGAGATGTTGCAGGGAAGCTCTCAGCTTTTTATTTATGTCAGTAACCACACGGGCACTGTGCCATAGTCTTTGATGGCTCCAATTCAACTACATTTTTCCAAGTTTCCTTGCAATTTCATAGCATTTGTGAAGGAGAAATACTAGCTTTGCTTTAGGCACAATGTACGCTTGAAAGTTCTGAAAATAAGTTTTTTCTGCCTTTGTGTCTTCACTTTTATATTCCTCTCTGCAGAAAGCTCTGCCTTTCTTAAGCAATCCTGAGCTGTAAATTGATACACTTTTCTTTTTCAAAATTTGCTCTGTAGGGATCAGAATATATTAGCTCTGAAAACTGTTGGAAATGTTTTCCATTATTATGGGAGCTTGTCAAATTCACAGTCCATGTGGAATGCAGATGCAGCAGAAACATCCACTGACGTATTGATGGCAATGCAATTCCAATTATCCTGGTACTGGTGCAGGGTGGGTATTTTTGGTCCTCAGACAGCACAATAGCATGACACCACCTGTTACAAGAATAAGTTCTTTTTCTGATATCAGATATAAGTGTAGAGTTAAGTGGAAAAAAAGAAATCCCAGCTTGAAGGAGTCCAGGAGTGAGTGGTGAAAGGAGACTGATGGAATTACAATAGCGTATGGAGATAGAATTAGAAGACCGAACTTCAATTTCAGTTACAGCTTTTCAGTCACTCAAGAGTCAATCAGTCATTTTTCATAACCTGGTCTCTGTGTGGATTGATTTGTTATTGTTGCAAAGCCTTTTGCACTGGGCTCAAAGCCTTTTAAGACCCTGTCTTCTGCGGGGTTTGGAACAGAGCATCCCCCAGTCCTGAAATCTGCTCTTGCAGCAGAGTATTGTCAGGGATGATAACTCTGTGCTGGTCTTTTCATCACTAGAAGGCAAGACCATTGCACTTTCCACTGCAACGACATGTCCCACATAGAGGAGAATATATTCTTAAGAAAGAGTCAAGGTCCTAGAAAGCACTTTTGGAAGACTGTGGCATTATGTTCAGTTTTTGGAATTCACGAGATTTCATAAAGCAGTCACTGGATGTTTTGTCTCCAATCATTCTCTTTTTTTTTTTTTTTTTTTTATTTTCACAAAGGCAATGCAATTTACAACCTGTAAGGGAGACTTGCAGGACCGTATTGCACCTGTCAGTCACAAATCAGATCTCACTGAAATACTTACATTTGGGTGCCAAAATCCAGAGATTTCTGAAACCACTACTCCATTCCGATAATTGAGTACCCCAGATTTGCAGTAAGTGAAGAAGCAATCAGCTATTTTTATTGTATTATGTGAATTTTTCTATTAATTTAAAAAGATAGGAGCAAGTAAATTTAGCTGTGAAATGTCTGTGCTGACAGGCCTGCAAAGGAAAGATGTCAGGAATAAAAGTAACTAGAAGATAACTTTTCTAAGCCCAGATTTGTCAACAGCAAACCAGAAGGCAGAAACAATGTGAAAATGTCATTTCCCAGCGGAACCAGTACCTAATTGACACTTGTAGTCTGCAATGCCTGTTTCTCATTTAACAGCTTTCACAGGAGAGGTACTTAAACTTTACTCCACGTTTTCTTGTTTAGTCTCAATTTCTTACTTTGACACACAGCAGAATCCTAAGGGGAAACAAAACTACAACCTTGCTGCTTGTAAGCTGATGAAACCTTTCTGGGAGAACCAATCCAGAAGAGAACGTGATATGATAGACTGCAGCTGGGTCTGTGCAAGGTTTACAAAGCACTGTCTTTCTCAGGGAAGCATAGAGTTCATTTCCAAGCAGTAATTTTCAAATCTGCTCGAGCAGAACCTCTCATGGCTTCAGAAGACATTACTGTTTCTCTGTCTCCGCATTCATTCACCATTTTAAAAACTGCTTTTTACTTTCAGTGTATGGGACTGTTTCGTCAACTGAGTCTGTTCCTTCAGGTTAGTGTCTTATTTGAGGTGAAGGGCTCAGCAAACTAAACTGCCCATACTGAGAGGCTTTGTGTCAACTGCTAAGGATCCCAGGCACATGTCCCAGTCCTGCTGATGGGTGACACTGGCCAGTGAGATTCCTCAGTCCTGCATCTAAGGATAAGGGTTACCCCTATTAAAATTGTCGCTTAAAATATTTGGTACACAGATGTGAGCTTATAAAGAAGACAGAGTAAATTATATTTTCTCTATATTTTATGTGAGTGCTTTAAACACTCAAATAGTGAAGATGGGGACAGTGATACTTTACGAAGGAAAAGAAGGCTAAGTTTTTACTTGGCTTTCAAGAAAGTGGATAAGGGAAGTAGTTTTTGGGAGAGGGAACAGGGGCAAGACTCCCCTAAAGCACTCATATTCTTCCAGATTTAATTTCTAGAAAGGATGAGATTTCAGATTTGTCCTCAGGATTCCCTGCTAGCTCAGAGCAGTTTTCTTCTTGAAGGGAACTTGTCAGATAGTAATGACTTTTTCCTAGGTTATGTAGGGTTTTTTCTGGGATATTGTAGTTCTACTTGTATGTAGCATGCACGTCCTAGGTGGTTGACCCAGGGTTCCTTGGTACTGCTTGTTTGGAAGGAAAGTCATGGCTGTGTATGCTGAATACTGTGACACCCAAAGGTGTTTGCAAATTTGGACTTTTGATTTGCAGGTCCAGATTCAGGAAGCAAAGAAGTGCATGATTTAATGTATGAATCAGGTCCTCATGGACCCATTCTTGATGACGAATATAATTATTTTCCTTTCTTCTACTGTGTCTCAGCTCCATGAACTGCAAGTGCTCAGCACAGGCATGTCCAGTACTGCAGTGTCCTGTGCCCGAGGTGAACTGCAGAGATAATGGATTTGGTCTTATCTCAACTTTTCTACCATAAGAACACTGGCACCCTGAAATCCATAGGAGTTGTAGATCCAGCACCCCTCTGTCCTTTGACCATCTGAGCTCTGGCTCTAGACCACTGAAGAAATATTCACAGTAATTTATTTTATGACACTGTCCCAAATTTACCTGCATTGCTTAGGGAACAGTGAGGGACCTTAAAAGAAGTCTGATGCTAATTTGAGATGACCTGACAGAAGTGTCTGCTCCTGTGTTGTGCATGGGGCTCCTGTGCATGGCAGAGTGGAGAAGCAGACAGCAGGGCCACTGTCTGTCACATCATTCATGATCCATCTAATGAATTTCCAGCACTTGTCAGTGATTGTTAGAGTGGGAGGTTACTGCTTTTATATAGTACCACCAGATAAAAAATCAAACCCAGTTTCTTTCGTATGTATTGATCAGCTGGTTGTTCCTGTATTGATTTCTTCAAATGTGAGTTAAATGTAATACGATCTTGACAAAACTCAGTGTTTATTTCATGTGGATGGAAATAGCGATGACTCCCTGTTCTGCTGTATTGTGGAGCCGGTTGCAGGATTCAGTGTGCTGCGTACCCACAGCTGATTTCTAGCTGTACCCAGCTGTACCCAGAAGAACATTCCCCAGCAGAAAGCTGCTTTGGGAAAATGGTGAGTTTTTTTCTTTTTTTAAGCCACACATGTTATTGCTGCCTGAAAGGCACAAAGCAGAGATGATACTGCAAAGCATGGGGAACTATGCAGAGGTGATAGGAAAAGGAAAGATGAAGAAATGTGGCACTTTGAACTCCAATGCTAGGAAAAAATGGATTTATTTTTTTAATGAAAGCATCCGAAATGCCTTCCACCTTGCTGAGCAAACCTGTTCCTGAAAATATGGCCAACTTTACCTGTCTTCACCTAGGTGATCTAGGGTTTCAAATGATGGATATTTTATGATCATTTTTTCTCCTCTTTTCTCCTTGTTTCCTTCAGCACATTGCTTTCACTTTGGTCAAATGTGCTATACAGGCTTATTTAGCTTTTATACTGCCATTCAGTACTCTGCTGGCTCCTATGTTGATTTGTTTGTCGTTACACTGTTCTTGGGTTTCATGGGGGCTGTTTCTTTGTGCTTTTCAACTCCTGATGTTGTAAATAAACAAGACAGTAAAGTCAGTGCTAGCTTTTCCTTGCTTATTAATTCAAAGAGTGTGGATTCAGCTGGTCACCTAAAATGCAAAATTACTTGCAGGTCTTTTCATGTAACTCTGCACTTCTTAAGTTGACATGTCATAGAAGACTTTAAAGAGGTTTTTTCCAATCAATATACAGATACAGGTAGTGCCATTAGCTTGTTTAGAAGAAAACCAGATCAAAATAGGAAAAATTCCCAAACTCATCTTCTACACTGTCTGTGGTAGCTTTGTTTTCTCTGTTTATCAAAACACCTTTAATCTCTTTATTCCTTTCACCAAAAGACATCTTCACTTGTTTGAAGGTCCTTGATCACCACATTCAAACTGGATGGCAGTGGAGGCTCCTGTGCAGACTACTCTTGTCATACCCTTGTGTGCTTTTTTTGAGGCTCACCTCATTTAAGGAGCTGGTGAGCAGAAGAGTTTTGGCTTGCCTCCTGACCACATTTTCCTGTAAACTGCTGGAGCTTGTGTTGTGTGCATTCCTGGAGCTAGAAGGCAACAGTGGACAGGAGATGTGAGGGTGAGGGGGTTTGTGCACAATTTAAATCCACACAACTATCAAAAGGAGAAGTCTCACCTTTTCCTGTTGGCTTCTAGCCCATGTTTCAAATTCTCCCAGCTGTTAGTGCCTATCCTCACACACCTGGCCAAAAGATAATCTGTTTCTTTGGAGTAGTTTAATCCAGGTTTTAGACTACATTATCTGACCTAAATTTTCATGTTGATTTAGATGTTCCCTTTTAAGGACTGAGCCAAAATGCTGAAGTGACATGTACAGCAGAGGCAGACTTGTGTTTCAGTAAAGCCTCAGTCCTTGAAAAGAGGAGGTATGTGTATAATTAACCCTGACTTGGATAGGACTCAGAAGATTTAGGCAGAAGTGCCTAATGTGTAGGATCAGTGCTTAAAATTTTCCTCACAGTTTGTCAGAGTGTTTAGTTCAGCTGACTCATATTCCACAAATTTTCAAAAACATCAGTGTTGCTTTCTGCTTTGGTAAGAGAAAAAAAAGTATCTATATCCCCACTTTGTATGTAGGAACATCCCCAATTCCTTTGAAATTGCAGTGACATTCAGGAAGACTCCCTATACTGCATGGAATCCCAGGAGCAGGCAGATCTTTTAGAAAATGTATTTTCTGTATATTTGAAAGGAGCATACAAATAATTCACTTTCCTTTTATCAGCTCTTTTTTTGTTGTTGTTTTTTTTGCTTTGTAAAGTTATAGAATGTTTTGATCCCTACATCTTACAGTCAGGTACTGACTTAGTTATTTCTCTTCACAACTCCCTTTATTCCACTTACAAATAAGGACTCTTGATTTTGTATGAAATCTGGTCTGTAGGTGGCCACAATTGAAGCTGTTAAGAAATTATTATAAAAACAGGAAGATCCCTCCTGCTGTGAAGACAATCTGTTAAAATAATATGCACAACTGAACATGACCTAGTCTCCTTTTAGACAAAGTTTCTAAAAGGAAGGGAAACTGGCCTCACTTATACTGAAACAAGGGAATTTTCCAAGGTTAGCTTCAATCTGTCTTAACTTTCTCTGAAACACAGTCAGTTTCAGGAGGAATTCCTTTCTACTTTATTTTGACAACCATTGAGGGAAAGGGCTTGAGGCTAAATATGAGTCCTGTATCTTGTGTATTTTAGAACTAAAAACTCAGTGGATTCTCTTGAGGGAACTTATCCATGTGTAAGTAACATAAGCAATTTAAAAAAATGAAATGATTGGCTTACATTTGGTTTGCCTGAGACTGTAAAAAGGGAGTAGCCTTCTTGCAAGGAAAACTGATGTTTTAAATTGCCACACAGCTCTGAGAAATATATTTCCCTATATTTGCCAATGGTTTCCTATCCTTAAAAAAGGTACAGGATGGCTGTTACGGAAGTCATTGGAAAAAGTGAAGAAATAAATACTACTGCACTTTGAAACACTCCTTCTCCCAGCCTTCAATATAGATATAACTGGAACTGAGATTTGACTTGTTGATGGAAGTAAATACTGCATTTCCAAACTGCAGAAATATTTGACACTTTTATTTTTTTTTTTTAATTCCAGAATAAGGCACAGGGGTGGACTTCCATGAAATCACTGTTCCCATTCTCAGTGTTTTTTTCTGGTCAGTAGCTGAAGATGTGTCTTTAGGGATGAAGAGGTGGGCTCAAGCCTCACAATGTATGCCAATACTAGTAGCAGCGGTGCCTGACTGCACACAGAGCCCTCAAGGCCAGGTGGCCACCACCACGCTCATAATCGTGGGGCCCTCAGGGCTCTTCTGGAGCTGTGTCCAGCTGTTGCCCAGGGGTAGAAGCTGGGCAAGGTGAGTTCACTTCCCAGGGAAAGTCCCTAGTAAGCACAGAGGGGAGCTGGCACATGTACATGTGAGCAGCAAGGGATGCTCTGGCTGGAGATGACACGCACACGTGATGGGGTTCATCACCTCTGACTTGTGATGTTTGCACTGTAAAAGTCCACATCTGAGTTAGAGGCCAAAGAGGCTGTTATGGTCACTGGGGATCCATTTGTCTTAACTGATGGAATCTAGACAGAGATTCATCTGAGTACCTGCAATGTAAGGTGGGCTGTTCCCCAGACCTGGGTCAGTGTCAGGTTGGCCAAAGCCATCCTGTTGCTGACACCCACCCTTCCTGTGGGAAGTGCCAGGGCTTCTGCTGTCCTGAACAATGCTCAGCAAACGTACCCATAGGAGGTCAGAGATGTTTCTCGCTGGTAATCCCTGTGCTATGATCAGGTGCAACACACAGGTCATAACATGCTGAAACTTTAGGATAGAAATTGTCTGTCTAACGCATGCAAGATGTATAACACGTTCTTCCTGCAAACACAAATTCAAATCCTACCCATGTTAACCTTAGAAGTCTAAAGTAAACTCAGGAAACTTTCTGTTCTTTATGGATAGATCTGTAATACATGAGGCATAACTGTGATTTCATTGTACTTTATTCCCACTTCCCATGGGCGTAAGTAAAAAGATAAAAAGGACATTCTTCCTACGCTACTTACATTTCTCAGATATGTATTTCATAACAAAGTGAAAACACAATTCCAAATTTTATTCCTGTTTGTTCTTAGCATTTATTAAACACAATGCATTTTGAAGATGGAAACATACTGACCGTATTTGTAAAGGACAAGTAGTATTCATATTTAAGGACGAAGCAACTGCTGGAATCTCCTGGCCTAGATTCATCATTGTATTTCAAGAGATACAGTGACTTAGAGCTGAGGCAGGGCTGCCTAGGCCAAGGCTGATCATTCTGCCTCTCTGTCTTTCTCTATAGAAGCCTGAAGGTTGATGGGTTTGTCGCGTTACCTGTCATAATTTTTTACTGGATTGTTGTGATAGGAAAATATCTTTCTCCTAACGTATAATCAGTTTGACTTATGCAAAAAGTACCTTGTTTAATTGTTGAGTCAACCAACCAATCAAGCACCTCCCTACCCTAACTATGCTGTTGAGGGAGGTTTATATCCTGTGTTTTTTTCAGATCTCCTGAGTTAAATAATGCTGCTGGAAAAATGGAGCCAAGTGTTCACATTGTGTATATAAACCAGTGATTTGCATGTGATTTGCCAGGTTCTAATTTACTAATTAGGAAATGCTATTTAAGTGGGTCTAAACCACAATTTAAAATTAGTATGCATGGTAAAATAAACAAGTTAATTGACAACAGGCAAATTAAAGTGTATATGAAACCATATTTATTGATAAAAAACTGTTCTCCCAGTTATATAGTCCCTTACAATTTGTCCAAATATGGTGCATTTTCTTCAACGGGGTCACAATGGTGCTGCTGGTTGCAATACTCAGCCTCCTGCCTTGACTTGGAGGTTCTGGACCTGAGCATTAATACAAAGTATACCTGTACAGTTGTGTAATAGAGGCTTAGTATCATAAACTTAGCATAACAAACTAGCATTTGCCTTTAAATTATGCTCAGAAACACTTTCAGTCATTTTCATATACGGAATGCTTGGAGAATATTAATAATGTGCTTATGTTTTTGTTACTCCTATTATTAAATGAAGTGTTCATGTTAATTAGCAAAATGCCATGAATTTTCTGCTTTATGTCATTGGGGAGAAACATCAAGTATCAAAGAATGTATCAGCCTTTATTATTGCTGACAAATGCGGTTATGGAGATACCAAGATGCACCTTAGAATTCTGATTTTGTTTTCCCAGTTCAGAATATTTCTGTTTTATTCCAAGTCTTCAACAATAACTGTAAACATGCCGTGCTGATTCTTATATAACATTTTGTAAATTATCTGTTAAAAGAATACTACTAATATAGGACTAAAATTTAAAGAGTCATTTTAGTTGAATGTCAAAGACCCAACCCAAAACTGTCTTACAAAAATAACAAATGAAGTAGGACAGTTTGCTTTGATATGAAATCTGGGTTAACATTCAAAGAAATTTTAGTAGGCAAGATTTGACCCAATATGTATATTTTCAGAAACTCTGATGCCCTGTACTCATCAAGTTCAGGGGAAATTACAACCCCTCAGTAAATCTTTTCCTAGGGAGCTGGTACTGCTAGCAAAATAACTGATGGAGGTGCTGGGCCAACAAAGAGGGAGTGGCAGCTGCCATAGCACCTCAACCAAACCTGGAACAATATATACCTGCTTCCTTCAGGAACCAGGGGAGACTCTCAATTGAGAAACCACCTCCCCCGCTTGCTCTCCAAGTTCACAGTTTGTGTTATTCACCCTTGCGAGACAACATAGAACAAAAGCATCTAGCAGCACCAAGAAGAAACAATTATTTAAGGTTTTCTTTCCTCAGAGTTGGGGCAAAGAAGAAGTTGAGGGTGAGAACCGCTGAAGACCATGGTTCAATTTTTCCCTCTGCAGAGATGTGGAAGGGATTGCCACAGCAGCGCAAACGCTTCCCAGGTTAAACGTGGGAGATGCTGTATGTGTGGGAGGGGAGGGCCAAGCTTGCAAAATTAGTAAGCAAAATTAGAGAGATTTAAGTTGGTTGATAGATTTAATAAGATTTAATACTCATAATGTTCACATTCATCTCCTGACACCATACATAGCACATTTTGGGGATGAAGAAGGGCTTTCCTTGAGTCTGGAGAGTTTTGTTTATCTTACTCACCTTTGTCCCCTCTGAGACAGCGATTCTAGCTGGGTCCTGGTATGGAAGGTCCACAGGGTGATAATCCAGCTGAATATTGATATTTTGTTGTCATGTTGTAAGATTGCTTTCCAGCTAGCATGTGACAACTGCTGCAAGCACCAGGATCTGAGAGATGGGGCAGAATTTCCCCTTAAACAAAGGTTTTGGTTTAAACCATTGTCTGACTTTATTGACGGAACATGGCATCACATGTATACCAACTTTACAAGGTGTACAAATTATTCGTTTCCTACTGTTCTGCTGCAAAAGAGGAGCTTTCCACTCTTGTCATGTTTCTTGCAAGGAAAAGGTCAAGTACTTGTGCTTAAAGTTCTTCCTGTTATTAAACCATAAGGCTTTCTTGTAGGTTTGTTTAAGTACCTGTAGCAGCAGAAAATCCAAAAGCAAGAATTTTCTGAAGCAGTATCTGTTCAGCACTGGACCCGTTTCCTCTTTGCAACTCCTAAACCTGCAAAACTGAAAAGCTTTGTGGAGTTGATGCATAGGGAAACTTTGTGCTGGTCAGATTTTTTTTCTTTTTCCAAAACTGAATATTGTAATCTTTGTAAATATTGCAAACTTTGTCATTTTATAGCAAAACTAGTCTTTGAGAAAGTACAAAACAAGTCTTAAATGTTTGGTTAATGTTGGAAGTTAATTATGAAAGGTTAGACCCCTGTATTTGGTATTACTTGTTTAGAATATGCATCTTCCAACTAGTCTGGTTTAGAAATTTTGTTTCTCTCAGAGGTCTAGTACTTCTGTGACAAATTGGTTTGGTGGTGGCTTGTTTTGTGGTTTTTTGTTTATTGGTTTGGGTTTTTTGTTTGTTTTGGGTTTATTTGTTTGTTTTTGCTTGGTTGATATTTTTGTGTTATTTTTTGGTTGGTTGGGTTTTGTTAGTTTTGTTTGTTTTCTTTTTTTCCTTTGTAGGCTTCACATAGTTTCCCTCAATTACTTCTACCTTCACAGTGAATTGAAAATCCAAAATGACTGACACGGGCTAACAAATTAGAGGTTTTCACGCCAGATCACCGTGTTTTATTGATTCTTGCATTATTTCAAGCAAAAAGTAATCATACTAAGAACTTTTATGAAGCCTGGGTGTTATTTTTTCATATGTCCCTGGGGATAAGTCAGAGTAGCTCTACAATTACCCTTCTGTGAAAGTGAACTACCATGAAGAGATATGTACATAATGAATTTCGATGAAAGAGTGGCAGGGTCTTTTCCCCCGAGACTGTACCAGAGAAACCAGTGAAATATATGTTCTCAGGACCTACTAATATCACTAAATTAAAAATAAAAGCACCAAAGTCCTCCACCAAAAGAAGAAACTTATGGTGCTTCATACAGCCTGATGTCAGAATAGGTTCTCAAAATATATTTATTCCTTCTTTTTCCTTACTGTGTCTTTGAAGCTTCAGTTTGATTTTTGTAGCTTGCCCTCTACCTTTAATTTTGTTTTCTTTTTTTCTCTTTTTTTTTTTTTTCTTCTTTTGCTTGTTTAGTTGCTACTGACTGTGACACTGATTAAAAGAGCACATGCTCTTATACCTCTTGCAGGACCCCACCATGATCCTGTGACCCAGGCTGTATTGGTGCTTATGACCCACAGCGGAAGCCTATTTTAGAACAGACATTCAATGTACTGTAGTGTCAAGACATCACCTTAGGAAATTAGCCACAAGGTGAGTCACAAGGCCTGTTGCAAATGCTGTCAGGGGTTAGAAAAACACCTGCTGCCTGCAAAATCCCAGAAAATATGTCTTTGAACTTTCCATCTCTTCCAATGACATCAGGATTTCCATAGATCCAACAAAGGCACTTGAATATATTAATCTCATACACAATTTCCATACATAATTTTCTGTTGCATCCATGACAGCAAATGGCAGTATGACTAGGAACTCACCTTTAAGACTTCTTCAGGGTTTGGGGCAATCAGCTCTTGATTTGCAGAAGTATTTCTGACTCAGGCCACTACTGAACAAATTTCTAAAGATTGTTTTCTCCTGGGTTTTATAGTCCTTAGAAACATCGGAACCTGGGAAGTTAAGCTGCCAGTCATTTTCCAGTCAGAGTCTTTGCCTGTCAACAAGACTAATTTTCCTGCTAGTGAGCTGAGATGTCCTCAGAAGGTGGGAAAGCTTTTGGAGCAACCTTGGACTGACCATTTAGTAGAGCTCTGTTGACTTGTGTGGAAGATGGTATAATCAGTTCAGTGTTTGATGTCTAAACCTGTCAGATCTTTGATTCTTCTGAAGCACACATAAAACCATCAGCAACATGCAGATCTCTTGGCAAGAAACCAGTTTAGGCCATAGGAAAGACAGACTTGTGAACTTCAGTCTGGGCTGCTGTGACCTACTTATCTGAAGGTCTGTCACATGTAGATATTTCTGCTTTGAGCAGTGAATTGTGTATACCCTTTCCACAGACTTTCTCCAGCAGGTTGCAAATACTTTAACGCTCCTGTCTTCCTTGCAGCAGTGTCCACTTTTACTTTGATTAGCCAAGTTCCTTCAATTGAAAGATCAGACTTGGTCTGTGATCTCCTTGAGATGCCTCCAAGAAGTAATCTGAAGCAGCAAGAAGCTGTAATGTTACTCATTATATGGCACCATTCATTTTCTCTCTGATTACTGCTGAAGTGGTAATGAATCATCTGCATAGTACTAGTTCTGGGAAGAATATATCCAAAAGGAGAAATAGCAACTTACTGACTATTTTTAACCCCTACAGGAACTGCATTCTGCATGTGGAAAGAGTTTCTCCCCAGGTATTATTTAGTAAATGTGCTGTAACGGCTTTTTTTACAGGGAAGAGTATTTCTTGTGTGAGTTGCTTTCAGCACCAAATCAATCATCAGATGGCATGCACTGTCATAATGAAAAAGGAGTGGTGTTTTGCACCAAAATATCATGAAGCACAAATATAAGGATGCTATAAAGGCAAACCAAAAGCCTAGATTCCTGTGTATCTATTGCTTTGCAGTGCTAATATGATTTTTTACATCTGTTATCCCCTGACATTTACCTTCCTCCCAAGGACAATTATATCAGTGCTTTTATTAATTCAAAAGAAGAAGAAAGAAATGGTCTTGGAGTTTTCTGTCCATAAACAGAGAGAAATAAATTGTTCCTCATTGATCCAGGTTTAGTTTTGTCCTGGTCATGGAAAGGAGCCCAGGTACCTGTGTCACTCTCCCCACTAAGTCAGGGAGTGCCCTGTCTCTGGTGGGTCAATGACGATTTGAGATCCACACACGCATGATTTCTCCCCTCCACCTGTGGAGGAACACACTCTTGCCTGAGGAAGGATCCCAGGGAGGTGTCTGTCTTCTGGATTGCTTCTTTGTGAGGAAATACACTTGGGATGAGGTCTGAGTGTAATACATCCCACAGCCTGGGTTAGCTCATGCTGTATTTCTAAGATGGGTCAATAACGATGTGACAGCCCTTATCATGGAGGAACTGGTAGAAGAACTAAAAATTTCCTTAGATGTAGTATTGGCATGGAGCTTTTAGTTAACCTTTTTCCATCAAATGGGAAATAGCAGGATTTGGGGTGGATTTTTTAAACTTGTACTTTTTGAAGAGACCTTTTATTTTGGCTGGCTTGGGTTTGTCTCCACTTACATCTGTGTTAAAAATGTATAGAAATAATAGTTTGGATATTTTAAAAATCAAATATTTCTTGGTTTCAGATCTGCAGTTTCCCTTCATTTTGAGATTACAGCCAATTTTAGTCAAAAGGCAAAGACAAAGCTTCTCAAAAGTAGGAAAGAAACACACAAACATAAGGAGTACAAAATAATTTGACCTGAAACCATATTTTCTTATCTTTGTATATTGAGTTCAAACCATTTTTGAGATACTCATGCTTCAGCATGTTACGGGATTGGACAACTTTTCAAACCTTTAACCTTTGTGTGAGATGGAAAAAAGGTATTTTCCACCGAGATTTAATTGCCCTACTGTTTTAAAAGAGTCTGCAAATTGATTTGCTGTATTTTGACAGGGAGAAAGACTAGCTATGTACGAGAGATGTGGTTCTTGCTGGTAAAAGCATGTCTCTCAGCTTTTTAATGTGCCATTTTAACTAGTATCTGGGGAGGAGAGAACTTTTCCTTATGCTGTTCAGAGGCACTAACAAAATCTAAGCATTCCCTAATAGAGGAAAGTTACTCAGAGAATTGTATAAACAACAGGTATAGTTGCTCATCTGTGCATGGATGGAGGAGAATATGATACACTAGGAAATGTAGAAATACTGTTTATGAGAACTGAATTTCAGACAATAAAAGTGAAATTGGGAACTTTGTGTTGAAATAAACAGCATCCCAGAATCTGTGTGGATTTTTTTTCTATTGTGCCAAGTGAAATGTTCAACTTTTATTAATCAGTTTATTTTAATTGGTAAACTCTGATACAATGGCTAATAAATCTTGTAGCAGAGAAACAAGCAATAATGATAGAGCCACATGGAATAAATTAGCTGTCAGAGGAGCTGCTCTTCTATCAGCAGGTTTCTGTAACATTATCACACCCTTATTATCTAGGTTATGCTTCTCACAGCTGCAAACACTAAAAGATAGAATGGTAAAGATCTTTCAGCTGTGTTTCAAGCTTGGAAAATGATGGTGTTGTTGCAAAGAGCCTTTTGTTCTGTATGTGTGCTGGACAAAATGTTTTATATTTCATATTTTTTTTGTAGCATAATATAGTGTGGGTTTTTTTTTTTTTTTTTTTTTTTTTCCAGATATCAGGGAAGTTATCATAAGGAAATGGTGCTGACTCAGATGTAGACTGCATAATGAATCCTGGGGGTTCTTTTAATGGCATACATATTTTCAACATGTTTCTTGCTGTTCCTGTGATCTTACTTGAATAAACTTGCAAGATATTGAAGGGAAAGGCTATTTCATTCTTCCATCTCCACTCCTTTTTCTTACACAAACTCTGAACTGTAATATTGAAGCACTGGAAACCTTTTAGGTTACATAGAAGAGAGAAGAGAGTCTAGATTTCCTCTATAAATAGGGGCCCTGAAAAGTAAGAGCAAAAGCAAGTTCATAATCCAAATCAACTCATTGTCTGGCTTTTTAGCAAGAACCAACAGCCTGATCCAGCAGTGGGGAGTCTCACTGCTCTCCAGGAGAGTTCTATATCAACATTACTTATGTGATTAAAACTTTCTTACCAGAGAGGAAACAAACCTTTGTCTGTTCTCTTTCAAGAGTAATGAATTGTCTCTGCAGCATAAAGTGAAATGTAGTCCACTGCCCTGGACATCCTGGGTGAATGTGGAAAGGTAATCTGGCTGATGGCCACAAGCACAGAGTTTCCTCTCTTTCTTTTACAAGTTCTTTAGTCAGCTATTTCCTGTTTAATTGTTTTTATATTTGAGCTATCAACTCCAACTGACATCTTTAACTTAGGGCTGATGGGTGATGTTCTACCAGACACGCTGTTTCTCTGAGATCTTAATGAGATTATTCTGCAAGTGATAAAGACAGTAGTCCTCAGCACCAGGTAACAGATCCATGGGAAGAGTGTCAAGACACAAAGGGATGCGTTCTTCATGGTAAGTAATTTCTCTTCCTTTTTCACATTTCTTTGTCTACAACTGCCAGTTGTCTTGCAGCATGTTTGGAAAAATTTTACATAAAATATGGCCCCAGCTCTGAAATCAGAAATATATGCACGACATTTCTGTCTGTGTGAGGATACTTTTTATTTCAGGGACCCTCTGTGGTGGTATTGGGATCCTTTCTCACATGTCAGACTGCCATAAGATGAATAGTGAACTTGTAAGCATGGCCCATTTAGCCTTGTATTGCCTGGATTCTTTTGGGAATGTATCCAAACAAAATTCATAACAAGGAGTTGAGTAAATTAGGCTATTCCACCCCGAAAACTCTAAACTATTATTGCTACGACCGGGATTTCCAGCCTTGTTGAGCCTACCAATCAGGCACAAATGTTCCTGTGCCTCTTTTTCCTTTATGTAGGGGTTATGTGAAGCAGTGGAAAGATGTTCTTCCCTCTCTCTTGGCTGGTTCTTTAGAGGAGGTGAAGGAAGAGTTTTGCTGCAATAATTGCAATACAGGTATGTTTGGTTATTTGGACAGTAGAATATTGGTGCTGGAGATGCAGTCAGGGGCTGATCTAGGCTACAGCTTGACTTGATTGCCTGAAAATCTGCCAGTGGAAAGACCACTTCCCTAGCTGAAGTTTAAAGAAAGTGGGGAGAAAGGCTTCTGGAGAGGAGTATAACAAAATGTAAATGAAGAAAAAATCCATGTGAAAGAAAGAATCCTCTCCTCTCTTTTCTCCACTTCCCTACTGCTCCTATGATGAGGGACACAACTGTTCTTTGTTCAGCTTTTATTTTTTCCCTCATTGCTCTCCTCTTTTGCCCTTTCACAGCTGTGTTCTCCGAAGTGCTTGTTGCTGTAGGATTACAAGTAGTTTCTCTAAATCTCACACCTGCCATTCATCTGGGCTCTGCTGGTCTCACAAATTGCAGTGATTTAGATATCTTATCGGAAGATGTCCTACATGGCTGGGTCAGCGTTCTGTCAAATTGTGTTCCGTTCCCCCATTGCCACTTTCCCCCTGCTGAAACCTGCAATTTGCACACTGCGCTAGGGTAGCGTTCAGCAACACGCTGTGCAGGAGAGAGACCCCAGGGAGGCCTGTTATCTACACCCAGGAAATCAGATAGCACATTACCCCACTGATCTTGACACGCTTGGTAATCCTCAAGCAGATATCTGAGGCTGTTGAGGCCCAATGTTGCTGCATGCAAGCCCAGTAAAAGACTATTGTGCTTTGGGTGTAGAACGTGCACAATTTGTGCCACAGAATGAAGAATAGGGAAAAAAAAATAGAAATCCAGGTATATCTTTCTTTGATTTTAGTCCTGAGGGGTGCCAAATTCCCATTACATTATGGGTCATGTGTATTGTGTCCAGATATTGTCTGTTTTCTGTAAGGAAATTCAGAAGTGTCAAGCAGACTGCGTTAGAGAATCATCCTGTCTATATCAGCCCAAAGTTATTGATCATACTGATTGCAAAGGCTCCTGACTAGTATATATAATAGGACCTTTTCCTATGAAACAAGCATAATTTTGTCTGCTCTGAGTAGTGAAATCCTGTCTGTCAGAAAGGGAAGAAGGGTAAATCGGAATGCAGTGAGATGTGTTGCTACATCTCCCCAGCCTGAGGTGGCAATGGGTACCTTAGCCATGGAGCACCAGCCTAACAGCCTGTTGTTGCTGCCCAAACTGATGCTGTTAGTATTAAGAGATTTAGGTTAAAAAACATTTAACAGTAGGTAGATAAATAGATAGGCATGTAGATAAGTAGATTTGATATTTGGCCAGGACTATACTGCCCAATACTGAGTTAGGGAAAAAGCTGGTGTGTGGTTGTAGTGTCACTTGTGAGGTGGCAGCAAGCTGAGTATCTCTGTGCCTCTTCAAAAACACTCAGAAGAACACATTCACCCATACTCTGAGATACCAACCGAACAGATCAAAAAACCAAAAATCTTCTGTCTATCTTATGAAAAACCTACATGTGAAATCTTGGTTTATTGAAAGGTTTCCCTAAGTAGCTTATCTCACAATATAAAGTACTTCTTATTATCTACACACCTTTACTGGATGCTTGACATGTATAAATCTTCTGTTTGGGTCTGAGAAAGGAGTAGACTTGGAAATAGTGCAAATGCCTGTTTTCTTGTAGCAACATGAGATAATGTCATGCCAGAGAACAGATGACATAAAGATAATAGGCAGGCTGTTCTTTACCTCTTTCAAAAATTACAAGGTCAGTTAAGCTTTCTAGGGATTTTCTTCTAAAACCCAGAAAATGCCACTAATCTAATAATGACTCCTGGAAAGATAATGTAGAAAGACGTCTCCTGCGAAACAAAGGTAAACTCAAAGCAGCACACAGGAGCTTATATTTGGATTGAATTTTGAGTAATTCAACACTGAAGATTAAAGGCCAAACTTTCTGCTGGGAAAATTAGATTTAAACTGCAATATTAAGTCCAGCAGACTCATTTCAAAGATGTAAATTCATTTAGCTTTACATACAGGGGACAGAGCGAAGAACTTTTCAAAACATGAACACTGTTGTTGCAGGTATCTAAAACCCACTCAGCATGTATAACATTCTTTTGGATAATGACTTATGACATTCAAACCAGTGAAACACATTACAAGGAGAGATGTTCTAGGAGACAACAGTGTGCCACTTCTGTTTGAAAGACACTATTGCATTGTCAGAATGATCACACATGAGAAGATTATTTAGAGCTGTTGCCTTGTGCTGAGACTTGGCCTTTATAACAGACCTGACGATTAGAAATCTTGAATTAAAGACAGTGGTATGTTGATAGGTGCTGTGCTCTTTAATGGGCTTCTCTATAGAATGAGATTGTGAAGCAGTTGTGATTTGTACTGGTAAAGGTTTTACCTTCCTAGAAATTTAAACAAATGCCCTGGGACTTTTCAGCTGTCGAAAGATTCAAGCAAACATCAGTCAGTCAATCAAACACTTAACTTTGCCAGTCAACAGTGCAAAATTCACCTCTAAAATACCTTGAATACTTGGGTGAATATGTACTGTCAGCTATTTTTGCTATTTGTATGTTATTGTTCTTCCATTTAATTTACTCCATTCTTCATTGGAATTCCCTTTACCTTAATATGAAAGCTAGCAGTACTAAGTGGCTTTGTTAACCAATTCAGCCTGGCTTTCCTGATATAATCAGATGTTTACTACAAAACAAGTACAGATTGAAAGCTCCCAAATATATATCATACATTTATCTATTCCTGTCACAAACACAAACCCTAGCAAGTAAAAGTATAACCTGTGTTTTTTTAAGGAATGTAAGAGATCTATCCTGTTGAATCTCCGGGTCAGTTTTTTGAGACCTTTTGTACAAAATTCTATTGTTTTCCTTGTGCAGTGAAGGAATTCAAGTGCTCGTTTGAGACCAAATGACTGGCAGCCCTCCCTTCTCTTCCCTTGTTATGCCAGCCTCCTAGCAGGCCATCAAGTGCCTTCACTGTTACATACTATGAGGGATACAAACAGCCGGGACAAAAATGACTTCTTATAAATCTCCTGATTTCTGCAACTAGAACCTTAAGGGCACAATTTTGAAGGCTACAGGGGGCAGAACAGAAAACCTAGTAAATGTGAAGAACACCTGTTTGGATAGCTTATAGCTGCAGAATGTGTGACCTATGAGAAAAGCTGCAGCAGAGCATCAGGGCTGTACAAGATTTCTCAGGTGCTGGAAGCACTGTTAAATAACTGGGAGCAAAATAAGCCATACTGACCTCTGATAATGAAGGTGTGTAAAGAATTATCCTTATAAGCACACATATCTCTATATTTCTGTCACATATTTGCGACTCTGTATTTACTGGATGTCATTTAGCTACTCTCAGGTTCAGGTATTTTCAGACATTATCTACAAAGAAATGTGCAAATAACCATAACAGTTTTAGACATGCACATTTACACAAAAATTCTCTTGCATGTAGGCATATGTAGAGTCATGTTTCCAGTAATTTACATACAGTGAAATACAATAATGACATAATGCTGCCTGCCTTGAATAAATTAGGTGTTCCAAACTCATATTTTATAAAGGCTAATTGCAAAACCCTTTTGAACATTGCAGTTTCTATTTCCAAGACACTACATTCTTGGATATGGAACCTGGAAGGTGACATTTATGAGTTTTCAACTTGTGTTTGTTGTATACATGACAGACTTCAGTGGTGCAAATATGCAGAAATGCTTTTAATATGCAAACAGGCAGGCCATGTCAGGGACATACACTGTTTTTCATGTGGCTTCAAGATCTTCAAATTGTTCGTATAATTGTCAGGCAAGGCTTCAGGGTCTCCAGGGTATGGCAACCATCGTTTTACTGACTGGCTGGCTGTAATTGCTCTCAGTTCTCTGCAAGGGTTTTGTGACAGAGACAAAATATATGAAGGGAGGTAAAAAAAAAAAATAATCTTCACACTGATCTCCACACTGGTTACGCATAATTTCTGAAAAAAAATAAAAGCAAGCACAGGAGAAACACAAAAATAACACCTCTCCAAAATAATGCTTGTTTTCTGTTATATATTTTTCATCATATGTTTCAGCTTCCTCATTTGTCAAGGAAGAAATGGAGCAGAGTGACCAGGACAAGTGGGGTATGGACTCAAATGCACGTTGTAGTTGAGGGATGAGTTGGGTATTTTGCATGGTTGTTATGGCAAGAAGGTTGTCTTAAACTTAAACTTAGAAGGTTGTAGTATAGATGTGAGTGTAGTAGCGAAAGCTGGATAAATTCTTCAGTTATTTCAGAGATTTTCCTGTGGTTACTCTTACGAACTGAATGGCAGTTGGGTTTGATTTTTCTTGTAGCAACCATGGTTTGGGCAGGAGCTTCTCTTGCACAACTTTCCTTTTTCTAAAGCACGATAATCCCCGTGTGCAATGTCCTCAGCTTTTCTAGTGATGCACACACCCTCGTGTGAGCACAAGCACTCACATATACACACTTGGCCGATTAATCAGATATCTTGACACCTCTAGCTGTTTAAATTCTGAGCCTACACACAACTCTCCAAAGACAGCTCAGTTGCACAAAGGAGGTCAAACATTATAAATCATGCCAGATTGCATTGTGGCCATGAGACCATGAGATCTTTATAAAAATTAGTTTACAGTTTGAACGAGAGTCCCAGAAAGGAAAAGCATTGTGCAATTTTATTGTATGCTTCCTAAATGCCAGGTTAGATTTAAATTCTATATAAGAAGTGTCCATGTGATTTCTATTGCCTCTGGCTTACTCTAGAAAATGCACATGACAAATTCTGCAATCTGTTCTAATGGTCCAGTGTTGATCTAGAAGTCCTTGTTTACAAATCAAATGCATTCAGGCACAACCTTTATGGTCTGCTGACCATGCAGCCCCTCAAAGGGCAGGAATGAGTGTTTACAGAAGCAAAGCATGAAAATGTCATCTGCCATTTCTACCGCATCCTACAGCCATGGCTTCAGGATCCACCTGGGAACCAAATATTCACCTTCCAGATGTTCCGTCTCCATTGGCTGCCAGGGGCACTGTGCTTAAGCAATTAGCTGAGAAGTTTGGAGAATCAAGGTTTAGTGTGTTCCCAAAAGGTTGTGTGCTGTCCTGCAGAATATTTGTGCAACATTGCTATGCAAAACGAACAAGTAAATAAGTACTTCTGTCTCTTTTTTTTTTTTTTTAAGATCACTTCTTCCTGTTGGATTTCTTAATACCTTTCTATACTTTCTCTTTTGGAAGGGCATCTACCCCAGCTTCGATCCTGAAATGTAACATTTTCAAAGCAAAAAATAAAAGGTCTTTCTTATACTTCTGACCTTATGCTCAAATGAGTTAAAGATTAGAAATAAATTCTGAACCTGATCTGTGCATGTTTACAATTTTCTGCCAGCAAGACACCCTTTTGAAAGTGGGTGAGCAGGAGCTGTAAGAACATTCACACGACTTACATAATTAAAATATATATTCTTATTTTTCTGCTCTCCACCAAAGTTAAGAACTTGTATCTAGACTTGGTCAGGTTTATCCATCACTGGTACTATCCCTGAGCAAAGTTGCTTTGACAGGTGTCCTGAAAGTTTGAAAACCTCCCATAAATGTCCTTTGCTTTATGCACATGTCATGTTGCACTTGATTAAATTGTAGGGAATTATGTTTGGCCATAACTATAGTAGTGTAATTGTTAAAAAGAGGTGATTCTAATTACAGCAGCACAGCAGTAGGATAAAAGCTCAGACTATGATAAATCCATATTTTTCCAGCCTGACCTCTGTAGGAGAGTCCTTGGTTACTTCTCTTGGACTAATTTTTAGCACTCATTCCCTCCCAATCCCTGTCCTGTTTATGTTTCAGTTCTCCTCTCTGTGGTTTATTCAGTTCTTTGCTTCTCCTCCATCTTTTCCACTTTTGCCCAGATGGTTGAATACTAAATTTTTCATGCACTAAACTCATGTTCAACACCTGCTTTGCAGGTTTATGGCTCTTTTTTAATGCAATCATAACAACTTTTCCTAGTTCTTTTGTTCTTATCTTTCCACTTCATCTATCTTCTATACCAGCTTAGTTCCTCTTCTCAAATATCTCTTGAAGTGAAAAATTTCTTGACTTCTTTGCATAGCAAATAAATATGTGTCCCTTTTCTGATCTGAGACTGGCACCCAAAAAGACTTCCCTAGCTTGTCGTGATGAGCCTGGAAAGTCTGTTCGGAGATAAGTGAAGAGCAGTGTGTTACTGGGGAGGGAATGGCTCCAACCATCCAGAGATGACCTTCTGAGTCCCTGAGTATGGATCAAGGCAATTGCAAGCACACCTTGTCCAGAACTGTCACACCTTTCTTAGCTTTAATTTTTCTTCAAGTAGTGGGTAGCAATCAATATTCTTTCACTGCATATGATGTGCTTCTGAAGTTTAAATGTTAATGGTGCCATTTGGCAAGGTGAGCTGCATTAGATTATACAATATAACTGTAAATTGGAAATTGTTTAAGCTTTCAAATTTGTTTTATGCCATTAGATTTTCTCATGATTCGTTTGTCATTCTAATTGGATTTTAACATGCACTTTGTGTTTCAAAACTTGAAATTATGAAGAATTGCAAAACAAAGAGCCTTTAGGAACAGGCAGCCCCCCAAGCTGTGTTTAATTTATAACAGATCAGTAAATGGGGATGGTGAAAAGTCACGAAAATACTGAGTAACAAAATGATGTTGCCTTAGAAATCCAATGATTAATTGCAATGATAATAAGCAGACTGATTAAGTTGATTTATTTAAATCCTACTGCAGCGTCGGAATAGCTCAGTTGAGCAGGATACTAAGGACAATTTTTACCCTTGCTTTTCCACCCTTTATCTAGGTTTTTCATCTACACTTGGCTTACTTGACCTTGCACAGGACTACTTGGTGAGTTAATTGAAAACTCTTTCTGTTAGAAATAGAGCAGAACAGTAACTAGTTGATTCTTCTGAACAACAGTAGAAGAGTAGAGTCCGTGTGAGAAGAGTCTTCCCATTCCTCTGTGGAGCACTAAGGTGTGATTTCTGACTGTAGAAGTCTGGATGATCATTTCAACATGTGGCAAAGTTCTGCAGAGAATCCCAGAGTCTCCATGGCCAGAACTTAAATTGGAAGCATGAGCTGGTTCCAAACCATGGGCAGTATCTTCATGTACACTGGCAGACTTCAGACTTCACAGTCTTTATGTCTCTTTTTTAATGCAATCATTATGGTTGCATAATAATAATTAAAACTCAAAGTGGATTTAATTATTTACTTTGAGACATTGAAATCATATATATCACAGTAGCATTTCATGTTCTGTTTTGAAAACAGATAATTTAATCATAACCTGCATCTTAGCCAACTAGGAAATGTCATGTTTTCACTAGTGTCCTGCTGTAATAACATACTTTAGGGTGGCAAATGGGTGTGGATTGATTTGTTTCTACAGCCCAGCATGTTATTCCAGTGACCCCAAGAGCATCTGTTCATTCTCTCTCATTCTTTTGTCTTGAACACTAGAAGTAAGATCTTGGATACCAATGTTTTGCTTCAGTTCTCTGGCATTTGAAAATACAGCGGTGTAAAGAGCAAGAGAGACAGCACTTGGTTGGGATAGAAAAAATGCATATTTAACATCATTGCCAGCTGAGACTGGGTGTGTATCTGAGATGTGGGCTGCTTCTGCAGTATCTCATTTCTTTGTTTGTTCTGTGACTCAGCTATCTTTTGCAAAGATGGAAAGTAAAATTTTCCTCCATCTGGAAAGAGCTGGAGGAGCTCAGCTTAGACTGTTTTAGAGAAAGCTGTCACTGAGATAGGCGAAGCGTGCAGGTAAATCCTTGTCCATTTTTTGATCTTTTTCATTCTCTCCTCTGTCCAGCATGTCCACCTTTGCATGAAGAATGCAGAAAATATGTTTTCAGTAAAGTCAGAAGTACATTAATTTGCAAACATAAACAAACAAACAAAACACAAAAAAATCCCCCAAACCCAACAACTTAAAACACAGCAACTTAATATCCATTACTTATTTTTACAACGAGGAATATTTAACATTTCAAGTTTCAATACACAAAAATTTACACAGGTGGTGTGTATTTTTAGACCAGATGGGCTTTTTAGACAAGAGACAATAGCATATTGGATACAGGAAAAAAAAAAAATCTACGTTTTTTAAGGTTCTTTTTTCTTTTCCAGTGTGTTATTTCTCATGAATATAACAACAGAGATTTTTGCTTCTCTCTCTAAAACAAGTGTAAGACAGCCAGCAGATGTGTTAATATCCTCACATTCCTCTGCCAAACCCGTGTACACCAAGACGTATGGATGAATTGGTATTTCTGCGGTACCCGCTTTCAGAGGCATTCAGACCTGTTCCTGTCAGGTGTAATTTTGACAGAGGAGCGACTGTTTATGGTGGTGATTTGGATAATTCCAGTATTTGTTCCCCAAAAGATGAAATGTGGCTGCCAAACAGCTGTTAGTACTAGCTCCTTAACTGAGCTAGTCCCAAATCACTAACTTCAAAGTGAAATGTACTCTTTTGACTGGAAGGAGCTAATTTATTCAAAAACAAAAGTCCCGTGCTAGATTATTCACAATTTGTATTATAATAATTTCCAAATGAAGGATCATCATTTTTCAAGGTACCATATACGCCATGAGAAATCAGTGTCATTTTCCACTTTGGAAGATGGGTTTCTGAGTGGATCACTCATTCCCAGGAACTCAAGAGTTCTAAGGAACCCTAACATTTTCCCCTGCATTCACAGTGTTCCCTCCCTAATTCCCAGTTTATAAAGACTTTATAATAGGAAGAAGCAATTTCTCTTCTTTTTTTTCCAGAAGGACATGAGGTCTGCTTTCCCTATTTCTGTGGGTCCCTGATCAGACAGCCAGTTTGTTACAAGTGTTGTGATAAAGGATTTTTCCAATGAAAATGTAAACATGAACCAGGCCAGAACATTTTTTATCTTCATTTTCCTTACAAATTATCAGCTTCTTATCAGAGAATTTGAAAAGATTAATCTAAAGAGAATTTAATTGAACAGATTTTTGTGAACATTCTATATATACCATAAGAAAAAGAAATTTCTTGAAATGTTTTGTTTTGTCAGAAACTCATTGCTTCCTGACAAATGGATTGCAGAGGAAACTGTCCAGAAAGTCCTGCTCATTGGTCTGTGAGACTTGACAAAAAAGTGAAAAGCCTGAACCAAGAGAAATAGAGACACAAAATTTTTGTCAAATAAGTTTTGTCTGATGGAAGCTTGCAAGAGACACAGTTAAGTCAGGTACAAAGGCAAGATTTGGAGTCCCTAAATCTACGTTTGGAGGAGCCGACCAGGAGAGGTGCACTGCTGGACCTCATCCTCACTAACAAGGATGGTCTGGTTGAAGTGATAAAGGTTGAGGGCTGCCTTGGTTGCAGAGACCATGAAATGGTGGAGTTCAGGATCTTGTGTGGCAGGAACAGAGTAGCAAGCAGAATTGCAACCCTGGACTTCAGCAGGGCAAACTTTGGCCTTTTCAAGCAATTGCTAGAGAAAATCCCATGGGCAAGGCTGCTTGAAGGTAAAGGGGCCCAAGATAGTTGGTTAACATTCAGGGATTTCTTCTACCAAGCTCAAGATCAGAGCATCCCGACACATAGGAAGTCAAGGAAGGGAGCCAGCAGACCTGCGTGGCTAAACAGGGAACTGCTGGGTAAGCTCAGGTGGAAGAGGAGAGTTTACAGATTGTGGAAGGAGGGGCTGGCCACTTGGAGAGAATACAAGGTTGTTGTCAGGAGATGCAGGGAGGCAACTAGGAAACCTAAGGCCTCGTTAGAATTAAAGCTGGCACGAGGGGTCAAGGACAACAGAAAGAGCTTTTTCAAATATGTAGCAGATAAAACTAACACCAGAGGCAATGTAGACCCACTGATGAATGAGGTGGGTGCCCTGGTGACAGAAAATACAGAGAAGGCAGAGTTACTGAATGCCTTCTTTGTCTCTGTCTACTCTGCCGGAGGCTGTCCTGGGGAGCCCCGTACCCCTGAGGCCCAAGAGGAAGTCAGGATGGTGCAAGAATTTGCCTTGGTTGATGAGGACTGGGTTAAGGAACAATTAGGCAATCTGAACATCCACAAATCCATGGGCCCAGATGGGATGCACCCACGGGTGCTGAGGGAGCTGGCTGACGTCATTGCTGGACCACTGTCCATCATCTTTGCCAAGTCTTGGGAGACGAGAGAGGTGCCTGAGGACTGGAGGAAAGCTAACATCACCCCAGTCTTCAAAAAGGGCAAGAAGGAAGACCCGGGTAATTATAGACCAGTCAGCCTCACCTCCATCCCTGGGAAAGTAATGGTGCCATCTCAAGGCATATCAAGGATAAAGAGGGTCATTAGGGGAAGTCAACATGGCTTCACCAAGGGGAAGTTGTGCTTGACCAACCTCACAGCCTTTTATGAAGTTATAACGAGGTGGATAGATGATGGCAGAGTAGTGGATGCGGTCTAGCTTGACTTCAGTAAGGCATTTGACACAGTATCCCACAGCATTCTCATAGCTAAACTGAGGAAGCGTGGTCTGGACGATCGGGTAGTGAAGTGGACTGCAAACTGGCTGAGGGAAAGAGGCCAGAGAATCGTGGTCAATGGGGCAGAGTCCGGTTGGAGGCCTGTATCTAGTAGAGTGCCTCAAGGGTTGGTGCTGAGGCCAGTACTGTTCAATATATTCGTCAATGACTTGGATGAGGGACTAGAGTGTACTATCAGCAAGTTTGCTGATGACACCAATCTGGGAGGAGTGGCTGACATGCCAGAAGGCTGTGCTGCCATCCAGAGACCTGGACAGGCTAGAGAGCTGGGAGGGGAAAAAATTAATGAACTATAACAAGGGCAAATGTAGAGTATGTTATCTGGGTAGGAACAACCCCAGGTTCCAGTATAAGTTGGGGAATGATCCATTAGAGAGCAGTGTAGGGGAGAGGGACCTGGAGATCCTGGTGGACAGCAGGATGATCATGAGCCAGCACTGTGCCCTTGTGGCCAAGAGGGCCAATGGCATCCTGGGGTGTATCAGAAGGGGGGTGGTTAGTAGGTCGAGAGAGGTTCTCCTTCCTCTCTACTCTGCTCTGGTGAGACCACATCTGGAATGTTGTGTCCAGTTCTGGGCCTCTCAGTTCAAGAAGGATGGGGAACTGCTGGAGAGAATCCAGTGTAGGGCAACAAAGATGATTGAGGGAGTGGAGCAACTCCCTTATGAGGAAAGGCTGAGGGAGCTGGGTCTCTTTAGCTTGGAGGAGACTGAGGGGTGACCTCATTAATGTTTACAGATAAATAAAGGGTGAGTGTCATGAGGACGGAGCCAGGCTCTTCTCGGTGACAACCAACGATAGGACAAGGGGTAATGGGTACAAACTGGAACACAAAAGGTTCCACTTAAATTTGAGAAGAAACTTCTCAGTGAGGGTGACAGACACTGGAACAGGCTGCCCAGTGGGGTTGTGGAGTCTCCTACTCTGGAGGCATTCAAGACCTGCCTGGACGCCTTCCTGTGTAGCCTCATCTAGGTGTTCCTGCTCCGACAGGGGAATTGGACTAGATGATCTTTTGAGGTCCCTTCCAATGCCTAGCATTCTATGATTCTATGTTTTGGGATGGTTTTTTTTGTTTTGTTTTTCCCTAAAGGAAGCTTACACAAACACTTACTGCTCTACAATATTCATGTGTGGTTTTAGGCACTGCTGGAGTCCAGTATGTCTCTACATCTTGTTTTAACATTTCACTTCTAATTTTAAATGGAGTAGCAACAGTTAGGAACTTAACTTCGACTTCTAAAAAGAATGAATCACAGTTAGGAGTTAAGCAGGGTAATTCTTCACCTGCTGAAGCCATTCATTTAACCTGTTTTAAAACAAACAAACAAACAAAAACCTTTTGCAAAGTCTTTGACCAGCCTTTGGCTCCTAAGTGAAGAGAGAAATACCTTGAAATTATGCATAAGCTTCCAGGTCTCTTAAAAACACCTATTTTTTAAGACCTTTCATCCTGCATATCTGCTGCTCACTTCATCCCTCTGATTTGCAACGTGATACCTGCAATTTTTTTCCATCATGGGAGCCTGCAGCAGCAGCACTGTGCTGTTCATAACTAGACTCCAGTCTATTAACCTCTTTGATTAAATGAATCTAAAAGGAACTAGAGACACTCTTGATATATGTATGCATTTGATCATAGATTTGGAGAATGCTCTTGATATCTGTTTGATCACATATGGGTTCTTTACACACTCTTAAAATTAAAAGCAGCTGCAGCTAACTCAAAGGAGAACACCATAATGGCTCAGACTTAATGAAATTTTATTTTCTTATATAATGAAATAATCCCACTATGATATCAGTCCTTTCATTTCCCCAAGAGAAAGCGGGAAAGTGGTAAATAGGTGGTTGTTCCCCATTACCATAAAAGTTATTTACAAGGCATACACCTCTCTGACAAAGTGATTTTTTTTGGTGTGTGTGTATGGATGGGATGAAGCATGCTTCTGCATGTCTCAGAAAGGGGTGAGAGTGTGTGTGTAGGAGGCTGCCTCAGTCATGTTAAATTCATATTAGGTAGCACTTCAAGAAATGATTGGAAAGTACAGCTGCTGTTGATGCAAAAGGTCACAGACATTAATAGCCTGCAGAACAATTCCAGTGTACAGAATTATTCACAGCAGCCAAAACACAAAGGAAAAGAGTAAAAAAGGAATGAGGGAAATAAAAGGTTTGAAACAACGGTGTCTCTCTCCTGTTATTGCTCTTATACTTTGGAATTTTTTAAAAGCACTCAGAGGAGAATGGGGGGAGCAATTTTGTGCTATTTTCTACTTTCATCTTTTAAATGGCAACAGGAAATATGTGTCTTTTGACTCTGCTTTTTTTGTGTGTGTGTGTGTGTTTTATGTCCTGTTTATATGGAGGTTTTTGTGGAAATAGAACTGCAGTAAATATTGATGAATTACAAGCTCTTCTGACTGAGAACATGTTCTGCTGAAGGGAGTACAGGGAGTCCAGTCTGATTCTGTTTTCTCAAAGGCTCCAGACCAAGACAAAACAGGTGTAGGGCCAGGAAAGGAAAAGACCTGAAAGGGAGAAGAATAGAGGAGTGAAAAGGCAGGCAGGATGTTGTTGAACATTCAGAGAAGAATGTGAAATCTTCTTTTTGGATTGAAAATATTCTGTTTGCAAAGAAATTCAAATTCGCCCTCTTTTTAAGGCTAGTCATGTACCAGCTTGTGGCAGAGGCACAGGAGGGAAATGCTTAGCTCTTGAAAGCCACTACAAAGAGAGAATGAACAGCACCAGCAATATCAAATGGTAAAGTTGTACCTGTGCTGGTCTAACTCCCTTCCTCTCGCCAAGTTACACAGTCCTCATTTTCCTGGTAATTGCTTGCCTGCAGCCATGGATTCCAAGCAGGGAACAGAGAATAACTAAAATGTCTGTGTTTATAGTCAGTGGTAGCTGGTACGGTTTGAGGTAGTCAATGATAAGAGAAATCCTCATCTGTATACACGGGCATTTATTACACCAATGAAGTCACAGATCAATCATTTTCATCTCTGCTGCTGACAGATCAGGTGTAGACTTAGTGCAAGAGAGGAACTGGGCAGATTAGAAGCTAGGTGTATTACTCTGATTATAAATCACTAAGTCTTTGATTTGCTGACTACAATAGGAACAGGCATTTTCTCTTTTTTCTTCCTGACTGAAAAAGCAGAATTACTGTTTTATTTTTAGCCACCTCTTAGTTTCCCACCAGCATTCCCCTCCCATTCAATACAGATCAATAGTTCTGTCCTTTCCAACAGATATATTCAAAACTCCACTGGTCTGTATGCTCTCACCCTGTAAAAGGAGAAAGCCCTGCTTCTTACCTGCATCCTCTTAATCTGGCAGCTACAGTCCCTGGCTGTTTCTGTGTTTCATCCCTTGTTACACCTACAAAGAAATCTTTGCAGGGATGTCTGAGGAGACTGCCAATGGTCCATAACATATTTCCCTCCTAAATTTGCTTCAAACAGTGATTATTGTCTTGTGTCATTCTAGGGAAGTGAATTCTCTTCATGGTCCTAGCAGATAAGTGTCTAAAGAACAGGATTCATTTAGTCCTAGTCTCACCAATGAAGCAAATAACTGAAGTGATAAGCCTGGAAATGTACGGGTGGTGATCTTCGAAATGTAATGAATGTGGTCTTGGCCAGCAAGGGCTGAAGTGCAGTAGGTGATGAGGTGCTGCTGCCACTTCTATCTGTTTTCTGAAAATACTGAAAAAGAGTCTATCATCTGCTGATTTGTCAGTCTAGTGTGAAGTTAATTTCAAAAACTGAAGGACATTTTATTTGAAGCAATTATTTTGAATGAATGAAGTTACAAGACATGTTTGAGTCCAAGAAAAATATATAGCAATAGACAAGTCCAACATTTTCAATTCTAGCCATACTTCTAGCAGCAGAAGTGAACCTGTCACAGTCTTCATTTGGGTGAAAGACACATAGCCCTGCTCCTCATCTAATATCTCTCTAAGGAGTGTTTAGAACAGGAGCTCCAGGCTGGTGTAACAATTAATGTTCGTGTATTTATTTTGATCCTCAGGAGGACATTTAAGACAGCCCGAGGAGTTTTATCTCAGGAAGAAACACAATGGCATTTAACAGAACTGTTTGATTAGTCATATTAGGTATGTAACATTAAATAGAGGCAGCCTATGGTTTTTATTATTTTGAAAAGCTGCACTCTGGGAGGTACTAGCCAGTAATTGGGCATGTGTGAGAACAAAACATATATCCAGCTTGAGTTATCTGTACAACAGCAGTAGAAAGACTTCACCCTTCACAGAATATTTCATATCAGGCAGTGTTCCACAGCTGTAGTTCTCAATCTGTATTAGATCTATTACGCAAACACAGAGGCTTCTTGAGTCAGCAGAATCTCAGCAGGCTCATATGTGTTGTTCATGCTGCCTTGCAAATCACTTTCCCTAATCACCTAAGGGTTGATTTAAGTAGAGGCTGATTGGTTAACTTGCTCTCAACCTTGGAGAAGCCATGAACTTGATTATTATAGTAGTTATTTAAAATATGTGGTATGTCATTCTTTATTAGGGTTTAGCTGTATTGTAAATGCAATAACTTATGGACCATTATTAAAAAAAAAAAAAAAAAAAAAAAAAGCAAGAATTTCCCTGCTAGGTCTTTGTCTATGTTGCTTTTAAATCAAACAAATTTTCATTAATATCCCTGCTTGTTCACTGCACGACAGGATTCCTCCTACAGATTGACGGAAGTCATGGAAAGCGTGGACAAACAAAAAATAATATTATATCTGTCTCATGTATACCTCAGTTTACCTTTCCAACATTTTCCATTCTGTAAACAGTTAAAAGCAATGAAGACAATTGTGAAAACCTCCCTCCCCATTACCCTTTCCCCATACAGTTAGAGCAAAGATAATCTAGAAAGTACTTGATGTCCCGAGGGAAACAGTGGAAAACCTTTTAATAGGGTGGAGTACTGCTATCCTGGTTCCAACTTTCTAGAAAAATCTTACAGTTCCCAGCCCTGCCCTGGTGATGAAAAGGGAGAAAGGGGAGCTGAGTAGTTTCCCAGTACTGCCTTGAAATATCTGTGAATGCTGATCAGGCTTCATGGTTGCACATTATATACCATATGTTTCTTCTAACCAAAGATGGGAGTAGCCATAATGAAAAGAGAGTAATAAAACTTGAAAGATCAAGTGCTTGGTAAAGGAAAAAATATTTATAGTCCTGCGTGTCATTTTATCCTTTTGCTCTAAGTGCTTTGGCTGAATGAATAAATAATGCTTTGTTTATAAGGTAGCTTTTTTGAATTATTTTAATAAAGTGTTGACAATCTTCCAGAGAAAAAAAGCTTTACAGGTAGTAATACAGATGAGCTTATGGGCCAGAGATGCAGCACAAAGACCTGCTCCCAGAGTGACTGGTCAAGTGTCATGGAGGGACCCCAAAGTCAGTTTTAGGGGACAAAACAAATTCCAAAACACACTTTATTCTGGCCAGAAAAGTGCAGCCAATGAACCAACCAAAACAGAGTTTATACAATTAGTTAGCACTCTGATAACTTAAGATAAAGGTTCGGATATCAGTTGAGGAGATTATTGGGGCGCAGCAAATGAGAATAATGAGGATCCACAGCATGCATGCACACACTCACAAGAAACAAACCAGAGCCCTCTGACTCCAGAATACTACACTTGCCTGGTTGGCAAGGACTATAGTAGATTATCACTCACCCAAACGAGGAGGTGAGGCACTCCCAGTCCCAGGAAGTTTCCTTAGATGGTGTTGCTGTCATAAGATGTCACAGAATACCACTGTACTTGCTCAACTATTCCTTTTGTCTTCAAAAGGGAAGTCTCCTATTATTTCAAATTAAAAAAACCCAGAGTAATCAAGCACTTTCGAAACCCCCTTACTAAATATCCATATGATCAGCATTAAAAGGGAGAGGCTTCCCTTAAGGAATCACTTTGACCTCTCTGGTTCTTTAGGAACCAGCTATCAAACAGCTGTCCTATTACTTGCCACCTGGGAGAAGAGACCAACACCCTCCATGCTACAACCTCCTTTCAGGTAGTTGTAGACAGCAATAAGGTCCCCCCTCAGCCTCCTTTTCTCCAGGCTAAACAGCCCCAGTTCCCTCAACCACTTCTCATAAGACTGGTGCTCCAGGCCCCTCACCAGCTTCATTGCCCTCTTCCGCGCTCTCTCTAGTGTTTCAATGTCCTTCTTATGATAAGGGTACAAGCATTGTGGTACATGGACTTTGAGAGCAACAGCTCTCCATTTGAGAGCCTTTGAGAAATAGTTTCATTTTGAAATAGTTCTGTCTAAATACATACATGCATACATGTATACATACCTTCTGAGTCATCATAGAGTTTGCATAATATGGAGGCCATTTTGGTTCACATTACAGCTTCCTTTTGCAGCTACCATGCCCTGGCTCATTTTCAGACGCTGCGTAGCCAAAGGGTTCTGAGAGAGCACCCCAGTCAGTGGCTATTCCATTCATGCTCTTTTCTTTGTGCACAAACCTGCGTGGCCTCTCTCAGCTGTCACCCTGGTAGAGCCAGGAGTCAATGCCCAAGTGCTTCAGTATGTCCTCCTCTGCTGAGCAGAAGGCAGGCTCGGTAGACCTGAAATATCTTATGAGACTATCTTTCTGTGCAGGCGCTCTGTGAGATGGGTGACCTCAGGGAGGCTCTGAAGAGGGTAAAAGGCAAAAAATCTTTCAGCTGGTGCCATTTGATAATGAAAACACATTTCAGCTCCTCGTTTGCAGCCACATGGATGGGCTGCCTTTTTCACTTGAAAAAAAAATGTCTTCCAGAGAGGGAGAATTAACTTGGTTTTCAAAGTAAGAGTTTTCCCACATCAGCTGTTACAGACTGACATAGCCCATAGAGCTATTTACAGATCTGTAGTTCCAGACCAGGACTCTCAATAAAAGCTGATAAAGTAGATTTATTACATGAATCTAGCTGCCTCATATAAGTACCTCTGGGAAGTGTGGCTCTTTTTTTCCTTTCCTCTAACGGTTCACCCAAGCAATGCTTCAACACCTGAATTATTTCTCCAGAGCAAAGAAAATGGGAAGGAGGGGGGTGTCCTGGACTCTCATATTAGCACTAGATGGGAAGACAAACTAAGGGTGAAGAAAAATTTTTTTGAGTGCTCTTGTCTTCAATAACATTGACAGATCTTCTTTGGGTCTACCTCTTTCCACATGAAGATACTAAACTGCTGACACACTCTAGTTAAGAACACCTCACAGCCTTCCCCAAGGTCAATAAACATTTCTATGGTACATTCTGGAAACAGAAGCAGTAAGAAGTTTCACTGATTTGCCCCTCTTTTTTTCCGCTCCATATCTGGTAAGGGTGAAAGTAAGTCCTCCTTCCTACTCTCAGTGCTTTAGTTTGATCACTAGACAGTGCCCATCTGCTCAAATGTGCCTCATTAAAAATCTGGATCCCTCCTGTTCTTGAAATGAGGCATATTTGACTCTTTTTGCTCCTTTCACAGAGGTCAGTTCTTCCTGATTGACAGAGCTGTGGAAAGTTGGGCCACTGGCAGCAGGACGTGTCTGTTGGCATGGACCATGGCTGTGCAGGTGTCCCTCCTGCTCTACCTCCAAGATACCACACATCAGCATGAAGATAAGTTGCTTTTACTGAAACTGCTGGTCAGTGTGCAATGGGTGCCTCCTGCATTTGATACAGTGTATGTGTAGAGGCCATAGAATTTGCAGGTTGTGCATTTAGCACATAAGCTTTTGCCCACAGGTATAGATATAGTGTTGATTCTCTCAGGAAGAGACTTGAGTGACTGAGAAAGTGGTAAAAAGAATATCTTAAATGTCTAAGCGTTGGGCAATTTACTGTTATCATAATGAGATACATTTGATACAGTGGCCACTTGCTTTGTCACACCCAAGGCTTGCTGTATTAGGTTTCTTCCAATAAATCAGTGCAGAATAACACATTTTTCTTATGTTTAATATGTGGATATAGAAAATAAAGACCTCTTGGCAATGCATTATTTCCAGCTAAAGGAATGCCATGGTATTCAGCAAAGAGCTGCAGCAAAACACTCCACCACTGAAACCTAGATAATATGTTTCTCAGCAGAGGAGCATATCTTAGTAAGCTAAATCTTTTGCGTGGCACAGAAGTAGCACGATTAAGAAATGAAGATGCTTTATAGCCATGTCTGTTTTCATGAGTCAGAGGGTCTTTGCTATACGGCAAGTTAATTTGATTCTTGGAAATTTAGAGGCAACATAAAAGGTATGCTAGGAGGAAATGTGATGACAAGAGTAACAATAATTAGGAAATTATGTTACACATAAGACCTTTCTTTGGGTTACCAAGTAATAGGTTTTGCATAAAACCTTCACAGTGTTTGCCTGAAGTGTGTGTACAAAGGTCCAGTCCTTTGGAGGCTCACTGGAAGGGCCATTTGGATATTTTGTTGTTGCTAAAACACTCCTGACTGAGTCTATGCTACTCTGTAACAGGCATCCGGAAAAATACCTTCTGCTAGAAGAGACATTTGCCACTTGGAGGACAAGGGAAAAAATAAATGAAAAACATGATAAAGTTTGAATTGTAGAAAGAGTGTCACAGAAAGTTTTGGTTTGTCCATTCAAATCAAAGATTTGTACCTGGCTTTGTGTATATTTCTGTTCAGGTTTCAGGTATCTTGAATTTTCTTTTTTCTTTTCTTTTTTTTTTTTTTTTAAATATGGATCTATGGATACAGTGGAGGTTTAGCTACTTGCAACCGAATAACTATTAATATATGAGTATACAGTTAAGTGTGCTTGCCCTACAACATCCTGTGAGAAAGATTAGAGGGCAGACTTCTGGGTGAGTATGTATAACGCTCTTTGATAAATGACCTGAATTTGTGGGTAGCCAGCAATAAAAATTGGCAGATTTACATTCCTTTGAGCATTCAAGAAGACACCAGGGAATATGTCCAGCTTCAGACATTTGAAAATTCATGAGCCAGACCCAAAATAATTGTGGAGGTTTTGTAAAGCAATGATTAGAAAAATAGTTGTGATCTTTTGCTTTCTGGTACCTTAAACTGTAAGTAGCCATATTGTCTTTTTTTGTTGGTGTTTTCTTTTTTCCACAGGAGCTGACCACCTGCAGATTGCCGTGAGTCTCACGTCTCTTGCATTAACACCCACTTCCAGCAGCAGAGAATTTAAAAACTTGAGTGGTCATGGTGAAACGCATGAAAAAGTATCACTATGTGGTCCTCTCCAAAGATTTGGAAAAGAGATTATCTATTGTTTTGAAGACAGAAACTCTACAGTCAACTCCCATTTTTAGCAGTATGGCTTATACTAATCAGTGAGACAGTCATGTTTTTCACCTTTCCTTAAAGCTTGTTGTGTAATCCCCAGCTCCTTCTGACCACCAACCAGTGGCAGGAGATGTCACTGTAACATTTGACCTAGACAGGTTCAAACCTTTCTGTACTAATCTTATCACTGGGTTTTCAGCTGGAATTTCCCAGAAGATCTGAGTCCATAAACATCCCAACTGGAAAAAGTAAAAAAAGAAAAAAAGAGGGATTTCAGTCGAGCCCCGGTTTGCACTACATGAGCTGACCTTATATTCAATAAGAAAGGAGACTGGACCAAAAGCAAAATCCCTGCTGAGAATTTCGTGGGCTGTCACCCTGCTTTTGGTGGCAGGTTAGCGAGAGGCTTTTCTTTAACTGGTGTGATGGGGCTTTGGGGCTGTTCCAGGAGCCTGCACGTTTCAAAGCTGGTTTGGTGTCTCATTCCCCACTCCATGCCGGCCCCTGCATGGCATCATGTCCCGGTGTTCCCCCCCCAGCATCTCCCCCAGCACCCCCCTCGCCGGCTGCCCCCACCCGCATTACCACCAGCACACACTTGAGGGCCACAGATCTTCAGTTTAGCAGTTCCTGCCTTTATCAGATTTATTTACTTTGAGAAGGAGTGGGATTGATCACTGTCCCTCTGTATCATTAATTCTCAAACACAAGGCAGGGTGATCAATAATCTATTCTGCTGGCAGTTTCAGTTAGTTTCATTCCTGTTTCAGGTATTAGTTTCCTCAGCAATTTTATCACCTGCAAGTTTGATGTTATCTATTCAGTCTGGCATGACCACACGCATGTCCCTGATCCTAGTGTGACACACCAGAGTCTCCACACAGCCTGAGACACAGCGTAGCTTGCCATGGGAGGTAAGATTTAATAATTCTGAGTTGCATGTGATTGGCCATCCCTCAACTAAGTAATCATCTGTGATGTGTCCCAAAGGGCTCAAAAAATACAGCGATTCCCGTCTACCTGTACAGCTGCAATGATATTAAGGAGCTGCAGAATGTATTATAAAAAAGCAGCAGGCAAGCAGCCTACATACTGTCTGGCACTGCACCACAGGCAAAGACTTGCAGAAGCATCTGCCTTTCCTAAAACCCAGTCACCGAGTAATCTGTACTTAACAGAGGAACTAAGCACTGATGATCATTGATCTGTGCTCTGGAGACAAGAAGCTCAGGTCTGCTTGCTACATGCTGCATTGTGGCACATTACTCATTTGCTGGATGAACTGCAAGGTCAGATTTTTAGGTTTTTATTCAGAAAGGTTACATAAAAGGTGTCTCTAGTAAGAACACAGGTTTGGTTTTAGTTTTATCACAAAAAAGGAGTGCTGCCAAAGTAAAAGCACCTGAAATTAATGAAAGTAAGAGCTTAGGGTCATGATTCTAGCTCTTTTCCTGATTTAGCCCATGCTCAGCAAAAGCTGCTGAAGCCAAACAGACCAAGAACAGTTCCTTTGCAACCACCTAAAACACAGGCTGTGCCTGACAGAGGAACTGCATGTTAATCTGCCTCACCAGCTCTGACCAAGGATGCTGTCTGTCCCTAGTGCTACGTCTGTCATCTAATACTGTTTTAAACCATATGACACAATATAATGTTGTGCTGTTAAGAAGCAGAAGGCAGACAATGAAAGAAAAAAAAAAAAAAAGAAAAAAAAAGACTGCCATTCCCTGCTAGAACAATCACATATTTGTGGCAGAGATATTTTCTCTATTTCTGTTTCTCTCTTGTTTTTTCAGAGTGTTTATGCACATGGAAGAGAACCTCTGTTTCCAGAGAGATTGTCTGTTCCTGCTGCTTATATCCCATTTGATGTCATGATCTTGGTTGCTGTGGAAATGATTAAGCTGTCATCAACAGGATTCAGATGGGGAATAAGCTCTGGGAGAAGATGATACAACATTCCTTCTTTTATGCAAATATGTGCAGTTAAGAATGGCAAACAAACAAACAAGCAAAATGTAAAGGCAAACATCCTTCCTCCTCCCAAATCACTATTCCAGCAGAACAGACTGTTTTAAATAAGCACATTTTTTCCAGGGGGTGTCAGTTGTCTAGAAAATGTCACTCACTGTTGTGGAAGTGGCAGAAGGGAGCTAGAGGGCAGCAAACATGGCCTCATCCCTTTGGTTTGAAAGGGTACAAAATCCAAACTAGATGCCAAAATCCCCTTTGTCCCATGCTTTGGACAGGTCCTGGCAGGTGCAATGTGTTGCAAAAGTAAGTAAGAGCAGCACACTTTTGGTGGGTGCAAATGGAAATGCAACATGCAGAGCACCTGAGAGCTATGTCCTCTGCCCTTAAATAGCTGCCCAGGGTTGTGTTAAGCACAGCAAGTGACAGTGGGAGGGGTAATGCTTCCAAACATTAGATGAGGTTATGTTGGCTCAGGAAAATGAAATGCCTCCCAGAAGTACCTTTGGATTTAATTACTATGTGTTTAAAGTCAATGGCAACTCTCCAAAGAGGACTTCTGTTAACCACCAGTTTATTGCATCTGGAATTGCATGGGGAATCTTTCTGTATTTGGTGAATATACATGGGAAGCAGGTCATCCAGGTTGTATATTTGTAGTTGTAATTAGAAAGACAAACTGTATGGGAAGAGAAAGTCAACAATAGTCTTGATAATTAGTTTAATACCGCTGTGAAGGTCTGCTGTGTTTTTTGAAGTCTGCAATGCTGCTGTCTCAGTGGTGGGTGTAAATGCCTTACAGTAAGCCAAACCCAGTTACTGTTACTTTCCAGAGTCTTGGCAGCATTACTGTGTCTAACATGGTCCATATTCAGGAAAACAGGAAAATGCTCTAGTGGAAATGAACTAGGGTTGTTTTCTTATTAGAGAATTCTCCTAAAAATGTGGGAGTTTTGCAGAATCTCGTGGTACTACTCTTAATTTTAAGATCCAAGTAGTCTGCTCTTTACCTGCATCTAAAATTATACACACAGCATAATGAGCAGATGATATGTGACTGAGCTGGTCTCTTATTCAGACGTTGATGGGATGTTATAAGTCATCAGGAAAGATTAAGGATGATAACAGGAAAATCTTTCTAGAACTTTTTCCATTACTGCTGATGCTTCACTGAATATGTTGAAAGAGTTTCCACTCAAGAAATACGTGCTGGTTTTTTGTTCTTTCTGATGACAGCTTCTAAGAGAGGGCACAGCCTGGGCCATGTTTTGTATCAGGGACTTCATGATCTTTGGATGATGCTGTGAACCAGCACAGAGCTTTCATTTGTATGTAATTTTTGTTACCTGGCTTCTGCTGTCATTTGGTGCCATTATGGGGATATTTGGGTCCCAGGTTTTAAATAGCCACTTACATCTCACTTTGTTCCCCCACTGAACAATTTTTTTGAGATATCTCCATAATGTTTTTAATTGCAAGGATGTTGTATTGCAGGGTAAAAATCAGCACATGCACAAAGAAGAGCAGATGGAACTAAATATCACACTAGATTATTCCTTGCATTTCTAAACAATAGCACACAACGTTGATAAATCTAAATCACTGTCTCTCTCCAGAGTTAAAGGGTATGAGGGTGTTGTAGAATATTGTAACTTTTCCATCACCCCTCCTCACACACATTCACATGTAAACATCCATGAGAACAGTGAAAGACAAATGAATGCAAATATACAGACTCAGGAGGGATCTCAATCCCCTAACTCAGTACCACAACTTGATCTCTGGTGTCAGCTCCTGAGTGTTTTTCTCAGAAAATCTCCTCTGTACAGCCACACAGAGGCGAAATTTTGCTTATTTGTATGAATATGCTGTTCATATACACACAACACATACAGACGTGGTATTAGCCAGTTACCAGGCATGTCTGACTGCAAACATGAGAAATACGTTGTCATCCAGTAGCAAGAGAAAACAAACTTTCCTCTTCTTTGTTTTTGATAGAGTCTGAAAACAGATTTAATCTTAGATTCAGTCAAAAGTGCAAGGCACTATCTTCCTTCTTGTTATACGCTATACAGTCTCTGTTCTTGCAGGTTTTATAGCTATGTAATTCCACTGACTTCAGGGGAATTCTTTCTTATTTACAGCAACTGTGAGATGCAACAAGGTCATTTCAGTGATACCAGGAAAAGCCAAAAAAGTATGAGGTGGTCTTCTCCTCAGGAACTAGTAATGTTTCTCTGTTAGAAATATCAGAGGGATTTCTTACATCGACTCATAGTCATTGCCTTTTAAAGGCCACATTGCAGTTCTTGGTTTAGTAATGAGACATACAGAGCTTCCTCTGACTTCCTGGAGAGCAAAGAGTTATCAACGAAATGCCAGTTACAGTTAATAAGGAGAAGCTTGGTCTGTTGGCAAGGCTACAAAGTGCCTTCTGTTTTAATGACAATGGCTGTCAAACATTGCACAGATATGCCTCAGAATTAATATATTAGTAGTTAGCACAAGAGGTCCTTATCTGTGACCAGGAGACACAGTTACAGAAATAATGCAAATATTTACAGCAATTAATAATGGGAATCTCAATGCAGCTTCTGGAAGCGTTTTTTTGTTTGTTTTTCTTCTTTCCCCACAATGTAGTTTCTTACAAAGAACAGTGGCTTCCATGGTAAGTTTTTGCACTTGGAAATGTTATCTTCATCATCTTTTCATCCAGTCTTTTAGATCTTCGGGGTATCAAGACTGCCTTATGTAGTGAATGCTTCATGTGCTTCAGTAACCTTTTAGTAGGTGAGTTGAGACACTTGAGTCCACAAATTGGCATGGAGAAGGGTCACGACTATGTTGTCATCCAGGAGACTGAGGGACACATAGGTTAGTTTTGATGAAGTAACTTAAGCAAAGTGGGTTGCTTTGGGGAGCTGTAGACCTCTCATGTTCTCCTCCTACATTAATCCTGGTTAAGTTTGCTACAAGTAAGAAAGAAGCTCTGCTGTCATCTCCTTTCATGGAGTGTCTATTGCCATTCCTTGTTTAATCATCCACAAACACCCTGCCACATGGCAAAAGGAGGTACTGTTTTTCATCTGTTAGAGAGCTGTGCCTCAACAAATGCTCATCTTATCTCAGAGGCTGCATGGCCCCAAGGAGAAAAAATTAACAGTGTCAAATCCCCTGCACCTGTTACTAGCGAAGTCCACAGGCCTGTGTATACACATTTCTGTTTGGCTGACAGATTTTCAGTGCCTCAGCATCTCTCTTCACAGCAATGAGTGTGCTTCAGATGGCAGGATTACCCACAACCAATAAATCTAGTACCTCTGCTGCTTGCCTTTTTCATCACACGAGGAACTTGATGGATTGCCTTTAATATGTACAGTAAACATACCCTATAATAATCAGTCTTTTGAATCTTATGTTTTCCTAGTAAATTGCTTTCCTCACATCTCAACTTACCTACCTCCTACTAAGGAGTTTAGCCCTCCTGGGAGGACTCCCTGTGATTTGACATCTTCTTAGCATGATTATGAACACATCTTACAGGGAGAATCTACTCTGTACTGGAGATGTTTTGTCAGGTGTTATTCATGCCATGAAATAGGAGGTTTAATTAGGTTTCCCGTTCTGAGAATCAGACCAAAGAGACAAAGGACTGAACACTTTTCACTTTCTGCAGTCTTGTAGTTCTGTGCATTCTCTTCTGCTTGGGCTCCCATTACCCCGCCACAGAGCAGAGCCGAGCAGCAAACGCACATCAGAGAGGTCATGTCCCAGACCTCGCAGAGCCCTGTGGGCATGCAGCTGGCAGAGCTCCACTGTTTCTCTCTTGTTCTCTTTCTTCCCCTCCCTTGCAGGAAAAATACCCTTTAGAATCCATGTCTGGCAGAGAGTTGGTGTTACCCCTGGACTACCAAAACACAGGGCAAGGGACATGAATTGCTAAAATATAGCCTGAAGGCAGATAGGGGCTTTGACAAACTGTAGAACTGTTCAACATCTCGGCTGGGGCTAGGAGACCTTTAGCAACACAACACTGGGGACTGACAGAACTCAGCAAATGCTGCTGTGTGTCACCCTGTTTTTACCAGTCTTGGCAGGCAGGGAAAGAAAGGTCTCAAGTGAAGGACTAGGACCTTAAGAGTGTGTAAGGTAAAAAAAAGACATCTAAGAGTGCAGTCCTTTCTGCTGCACTCCTCCAGAATAGCTGGGCAGGTCCTACTGCTCCAGGCTTTGAAAGTGTTCTTGTTTGGTTGTTTGTTTAATTTAAAGAGAATCTTAAAAGACATAATATTTATAATTCAGTTTCTATCTCCATTTTAAGCCACAGTAGGGGTGGGTCAATTACATCGATCACCCTCAAATGGTGGAGCTTACAAGATAAGTGAAAAATTATCCAAGATTTTTTTAATTCAGAACAAAGAAAATTCCCTCCCTTCAATCTCTTCATTCAGGCAATAATTTTTCTTTCCTGTGTGACTCAGGTCTACTCTGTGCTGACATACTGTTCATCTGGATCTCATCTCCACAGGGTTACCTTGCTGTTAGGGAAGTATAAGTACGTCTTGCAAGGTAAAATTTATCCTGAGATTTAATATTTTGAAGACTGAATCATCAAACCGCAGGTTCTGTGTGTTCAGTGTATCATCCTATCCTCATCAGTGTTATGAATGCTTCATTCCAGGCAAAAGCTCAAACAGAAAGTTATTCAGACTGAAAGTAGAAGAAGAGTAAGTTTCAGGAGTTACAAGAATTTCACTACTTGTCGATGCTTTTCTAGAGGCAGTGTTCTGGGGGACAAAGTTTTCATGCAAATACTCTCTCCTTCGGAGGCTTTAATAGCTCACCTTCTTCCAAGTGAAAATCAAGACATTTGGTTTCTGTAGGTAGTAAGGAAAAGTAAACAGAAAGACTGATACAAAAGAGAAATGAGAGAAAAACCACAGAGGATCTCAGCACAAGGAAAATTTATGAATTTTAAAACAAAGCTCCAGATGCATGTTTGTTGATTGAGTGAGTAGCAAGTATCTCAAGAGAGCCAAGAATTCATTGATTATGTGCAGATCCAGAAAGCCCTTTGAAGTTAAAGAGCAAAAAAAAAAGAGAGAGGTTAAAACATACCATTTAGGCTGACTTTCCACAACTGAAAATGCTGAGATGAAAATCAAGAGATTGCTCAGCAAACACCTTTCACCAGAGTCAGCTAAAATCAGTGGATTTGGTGTTCTTATGATCTTTTTTGTTGTCAGCATCTGAATCTGATGCTGTTTTTTTTGGCTATTAGTGATCTACAAAAATCTGCTGCATGAGCAGTGTGAAGGGAGTGTAGAGATATGCAGGTTGGTGAATACAAACAACAGTTTTATTCTGTTATGGAGATAGTCACAGGGCCGTGATGAACAGCTCGTAACCAGCTCCCAGCTGATTCCACACTCCTGTTCCTCAGGCACCCGTAGGATGCAGTGGGATTCTGGAGTCCAACAGAACAATTGTGGTGGCTTCTCTCTTTTCATCTCATTGATGTTGTTACTTACAAAGTTCCATCAGGCACCAGAGAGATCCCTGATGAGAATGGGAAAGCAGAGAAACTCCAGAGGTCCTTAAAGAAATTGCTCAGAACTGCACGCTGTGTCCAAGTTCATTCTGGATTTGGCTTCCCCATCTGAATCCCCTACACATGCTCATAGTTTCCTCTGGTGCATCCTCCTTCAAATGGTTGTCTTGATGCAAGTAAAAGAACCATTTATAACCTGTCAAGCAATCTAATAGAGCAGAACATGAGCATTGTCTGTGGCACATTTAGCTTTAACAGACTGCACTGAGCTGTTGTATGTTAATACACAGATAATGCTGTCAGTCAAGTTCTGTGCATTTTTCTTAACTGTATGAAGTCAGCCCTGGGATTAGGTGGTACTACAAAGCCTCAAAAACCAGGCCGAGATTTTTTCAAGGAGAATTATGCATCTAACTCATATTGAATTTTAGCTGGCTACAGGGACCCAAGTTCATTAACAATCTCAGTCTGAAAGGATTATTCTTCCTTTTCTTTGTGTTTCACCCCAGGCAGAACAGAGACAAGCTTCTTACAAAGAAATAGTTGTTTTTAATTTTAAGCAAACCAAAACCTAAATATGAATAAGTCTATTTTGGAAGAGTTTGAAAAATTATACAGAAATGCTATTAGAATAATTTCTGTATGTACTGGAGTGAAGCTGTAATGTTTTCTGCTATTTAGGTGACTTTTTATTGAAAACTGCCTACTTGTATCTTTTTATTTTAAATAATTTCTAGGATTCAGATTGGTTAATGTACCATTAAAGGAATTTATTTGCATAGAAATCAGTAAATGTACTTTTTATTTATTTGGAGTCATTTGGTCATGTGCTTTATTTAAACAGGTTGTTTACCTACTTACTGATTTTCATCGGTGTGAGGAAAACTTTTGTCAGCTTCGTTACCTTATTCCCAACAAGATGATTTTGAATGTCAGAGCAGTTTTCCAGTTGTTTACCTTTCATTATTGTTGAGACACATTCCTTTTCTTAGGTACTTCCTTTCTTTAGGTACTTTTTCACTAAACAATGCAGATGGTAAATATCACCTTTACAGAGAGCCTGAACATATGGTATATGGAATTTGGTTCACACATTTTGATTTGTGAATGACTGCAAAAAATGCTAAAAAGCACTCTCACCTGAGTCAGATATGCTGATGTCCTTCTGGAAGCTGATCTGGGGACTTTCCAGCACAGTATTTTTCCTTCTTAGTCTAGACCTCAGTTATGAGTTATCCAAGTTAGATGGGTACATTAAGGATGCATTAATGGAAGGAAGCAGACAAACCGTAGTAAAATCAGGATTACATGTGTCCATTCAATTGTGTCTGAGGTTTAGCTGGTTGTAAATGAAAGCAGTTGTTCCAGTACTGCACATGGTGATAAAGAGTTTTTCTCTGGAAGCACACTTCTATACATTCTCAGCTCTGTTTGATGGATGAGCAGGACTAAGACACAGGACTCTAGGACCCAGTTTATGCAGGGAAAATCAGCGATAATAATGCTGTCTTACTCCAGAAGGCAATTCAATAAAAATAAGCCAACAACCAACCAACCAAACCTTATAATAAGCAGATATTAGATATTATTCATTGATTTACCATTCCTTCTTCCCAGTTTCTGATTGGACACTTTATCATACACCCATATATTAATTTAAAGTTATCTATTTGCTAATCTCTTTGCAAAAATCTTTGCAAGAATAAGCATCACATTATCATAGATGCTGATTAGTGGCATGATATCTCATAATATCTTGTAATGAATGGTTTTGTCCTTTTGACCTAATTTATCTTCCGACTCAAGGCTGTGGGTAGCTACAGTTGAGAAAGTGAAGAGGAAACTAGATTCCACTGATTGTTTTAATGTGACTGCTAAAATATATAGCTGGAGATCAGAGGTAAAGCTTTAATTTTCTTTGGGGATACATGAATCAGGTAAGAAGAACGAAAAGGTACTTTTCAGTTGTAAATGTGCTTTTTTTGTTCTGATGTGTCATTTGACATGTGTCAAAACTACAGTGGAATTTAAAATCTGGGAGCCAGTTAGCAGTATGGTGCAGCAATAATTGTTTCTTTTCCAAGTTCTTATGGATAATTATCATGAGTGACAGCAGTAACTTGTGGCTGAGCTAGCAATTGCCAGAAGAGCTATATCATGATCGTCATTTGGGATGTTTTTGCATTGGTAAAGTTCCATTCAAAACAGTACAGTGTAATTATTATTTATCGAAGTGGGTATGCAGGCCAGCAAAATGCTGAATGAAATGCTGAAGATAAAATGGGCTTTCTGAACTCACCTTCTGTTTAACAGAAAGATTGTTTAGAACAAGAAGGAAACAAACCAGAGGCTCCCGGATCAAGCCAAATGCTGAACAGAATAAAATCTCAATTAAAATCAGAGATGCAGTTCTCAATCATGTACTGATCATTGCCCTTAAAAAAACAGATCCACTGAAAAAGTCCTTAGATGGAGCTGCCCATGTGTGGGACTGAGAATAGGTTGCATCTGAGTGCTGTGGGTCCCTGAAGTTATCATAGTAACTGCCAGCTTCTCACTGCTGAGCTCTGAGAAAGACTTTGTGTTCTACCAAGCATGCCCAGCAAAGCACTGCCTAAAGAAGTGCCCCCAGAACCATTCCTTAAGAGGCCTAGAAGTCAGAACCTGTCAAATATGGGGAAAGAAAAATTTGGAGCAACATGCATAAGTCCTTTAACAGCCCACAAAGTAGATATAGTTAAAGGAACAAACTTGAATTAACAATGCTTTAAGAAATTAATTGGATTACAGGATTAAGAGTGGCAATAAACACATTGTTTCCCAGACTGACTGAGTAAACAGATGAAGTAGTCTGTAAAATGGAAAAAGGAGAGGAGAAAAACTTTCTACACTTCAGGATTCTTCCTAATCAATGGAGATTCATTAGAGGTGGCTTTAAACAAGACTGAGTTTACAAAAGTGGTTTTCTTACGTTGTTCCTGAGGAGTTCTGCAACTAGGGCCACGTACTTGGTTTATTAGTGTATTTTTAAGAAAGATGTTTTCTGTCACACTACATAAGTGGCTACAAGCAAAAAATATTAAAGTAGCATTGAGGAGAGTGTAATATTAATGTAACAGGTGCAATCAATCTTCCATTTTATTTAAGGTCTTTGTGAACCTGCTGATACAATTTGGGCTGGCTCTTTTAGGTGAAATGGGGGCAGGTGGCACGGGAAACAACTGTTATTTAGGTGAAGTAATTATTTGGTGGTGATGGGAGAGAAGATAAAGTTCAGTAGAGCTCCTTTCTGAGAACTGCTGCTGGGCAGTGGCTGTGAAGGGTGAGTATTGTTTTGGAGTTTGCTTTTGCCCCACTTTTTTTTTTTTTTTTCTGTGTGTGTTTGGTGGTTTGTTTGTTTGAAAAATGGATAAGCAAAAGATCACAGATATTTATAAAGTCCCAAGTATCATTAGGAGTGGGCTGTCTAGACCCTATCTGTCTTGCCTGTGAAGAGAACACTGTCTGCTAAGCAGTAAGAGGGTTAAATGCTAATGCTTAGTGCTGCTGGGTTGGCTTGCTGGAGTCTGTAAGAAGGGAGCCTGCATGTTTTTAAGCAGGTCCCTTTGCTTGGTGCTTTTATTTTTACTGTAAAGATGCAGATTAATTTTCTGTCTGTGCCTTCTTCTCTATGCTAAGAAGTTGTGGTCCTTCCCTCATCTTATGTGGTACCTCACTGGAGTTGTCCCTAGCAGTCATACAGCTGCAGCACAGAGACTGTGTCAGGCCTCTCAGCCACAAACTACTGCTTTTTCCAGGGCCGGTGGCATGAGGAAAAATAGATAGAGCAGTAGCTTTGGTCCTGTGAGCCATCCTTTTTTGGTTTCTTAGAACTTTTGCTTATGTTGGAAAACACATTTGGGCAGACTCATGTGGGGGGCAGGGGCTGCCTCAGTAGGTGGGAAATAGAGCCAGTTTTGAGCTCTGCATCGCAGGCTGAGACTGGTGTTCCTCAAGTGCCTCCCCTAATTGCAGCTTCTGATGTAGACAAAGACAGCTATAGACAGATGCTTACACGCTAACTGGTTATATCATATGAGAGTAGCTTTTTTGTGTGGAGATTTGGAAGGTATATTGTGGGACATGACAAAATAAGGTAAGAAGTAAGATACAAGCAAATTGGTGTTTACTCTAATAGAAATACAATTCTTCAGCTTAAACTACAGAACTACAGATTGTCACTAATTTATTATCCTCAGAGAAGAAAACAAGCTCACAAATTGTATATAGTGGAGTACTTGGCTTGTTAAGTGTTTTCTGTAATAACTCATTTGTAATATTCTCCCAGTGTAAGAAGCGGGGTGGGGGAGGGGGAGGATGATGTCCCTCATGATAGTCTGTCATTTCCTGCATCGGCAATCAAATTGTAACTCATAATTTGCAGATGAAGTACTTGAAGTACTCTGGCAGCTTTGTCGTAAAAGGGGAAAATGTAATGGTTTTGTGAAAATAACCTTGAAGGTAAATGAAAACTTACGTCTGTCCAGGCACAGTTCTACTAATAGTTCCCTTGGTACACATCACAATAGGAGCATTTGAGCAGGCAGTGTAGCAAAAGCTGAAAGAAATATCAGGCCTCTGAAGTCACTGTATCACCTCACTACTTGTAGGACTATTTTTGTGTCATGAAGTTTGATTTTCTTTTTTTTTAGTTGTTCTCCTGGTAGTGAAGCAGTTGCCTTGTACTGGGACTAGGTGGAGAAAACACAATTAACAGTTTCAGAGATGTGGGGCTTTTTGTATGTGAGTGTATGAAAATGCAACAGAAGCAGGGACTTTTAGTGGTGGGAGAGGAAGAAACAAGAACCTGATAATTGGAAGTGGAGTTGTGGGTACGGACCCTTTCTGTGACTGTCAGAATGGTGATATTTATATTGCTGTAGAGCCTAACAGCCCTTCAGCAGCTACTGTGTGAAATAGTATTAGGCCAGGCAGGCAATAGCTGAATCTAATGGTGTTAGATTAGGAAACTTGGACCTTGAAGGTAGAGGTGGGAAAATCACTGCAAGTTTCTGGCTCAGCTCGGAGAAGGTGCTTGGTCCCTGATGCAGAAGGGAGGGTCCTTGCACAGTCATTTTCTCATCATGAGAGCTGAGCAGCTGAGGGAATCTGGAGGAGTGTCTTATTTGAAAGAACAGACTGAAGTGTGTTTGGGGCCAGAGCCCTGTGAACCAGGCAGTCTGTCCATGTCTCAAGGTCTGAGAGCCTGTGTCAGCAGCCTGAGGGCTCCCAGAGCTGTGTGGGCAATTGTGGGGACAGCAAGAACAGAGGGACGGGAGAGGCACAGCTGCTTTCCCGCTCCCTGAACACTGTGGGAAGTCACTGCCAGATCAACGGTGCTTGTGGGTTTGGTGAGAGAAGAGGAGTGATGAACTATCAGCTTGATGCACTGTACTAGTCCTGTTTTCATGATGCTGATGTGAATTAAAGAAGGCAAGAGGGCAGAAAAGGGTCACTGAAAGAACAAGTGCAATCTGTTACCTTTTGTCCCGCAGCAGAGTGTCAGTGAAGGATGTTACCTGTGTCACTGTGTTATTTCTGTTAAGTTAAGCTTTCAAAAGCCTATGGATAGACGCTTAGTGGGCAAACATTTGGGAAGGTGAAAGCATTCTGAAAAAGAGCATAGAACTCCATGATGTGTGTCCTTGACAGTGAGAATACCCTCTCTACCTGCTGTTTTTCACCTCCTTAAAAACCAGCTCACCTCTGTTCCCTTGACCCTCCAATATGCGTTTTTTAAGCTTGCTACTCACCCAACAGAAGTTGAAATCAGCTCTGCCTTTCTGGAATGAGGTTAGGAAATGCAATTGAAGCAATACAAGGAAACATTTTTAAATGAAGGTAGTTAAATAATGGCACAAATTGCTACAAAGTTAAAAAGAAATAAAAATTATGACTGTCATACAGAGGTATCACTTTCAGGTTAGGTAATGATGAACTGAATGGCTTCTGTGTGAGTAGTGGTAACATTATAATATTAGTCATGATTCTGTGACAGAATCAGGAGGCATTTCCTTATTTTTTTTCCTAGAAATATACTGACAACTTCTGTGCAGCTAAAATGAATAGAAGGAATTACTAAAAAAACCTGATAACATATACATCAGAGGATTCAAGATGCTCTGAAGTCAAGGCCTATTTTCTCACAGACAGTGAAGGGGACTTTCTGCACAGATCTTCCAATACACATGGAAATTTCTTTTTGTTTTGCTTCTGCAAAGATATTGGGAAATTAAAAGTGAAAATACTCTTCATTGCTGGTTACTCAGTTCTGTGTAAACAGCAGCATTAGGCAGTACGAGAGATAGACCACAGGCTTGTTACTTCTTTTGTCTACATACTGGTTTCTGCAGCTACCTGAATTAATGCTTCTATCTAATTGGTTACATATTGTCAGTCTTGAATGCCTGTAAAACCAAATATTACTACCAATGTTAAATTTTAGCAGCTTCCTGCATTTTCTGGTGTCAGTTCCTAATGTGTGTTGTGTGTGAAAGACTTAAGAAAAGTTAACTACATCATAAGCTAAAGGCCTTTGTCCTCCTGTACCTAGTTCAAATCAAATGTGAAGGGGTCTGCTGCTGCTGCCAATGAAGGCCTTTAATTAGCTGAATAGGTATGTAGGTAAGCAAAGCACTGTGATTTTAAATTTCTCACAGGCTTAAGTTAGCTGAAAGCATGTGATGGGAAGTTGCATCTCTCAAGACAAAGATGAGGTGCTACCAGCCTACAAAGAAAGAATTTGGAAGTATAAAAATGGGACTTGCACACCCTTTTGGTGTGTGATCCAATGACATTTTTTTGAAGGATGTTCAGAAGGCTTCTTTAATGAGTATTTCTAGAAAGGATTTAATCTTCAGCATGGTGTAAAGTGATAGTTTTGGTGGTGGTTTTTTTTGTGTGGTTTTTTGTTTGTTTGTTTATTTGTGGTGGGGTTTTTGTGGTTTTGTTTGTTTATTTGTTGAGAAGTGTCTTGTATTGTTAAAACTATGTGATACCTTTTTATCCCTCCCTGATTAGTGGAGGATGCTGATGCTTCATGAAAACCTAAGGAAGAACTTTTCCTTTCTTTGAGACATTTATCTTACCGTAGATGATATTAAAGCAATTCTGAGGTATTTCATTTGTATTTGAAAGTTCACTTTTTACCTTCTCTCTGATATTTGAAATAGAATGACACAGCTAGAAGTGTCTTATTTCAAAAGTTAAATATGTTGTCTTAGTTACTGATTTTTGTAGTTGTTCACTCTGGTGGTGAATGAAATGGGTTGGGTACTGTTGTTCAAATAAGACCTTGCTAGAAGAAGATTTTGCTCTAATTTATCAAGGACCTTGAATCTGTCTGTCCAGGAACAAGAAAATATATATAATTGCTTTGTTTTATAATTTTATAAACAATGATTTTTAGCTTATGGTTCAAATGGGAATTGTTACCTTACAATATTAAATACTTTGGTAGTAAAAACTGTACTCTGGGCTTTTTGTTTAAGGGTGATTCACAGCTGGCTATTAACTGAACAATAGGAGGCTTTAAGAACTCCATCTAGAATCTGTGCTGCAGAGGGAGCAGGTGATGCTGAGATGCTTGGCAAAATGAGACATGGCTTTGGTCTTAGCATATACTCCTGTCCTTTGTTGTAAAGCAACTCCAAAAAAAAAAAAACTATGCAGACACTTTGTTGACCAGGCCCATCCCATCAAATTCTGTGTTACTGTGGAGATGACGTTAAGCATCCCTTTGACAAAAGTCAGGAAAGTAGAGTTTCCAGCATAATTTTATCTCAGGTTCTGAAATAAAAATTGAGAGAACTGGAAGTCAGGTGACTCTTTGTATTATAGGTTAATCTGGCCCATTCCGAGCTTTCAAAGCAACTATAAGGACTCAAGATGGCTTGTTCAGAGCTAAAGTGTTACTGTGTTCCCATATATTTCTCTAAGTGGACATGGCCTTAATACTGGAAGAAGTGGTTGAAGTAACAGAGATGAATGTTAGCAGTAAAAGCTAATTTTGTCAGCATTCAACTCTTATGTCTCATTGATAATATTTCACTGATAATAAATTCCCTAATAGGAACAATGATGAGATTTAGTGCATCCCAGAAGCCAG